>NW_006285258.1:2024991-2043901 GCF_000327345.1 Myotis davidii
AGTCAACAGCTCATCATTCCACCCACCAGCACCTCCAACAGCACCACCGTCCCCTTCAGCATCCCTGGTATTGCTATGTCTGCCACATATCAAGTACTCTACATATTTTATTTTTACTATTTTAACCTCTTTTTAAAATGTGTGTTTTATTGATTTCAGAGAGAGAGGAAGGGAGAGGGATAGAGAGATAGAAACATTGATGAGAGAGAAACATCAATTGGCTGCCCCCTACAGGGGATCAAGCCTGCCTGCCCTGACCAAATTTGAACAAAAGACCTCTTGGTTCATGGATCACACTCAACCACTGAGCCACACTGGCCTGGCTGCAAGAGCCATTTAAAGTTTAGAGACAAGAAAGGGAGCTAGCAGGTTTTGCTAAGAATTCCTGGCTAAAATAAAATTAAAGGAGTTAATATATCAAAAAAAAAAGAATTCCTGGCTTCAGCTCTCTCTTTCACACCTCATTCTTCTTCTTTCTTTCTTGTTCTCCTCCTCCTCCTCTACCTCTTTCTTCTCTCCCTTTTTCTTCTTCTTCTTCTTGTCTTTCTTTCTCTCTTTCTCTCTCCATTCTCTCCACTTCTGATTATAGCCTACCTACTTATGTGCATAAAGTAGTTAAATAGGAACCACTTGAGCAACTACAGTCAGAGAAAGAAGATGGTTAATGGTTCATCTTGAGAGAAACAGAACCTAGAAGCCAGAAATAAACAGACTGGAATCTTCACTCCCTAAAATGGAAAGGCTTCTTTCTGTATAGTGAAAAGCATGATAAATAACATTTGATAAAATGGAAAATTCACAATGTAGGTAACAATCCAGAGGCTAATATCTCTGCTGGACAAAAAGAGCTCTTACCAATCAATAGAAACAAACAGCTCACCAGAAAAATGGACAAGAAATTTTTAGAGGAAAAATGCAAAGGGATAATACATTGAAAGATGATCATCCTCCACAGTTATCAGAAATTCACGTTAAAATAAGATGCTAGCCCAGCCAGCATGGCTCGGTGGTTGATCGTTGAACTATGAACAGGAGGTCACAGTTTGATTCCGGTCAGGGCACATGCCTGGGTTATGGGCTCAATCCCCAGTGTGGGGCATGAAGGAGGCAGCTAATCAATGATTCTCTCTCATCATTGATGTTTCTATCTCTCTCCCTCTCCCTTCCTCTCTTAAATCAATAAAATATATATTTTTAATAAAATAAAATAAGATGCTATGTTAGACCTATCATATCAGGAATATATAAAGACCTGGTAATACTGAAGGAAAGGTCACTTTCATACATTGTGTTTTGTTTTAATACCTTTGAAAGGCAATTTGATGAAGTCTAACAACATTTCAAATATCTATACCCTTTGGCTCAGAAATGCACTTTTAGGGAATCTATCCTATTCAAGGATATCTGTACAAAGATATTTGTTGCAACATTATTGGTAAAAGTACACAATCAGAAGCAATCTTAATGCCTACTAATAGAGGAATGGTTATATACAGTACAAAATATTCATTCTATGGGATGTTGTGTATTTTATCAAAAGAATGAGATAAAAGTTTATATTATGGATATTGTTAAGTGAAAACAGAAAGTTGCAGAACATTATGCATAAATTCACATGTATACCCAAAATGCTTTTTGTTTAATAATCAGTGCTTACATGGTTAATATTTTTTAACTCATTTACATTTGTTTTTGTTTGTTTTTATTTTGTGTTTCTTTTGTTTTATTTTTTCTCTTTTTTTTTCATTTACTTTTGCATATTTACACTGTTCCAGCAGCTGTGGTGCCTGTTGAAATATTATTTGAACATCCCTTTTGAAATTGCCTTCAATTTGATTGATTATTTGGATGGGGTCAAATCCTCTCCTTTCATGCATGGTGTGTTTTAGTCTGGAAAACTAGCTAAAAGTCCCACAATGACAAGATAGTCATACACACAAGTTATATTTTTACCTCCAAACTTCCCAAGTGCCAAGTGAATGTATCCAACTCAAAAGGCACACTTCTCAAAGAACAGTAAGCACATAGACCAATGCAAGTGAAGCTCACCGTGCCCTGGAGTGTGATGACCACTGACAACTCTGGATGCTCATGAGAGAGGGTTCTTGTAATAAGCTTAGCCTATGGGCACTCCCCATCCACACATCTATCTGTGCTGGCATTCTCCAGTCTCCTCTAGCTGACCGCATACTCATAGGAAAGGAGCGGGGGAGGCACACCAAGATGCCACTGGGGTGGTCCTGGAGGACTGAGAGTGGAAGGAGTAGGGCTTCATAGGGACTTTATGTACAAACTTTCATGTCATTTAAATTTTTCAATAAGTACATGGCAACTCAGTTAAAAACATATTTATGGATTGAACAACACCAATGATGGAGGATGCGTTTAGAAAGAGCTTTGAGCAAGTGAAACAAATCATTTTCTAAATGCTTTTGAAAGTTTTCACCATCATTTTCTAGAGCCACTCCTTACTGTTTTCACATGGTATTTATAACAATTTGAAAGTTTTAATTATTCATCCATTTACTTTTTGTTTGTCTCTCTCCCCCATAGAATATAAGTCCACAAGAGTAGGGACCATTATCTGCCAATTAGAGTCTCTGGCAAATTATAGTGCTCAATTAATTTCTTAGATGAATGGATGGGTAAATAAAAATCATAATAAAGATCCTTATATAGTGAAATAACAATCTATTGTATGACAAAAGATAGAGTAGAAAACTTAGAGATCAAACGCCCTACAGGATATAGAAAGAGACTATAGAGGGTTTTCATCAGTTCCTTATGATTAGAAATTGCAAATTATTCCTTAAGTTGACTGCCCAAATAAACACCTAAAACTTATTAATTGCTATACATGCATATGCTCAAGTTAACTGTAGTATAAGGCATATAGATTTTTCCATTCATAATGTGAGTTTGATGTTTGGAAAGAGCATGAGTTTGAGGCCAGACCAATCTAGGTATGAATTCCAGCCCCAGCCACATGGGGGAGCGTGTACAGTCCTGATTCAAATAAATGGGAAATATTTCTGAGACAACTGAGGAAATGAACACTAGTAGAAAGTAGGTGGTGTTAGGGAATTGTTCACTTCGATGAATGGTGCCAACATTATTGTGGCTCCACTTAGAAAAGGCCCTTGTCTACAAAGACGTATAATGTATATGAAATGGGAAGATGTCTGGGATTTGCTTTAGAATAATTGGGGTGAGAGCTGGCTAGGGAAATGGGTAAAACAAGATTGACTGTGAATGGATGGTTGCTGAAGCGAGGTGTTGGGCTGTACTGAGCTTCACCATTCTATTCCCTTTAGTTTTGTATAAATTTGAATACTTTTCATAGTCAAAAGTTTAAAAACAAACCAATATGTATGTATAGATTAGAATTGCACACTAGTTCAATGATCTGGGTAAATGTCAAATCTTTTCTATGCTTTAGTTTTCCCATTTTTAAAATTGGGGTAATAATAATAATAACTTTGTTATAGATTGCTATGAGGTTTAAGTAACATCATACATTTACAAAACAGAACAGTGACTGGTACAAAGTAAGGGCTCATAAATATTGGCAGTTGTTTATATTCACATTATTAGGAAGGGAGAGAGCATAGATAACGTCTGGACATATATATCAAAATGTTCATCTAGGCAGAGAAATTATGGGTAATTTAATGTTCTTTCTTTTGTTTAACTACATTTTTTGATATTTTTCTAAAGTGAATGTGGATTACTTGTGTAATAAAAATGAAGCCAGAATGTTCCCTCAAATCATTTTAGGAGTAAAATGAAATTGCCTAGTGAAGTTTAATAAACACAAAATTGGGTTAATCATTAACTGGAAGCTATCCAGGATCAAGGGAAGAACAAGTTGCTGGAAGACAGCGGAGCCAGGTCCAGGGGAGTGGACGAGGCTGGACGTGTCAGCAAGCCCTTTGGAGAAGAAGGAGGCTGCTGAAAGCTCTCCAAGGACAGCCTGCCCCGCACTGCAGTCCTTTCTGCCTACTCGTTCTTCCCCTCCATTACAATGATTCAGCTCTTGCCTGGCCTTTTACTCTTCATGTATTTTCTTCTTAGAGGAAAATAGTCTCTATAACAACCTCAATTATCATTCTCCCAAGGACAGCTCCAAAACCCACACCTCCAGGCCCCAGTCTCTCAGCGCCTGCCGAACAATTTCCACTGGGCATGCCTGTTTTCACCGTAAACCCCAATATGTCTATAATACCATAAATCCTCTCCCACCCCCACAGTAGCACCTTTCCATCCCACTAGGCTTCCACTCTCCAGAGCAAAAGCCTCCCTCTTCCTGCCCTCACAATTAATTCTATCTGACAGCACCTATACAGCAGCCTATTCCGTGCGGGGCACTGAAGTCAGAAAGATGAAACTGTGTGGACTGTGCTCCCAGGAGTCAGTGCCTATGCCAGTGCCCCTGCTTGGAGAGCCCTTTGATCACTTTTCACTCAATGGACTCCTATTCACCCTGCAATACTCAGTCAAATGTTACCTCTTTCATGACATCTTTCCAACTTCCTCCTCTGAGACGTCAGCTTGACACCTGTTGCCTTCTATGCGATTACCTGCTGTGGAGAAGGCTGCTAATTGTTTGCCAATGTTCCGCATACCCTTCTCCCTCAGCAATAGACCCCCTAAATTTTAGCCTAAGAAGTGATCTCCCAGAAGAAAGACTACATTTCCCACTCTCTTTGGCAGTTAGTTGTGACCACACGACCAAATTCCAGGCAATGGGGTGTGAAAGCAAGAGAGATAAATAACTTCCAGGGAGAACCTAAGGGCGGAGGGGGTTGTGGTCTTCTTTCCCACTCCCTCCATCCTTCTGAATGGAGTAGGGATATACTATAAACCATCTTGGTTCAAGAAGAGGGCCACATCCAATGGAGCACAGCCACCATACCAAACCTGGGATACCTACCTCCATTCTGTCACAGAATAGACCAGTGATGGCGAACCTTTTGAGCTCAACATGTCAGCATTTCGAAAAATCCCAACTTAACTCTGGTGCTGTGTCACATATAGAAATTTTTTGATATTTGCAACCATAGTTAAACGAAGACTTATACTTTTTAAAATATATATTTTATTGATTTTTTAAAGAGAGGAAGGGAGAGGGATAGAGAGTTAGAAACATTGATGAGAGAGAAACATCGATCAGCTGCCTCTTACACACACACACACACACACACACACACACACACCCGCCACTGGGGATATACCTGCAACCAAGGTACATGCCCTTGCCCGGAATCGAACCTGTGACCTTTCAGTTCGCAGGCCGACGCTCTATCCACCGAGCCAAACCGGTTAGGGCAAGACTTATATTTTTGATATTTATTTTATGTATTTAAATGCCATTTAACAAAGAAAAATCAACCAAAAAAATGAGTTCGCGTGTCACCTCTGACACGCGTGTCATAGGTTCGCCATCACTGGAATAGAAATTAACCATTTTATTTAAGCCACTGTTATCCTGTGTCACTAAAAAAAGCAACTAAACCTATTTCTTAAATAATATACTTGTCTACCTCCAAACTCCCCTGCTACCAAGATTGCATAATTCTTGAATGGATTACACACACGCAATGGGCATCTCTGAATCAGAGAAGAAAAAGCATGAGGCAGAAAGAATATTTGAAGATATATGAATGCTAGGCAGAGTAAATACAAAGAAAACCACACCTACACATAACATAACAAAACTACCGAAAACCAAGACAAAAGTCTTGAAAGCAGTTGGGAGAAAAACAAAAAACACACATTTATTTGCCCACTGCTTGGCACAGAACAGGTTCTTGAAAAATATTTGTGGAATGAATGAATAATGGCTTGGATGAGCGTTTGATAGACTCGGATCACTTTGTTGCCCAGCATGTTGTGCTAGAAACAGCACTGGAATAGCTCTCAGGGACTGGGAGCTCTATTTCCAGCTCTGGCTTAATTAGCAGTGTGAAACTAGACTGCCATTCCCTCTCCAGACCTCAGTTTCCTTAATTATAAAATGAGAGAGCAAGATTTCTACTCCTGATAATGTCAGAGTAGTCTGTTACAGACCAACCCACCACTAAGAATATCTCAAATAGCTAGACAAAAATATAAAAGGCCAAAAAATGTTTTTAAGGTATTGGAGAGAGACCTTGGCAGCCAGAACTTGAAGAGCCAGGATTTCAGAGAGAAGGGAACCAACTGAAGTGAGTTCAACAACCTGCCAGCACTTTGCCCCACAATGTTCTTGATGATTCATAAGTAGTTTGGAGTGATGGATAAGAAGTCAAGCAGAAAAGGGAACCTATGAGTTTAGCAAGCTAAACTCAGCTCTCACTGGCTGCGCACAGTTGAATAGACAAAAATGCAGTGAATCTAAAATATTTCCCATGATCTGGAAGCAATAAAAGTACTAATTTAAAGTAAAATCTAGTCAGTTATGAGTGTGTACTTTAATCCCTGTGGTAACCATTAAAAGAAGAGTTAAAACTATATAATAACAGGCTAATCCAGGAGGAAATGGGATGGTGAATGTATTTGATTTATCTGTAATCCACAGAGGCAGAGTGCACATTTGTGGTTACCAGGGACAAGGGGAGGAGGGAATGGGGAGCATCACTTAACGAGTATGGGGTTTCCTTTAGGGAAATGAGAAGGTCTTAGAACTAGATAGAAGTGGTGGTTGCACAACACTGTGCATGTGCTAAAGGCCACCGGGTTGTTCACTTTAAAATGGTTACTTTTGTGTTGTATGATTCACTTTAATAAAAATTTTTAAATACCAAAATATTGAAAATACTTGGTTTATCCAAAGGAAGGCAAAACAAAAATAGAAGAAGGAATACAGAACAGGTGGGACAAAAGTAAAAAGTAAGATGATAAAATTAAAACCAATGTAGCAATAATTATATTAACTGTAAGTGATCCTAATATATCCACCAAAAGAGAGAGAGTATCATAAAACCCAACTATGTGCTGCTTATAAAAGACACACTTTAAATATCAAAATACAGGAAGGTCAAGTGAAGAAAGGAAGAAGATATCTATGTACACTAATAAAAGACAAAGATGCTAATTGACCGTACCTTCGCTACACCCACCAGCCAATCAGAATAGTATACAAATTAACCCAACAAAGATGACAGTTAATTTGCATACACATGTGCCCAGCGAAGACTGAAGACAGTGTAGAAGGAAGCCAAGCACTGCAGAAGGGAGCCAAGTGGCAGAGAAGGGAACGGATTAGCGGTAGCAGAGACAGGAGCGGAGCTGAGGCAGCGGACATGGGAGGGAGTGAGGTGACAGACATGGGAGGGAGGCAAAGCAGAGGATATGGGAGGGAGCCAAGGTGGCGGGGAAGGGAGGAAGCTGAGGCAGCGGACATGGGGGGTGGGGGGAGCTGAAGTGGTGGGAAAGGGAGGGAGCCAAGCCTGCCTCCGGCTTTGCTCCCTTCTCTGCTTCGCTCTGGCCTCAGGAAGCCCTGTTCTTGCAGGAATCTTCCTGCAACGGGCTTCTAGTATCTATATAAGCCTAAGTAACCATTCAACTATTTGACCGTTCAACCAGTAGTTATGACATGCACTGACCACCAGGGGGCAGATACTCAGTGCAAAAGAATGGAAACATGGAACAGACTGATGAATCTCAGAGGGAAGGGAGTATGGGGGAAGGAGGGAAGAGATTAACCAAAGATCTTATATGCAAACTAGAGGCCCGGTGCATGGATTTATGCACCAGTGGGGTCCCTTGGCCTGGCCGAAACCAGCAGTCCAAGATCCAAGAGAGTGCAGGCCAGGCCGAGGGACCCCACCGGTGCACGAATCCATGCACCAGGCATCTAGTACCATATAACCATAAACCTAAGAAACACAGTGGACTGGAACCTAATAACAAAGTGGACTTTGAGGTGAGAAGCATTCCTACAGATAAAAAGGAGCAACTCATAGTAATAAAAAGTCAGTCTCCCAGGGAGCCATAGCAATTCTAAATTCAACTGCACCTCATAGCACAACTTCAAAAATATGGATAAAACTTGACCGAATTAAAGAGAAACAGGCACTCCGAAGTAATGGTAGAAGATTTAATATGTCTCAGAAACTGATAGAACAAGCAGGAAAAAGATCACAAAAATATCTAATATACATATACACACTTAATCTAATTAACGTATACAAGATGTTGCATCCAACAACTGTGGGGCACACACTTTTTTCTCCAAGTTTGCCAAATGTTTACATTTACCAAAATTGACCATTCTTCAGGCCATAAAGTAAGTCTCTACACAATTCAAAGGACTGAAATCCTACTGAGTATGTTCTCTAACCACAGGAGAATCAAGCTAGAATCAATAACAAACCAATAAAAAAAAATCCCCAACTGTTTGGAAATTAAGCAACAAACTTCTAAAGCGGGGAGGCCAGACAGATGCTCTCAGGGGTACCTTCAAGGTCTGATGGTCTTGGAGCTTGAATGCCTCATTTGCCAAGTTTCCACTTCACGCTGGGCAGTGCAGGCCCTATGGCAATTTCTCCTCTTGTCTTCAGAGGCTAATGGGATTATCAGCCCCTGCCTCCTTCTTTCTGAGAGAGAGAGAGAGAGTATTCCTGGGCAGAGCAGGACAAGCTCCTACTTGCTCTCCTCCCTCCCTCTGCCTCCCGGGGCTCTGCAGACAACATTCATGCACCTCAATAAACATTCTCCCCAACTTGGGGACTGTGTAACATCACCAGGGAAGCATACACAGACGTCCAGATTCCCACGAGCCCTACCAGCGCAATGACAGCAGCCACTCCATTTCCGAGTCTGCACACAGGAGGGGCAGCAGCAATGACCTAGAAAGTCATGCCTGGACTATCTGCAGACAGAACCCAGGGAGCCTGAGACACCAACAGCTTGGGGGCATCATTCTGCTCTGAACTCTCAGACTGGGCCACCCATGGTCACCTCGTATGGCTTCTGAAGGTGGCTGAAAGCAAATCATATAAAACTGGCATCCGCTGATTGGAGGGGAAAGGGAGGCTGGCATAGACCAACTCCCAAACTGACAAGAGCTGCCTTCAGTCACCCTGTGCGGCCTTGCCACGTGCTTATTTACCGGGAAAGATTGAACGCTCCTTTACACTAGGATAAGCATGACTGATACCATTTAATAGGCATCCAAACCTCATTTGTTCCACATTCATGTATTAAACTCCTACCACGTGCCAGCTACTCTGCTACACACTAGTGTTACAAAGAAGGGTCATAGAGCTATGCAACGAAGAGAGTTAAGCTTTCAAGTGTTGGGGGAAGTATTTTCAGGGGTATCCACTGGGACTACCCCATGGGTAGGTCTGAAGACCAGTATCTTCCTGAAATCAGAGCCTGAGCTATGGCCAATCCTGGAGCTTAGGGGGGTTCAGGTCTTATAGCTCCACAGGAAAAAAGCAACAAGTGGCCTTCCCCCAACACCGCCCCCAGCACCAGGGCCCCTGCACCCTAAACTACAGGATACAGACATTTCTGCAATCCCTCTCAGAGCAGACATTTGGACACGGGCACGTGCACTTAGTAACAATAGGCAAAGCCACTATTGCCCACAAACTTGAGTTATTGGTGTTGTAACAGAGCCTCCTGGTACCAGGGTTGGTACTGGGGCCTGGAGAGGGCCCACATATTCTCAGGCAGCATTGTGCTTGCGTTTTCACAAATAGACAAAAGGAGCAGATACACGTTCCTGTGGAGAATGAGTAGGAGAGCTGGAGCTTAGAGTGATGACGATAGGGACCAGGGGGAAGAGAGGGCAGAGGAGTAGACAGGAGGCTGGGATAGGCAGCAACGGGCCAGCCATCCTCCGTGGAGATCTGTGGGGCCAGCTGTGGGCTTCCATGACAACTGGTGCAACGTCTGAGGCACCTTACCCAGCTGCCCCTCAATAGCTGTCTACCCGAACCGCTGCCCCTCCAGCCCCTTGTGGCTCTGCACTCAGAGACCAGGGCCTGCGCAGATCACTATCAGGCCACCCTTCAGGCCACAAAGCTGACCTGCAACCCTGCTGCCCAAATGAGGTGACTGGTAGCCAGCTGAGAGCACAATGCTGTGGGCACCCAGAATCAAAGTAGAAGAGGCAATTCGACCAATCCTCAGAGCTGGGAGAGGAGGCAGGGGCAGAGGTCTCCTGGCTCCCCAGATCTGCACTAAATCCTTCTTCCTCACCTTCCCTGTCTTCCACCTGGCAGGTCCTGTGGAGCTGTGAGAAAACACACACATGTACACACATGCACACGTATGCAGGTAGATTCACACATGTGCACATGCTCACACTCACACACAGGTGCACACACCAGATGCAGAGCTGAGCCCTGACCCGGGCTGGTGGTTCTGGGTGTTGCCCATGTGTCAGTGCTCACTTCCTGTTTGGCTTCCCTGGAGCCTGGGATAGAGAGCAGATCACAGTGGGGTCCAGAGAAGGGCCACAAACATCCTCTCCTGCAGGGCGGGACAAAGGCTCCCCCAGGGACCAGCAGCCAGTCCCCACAGGCAGGGGCAGGTGGCCAGCCCCTTCCCAGGGCCCTCCAGTCTCTGCGAACTCCCTCACACTATTCCCCACTCTGAGAAGAGTGGGCCAAGCTCGGGTCTCGGTGCCAACCCCACTCCTGGCACACAGGGTGAGTGACAACATTCTAAAACAAAAAAACGAAGATGGATGCTCCCTTCTGTAAGAAGAAATCCTTTTAGGACAGTTAAAAGGGGAGAAAATTAACACTTACTACATATTTGCCATGCATTTCACATGTGGTCTCAGCAACCAGTGAGATGGGTAATAGTTTTCAGTTTCACGGAAAGGGAAACTGAGGACCACAAGTGCTAGTTATGTAACTTGCCCATTAAAGTCATAGCACTACTAAGGGGTAGAACTGGAATTCAACTCAGGTCTCATCTGTGGGCAGAAAGCAAAGGCCTGAAGGACCAAGGTGATGATTTGGGAAAGAAACAGCATGAGGAAAGGGCAGAGCTGAGCAGAAAAACAGGACATAAGGAATTTTAGCCTATTTTTTTAAAGCTTGAATTTCTAAAAGAAAAGAATGTATATATGGAATATATGCCATTTCTGGAAACTTTTCATAAAATAATAGATCCTTTTCCCTCTGAGCAAATCCATCTCCAGTCTGAGTCCGAAGACGAGCCCATGATGGAATTGCCGTGTAACCTTGGACAAGCCACTTAATCCTTTGGAAAGAGGCAGATTGGAGAAAGTCCAGAAACGAATTGGCAAAGAGAGAAAACTGGAGGTTGCTGATGTGAATGACAAATGCTAGGAAAGTGGATGTGGAAGCTCAGAGGGAAACAAGCAGACATCTGGAAGCGGGTGGGGGAGAGCTGAAGGCAGTGGACAAGCAAAGCAAGTGAAAGGCCTGGGAACACAGGAGGGCACTCAGTTATAATCTCCATGTGGCTAAAACCTCATCTGATTCTACCATTGTCCCTAACAGGGTTTGGGGCCTAGGAGGAATTCAATGATGAGTTAGGAGAAGAACAAAGAAAATGGAATTTTGTGCTCAAATAGAGAAGGTAGGGTTCTCAGAGGTTCCTGAAAGGCTGTGTCTGGGGGTCCAGAACAGCGCTATGCCCAATATCTATTTGTCAGATAAATTAATAAATCAGGACATCTAACTCTGCTTCTCTGTGAATCCAAACAAATCAATTTAGCTTCTTGGGATCTCATTTTCATCATCTGTAAATTGAAGAGCTTGGACTGCACCATCTCCGGCTCAGGTGCATGGCCCCAAGGCCGAGGGCCCCACCTGCTAGTGCATACCCCCTCATGGAGGAGAGTGGGATTCATGCCAATATAGACCCTGGAGTCTGTGGATGCCAGCCCAGGGGGTCAAGAATCCTCTTTGAGGAAGAGGTGGTGAATAAGCTCTGGACTGGAATGTAGGAGATGGTGTAGAAATTTTATTCTCTCTCTCTCTCTCTCTCTCTCTCTCTCTCTCTCTCTCTCACACACACACACACACACACACACACACACACACACACACACTCATCTCTCAGGTCACCGTTACTAGCATGCTTTGGTCTGAGTGTCAGTCAAGAAAGTCTAATCCCTGCCCCCACCCCCCCACAACTCCTCAAAGACCCCCATGTGTAGCCCTGTGTTACATCAAATGTGAGATCCATTTCCCATTGTTTTCTCCTGTACTCCATCCTTCACCTGTGCCCACCACTCATGAGGCCTCCCGCAGGGCCAGAGGGGCATGGGCATGGGCTCTAGTGCCAAACCCTTTCCCTTGCACCTATGGGCTGATTGACTTTGGGCAGTCATTCAACCACTCTGACTCCAGTTCCTCATCTCTGAAATTAGGTGATAGTGCTTAGCCACAGGCTTTTGGAAAAAATTAAATGAGAGAGTGAACAGAAAGGACCCTGTACACTGCAATAGGGGTCTTACAATAAGAGAGAGAGATCAGCTCAGCACCAATACAACAAGGACAAGGGGGGATTTATAGCCAAGGAGCACTCAGTCATAATCTCCATGTTGCTAAAACCTCATCTGATTCTACCATTGCCCCTAACAGGGCCCGGGGCCTAGGAGGTATTCAATGATGAGTGGGTGAAAAATTTCTAAGAGGAGATATCAAGAGTAGAGGGATTCTTGCTAAACTGACTTAATAAGATTCTTGCTGAAGGCAGGCCAGGGATACCAAAGGTGGGGGATGAAGAGTTTGATCCTATATCAAGGATGACCAGATACCTGTAGGAGGGCGAGATTTCCTTCAAGTTGATTTAGCAGGATTCTTACTAAAACTGTGTTTGGCAAGAACAGACACAGAAACACAGATTGAGGCTCAATCAAAAAGAGGGCTAAGAGGAGCCCAACTAAAATTTGGTCAAGGAGGGAAGTGTGGTCATGCGCCATGATGGTCCAGCTAGCAGTTACCAAGCCAAGCACTTGGCCTTCGTGTTCTAGGTCCTCAAAATAACCTGGAAGGCAGGAACCAGAATCATCATCCCGTTTCACTGATAAGGAAATGAAAGCACCAAGTTCTCTGCTATTCCCTCTGACAGTGTGAAGAAAAAGGCCCAAACATGGATTAAATATCACATGACAATACTTTCAAAATTCTATGTGGCAAACTGACACTTTCCTTTTTCTATCAAGATAATAGGAGGCAAAAGATTTATCAGAGGGAATAGCAGTGAACTAGGCATTAGAGAACTTGGGCTCTCATCTGGCTCTGCTTCCTACTTTCTAGCTGTGTGGCCTGGGACCAGAAATGAAAGCACCACCTGGTTGAACATCTTGCCCAAAGTCACACTGCTAGTCAACGACAGAGCTGGGATTTGAACCCAGAAAGTCTGGCTCCAAAGCTGGTAGCCTTAACCACCAGATGACATGGCTTCTCATCTTATTCATCCTTTGATGGATTTCATGCTTAATTACTCTCTGTATCGCTAGTTTGGGGGTATAGAGACCAAAGAGATAAGGGTGTCACACCATCTTGCTTTAGAACAGACCATCCCTTCGCATTCCAATAGTCACTTTGAGGCTTACAAAGATAAACCATTGTAATGGACGTTCTGTAATGTGATTTGGCCAACAAAAACATTGGTACACAAAAGAAGAAACTGGAGCAGATTTCTGCATTAGTATCTATTTTTGTTGTGTTCTGCTTTTGTTTAATAATAAGGGGGAGGAGACTAAGCTTGAGCACTCATCTGCAGCAAGAATTAGCAGGGCCTGGAAAACAAAATGAGTTTTAATTTCTTCCAATTTTATTTCAACTTTGCCAGTGGACATCTGTGCTCATGCGTTTGGAAGCCATAATACACGGCTAACACTTTTCAATAATTTTCTTTTGATAATCCCTCTGACAGTGTGAAGAAAAAGGCCCAAACATGGATTAAATATCACATGACAATACTTTCAAAATTCTATGTGGCAAACTGACACTTTCCTTTTTCTATCAAGATAATAGGAGGCAAAAGATTTATCAGAGGGAATAGCAGTGAACTAGGCATCAGAGAACTTGGGCTTTCATCCGGGCTCTGCTTCCTTCCTACTTTCTAGCTGTGTGGCCTGGGGCCAGTGACTTCACCTCTCTGGGTTACTACTTCCATATTGGGAAATGAAATGCTTAGACTACCTGATGCCCAAAGTCCTCCCAGCTCTGTAACTTCCTGAGTCTCTGATGCAATGTAGTGCCATGTACCTTTGTACTGTCAGCATTTTGGCTTTGGACCAAGTTTGAGTTAACCTGGCTTGCTGGCTGATGGGGTGGGGAACAAACAGAGCTAAAACTCTTGTACAGCTTCTGAGGCCAGCAAGACCACTAGGGTAAGAGGTGAGTATCTAAATCGGGAATCAGAGTCAGAATGCATGGGAGAGCGGGCAGCCAGGGTGCTGGTATCCTAACTTAGCAAACCCCACAAAAACGTCTTCAGTCCATTTACAATGCAGCTTGATAGCTTTGGTTTAAAACTCAAATCTGATCTTGGGGATCCCACAGGAAGCCCCCAGCAGCTGTCTCTGCCTTAGGGTTGCACACAAAGCATAGCACAAAACCCAAATCTCTCAAGACCCCAAGCCAGGTGACTCCCTGCACTCTACAGACCCCAAAGGCTGCAGGTGAGCGCTTACCTCTTCATGCTTCTGCTCACATTGCCCCTTGCCTTCCCAGAAGGGTCCTACTCAGCTTCCCAATCAATTAACATCTCTGTGGACTCCCTCTGTCCTCCTTCCTCCACAGACCCCACCTTGTAATTCTCTTTTTACACTTACTTTGTCCATTTTCATGCTACATTATCACCATTTGTTTCTTGCCATTTTGAAAATTAATAAGCAGAAACCTCATTTAAAATGGAGTTAGGAAGCTAGAGGAGAGGACTCTCACATAGGTATCACCAACTGCATTCCACTGACCGCAACAGGAAGAGACACACCATGCATCTGAGACAGGAAGTGATACTACTTGACTATCTCCCCACCCAGTAACCACTCAGCCAATGGGAGACCGCCATAGTTCAGCCAACGAAAAGTCACTATATTTCAAACTTCCTGTTTCCTCCAATGGACTCTTTCTTTACAACAGCCCATATAAAGAGCATTCCACTCCTTTGTTCTTTAAACTTTGATGGTTTGCCATTAGATTGCCTATTCCTAATTTCAAATCTTTGTTGTTCCCAAATAAACCAATTTTGATAGGGAAATATCGGGCTATTTGTTAACAATCAACACCATATTCCCCTATTTCCACAGCCCTATCATTACGATTCTCACAGCCCACTGCCCACTAGCCATTGATTCCACTTGGAGAATAGACATTGTTTTAGTTGAATTGTGTCCCCCCAAAATATATATTAAAGTGGTAACCCCAGTCCCTGTGAGATTGTTCTTATTTGGAAATAGAGGTTTTGTAGATTTAGTTTGTTAAAAATGAGGTCATCCTGATTAGGGTGGGCCCTAAGTCAAATATGACTGATGTCCTGATAAAAAGGTAAAGACAGAGAGACACAGACACGCGGGGAGAAGACTGTGTGGTGATGGAAGCAGGTTGGAGTGATGCAGCTACCAGCAAAGGAATCCCGAGGACTGCCGGCACCCACGGAAACTAGAGAGAGAGGCTCCTCTAGAGCCCTCAGAGAGAGCATGGCCCTGCCAACACCCTGATCTCAAACTTCTAATCTCCAACACTGAGATAATAGATTTCTGTTGTTTTAAGCCACCTCATTTGTGGTACTTTGCAAACAAATACAAACATTTTATACCTATCAAGATGAAGGGTAGCAGAATATGTCATCCCAAAATATGCTCTTTTGGCATAAGGGTTATTTTGAGCTGACGGCAATGCAGAAATAGCAGATCTAAGAAAAGCTCTCTGCCCTCCCCCTATTTGCCTAAAACCAAGACAGGACAAAAAATTTTTTACAAGGAAGGACAAAAGTTAATCAGCAGAGACAACTCTAGACCCTTGTCAGCCCAGAGCTAGCACCAAAGGAATCTACGTAACAACTTTACTACCTAGCCCTTGTCTTCCCTTAGTTCCCCCATATATTTGCCTTCCCGCAACTTGTCATCCTAGAAACTCAAAGTCCTTTTCCTTTGTCTTGTCACATCTCTAAAAATTTATTATTCTTTGTTAAGATGCTGTAGAAGCCCAAGTTGTAAACACCCCTTTGAGTTATTGCTGAGTCTTCCCATGTGTATACACACTGCACATGTTCATAAACTTCTGATTGTTTTCCTCTGTTAAGCTGTCTTTTTGTCAGTCTAATTTACGGCGCCCCAGCAATGGGCCTAAGATGGGTGGAAGGAAAAAAGATTTTTCCACCCTTCTAAAGACCAAATCTGATTTCATGATCTTGTCCTCCAGACTGGACTCTTTCCGTGCTTTTAGCACGCCTTCCAGCCAGAAACCCACAAGCAGTGCAGGCAACTTCCTCTCTCTCGTACTCCCACTTGCAATTCACCACGGAGCTTTGTTGCTGTATTTCTTACGTATCTCTGGAACCTGCCCCTTCTCTTCAGCTCCCCCACACCAAGTTAGTTTTTCATCCCTCACCTGGCCAACTGGCTTTCCCACGTGCATTCTTGCCCAATCTTTTTCCCTCAGCAGCCGGAATGGCATTATTGAAAAAACTCTGATCGTGGGTCCCCACTCCTGCTTAAAACACTTCCATTGTTCTTAGGAGGAAGATAAAACTTCTCACTTCTCCAGCCACAGGAGGTACTGTCTGAGACCAGCTACTCTTCCACCTTTTGGGGTTCTTTTATACGACACACTCCCACCACAGAGCCTTGCACAAACTATTCCTTTGCCAAAGGCTTTTTACATCCTCCTGAGTTCCCCCTTAAACAGCTACCTCCTGACTCTCCTTGAGATCTGGCGTGGTCCCAGCTTCTTCCGGAAAGCCTTCCCTGATGTGGCCTCTCTCATTAGGGCAATTCTCCCTGACCAATGTCTTCTGGCACACGTCCCTCCTCTACAGTATCAGGGGAGGGTACTGGGGAAGATTACGTTCAGTTGTATAGAACAGAAACCCACCTACAATGGCTTAAACAAGATAGATGTTTCTATTTCTCTCACATAGCAGAAGCCCAGGTATAGAAAACAGGCCTGATGTGGAAGCTCCGCTGTCATCAGGGGCCCAGACTCCTTCTTACTCCTCACTCCACCATCCTAACAGGAAGCCTCCAAAACCACCGGATGGCTCAATGCCTGCTGAGTTCCAGCTATCATATTAGCAGTCTAAGCACCAGGAAGGAGGAGAGGCCAAAACAATGTCCTCCTCTCCCTTTAAAGAGACTTTCTGAAAGCCACACCTAACATTTTCATTTACAGCTTATTGGCGGGAACATGGTCACAGGTCATGCCTCACTACAAGGGGTGCTGGGGAATATGTCTCTCACTCAGGTGACAAAGTCACCGATTAAAAAGTAGTAAATAAGGAGTGGTCCCCTTTTATAAAATTATTCCAGTAAATAAACGAAAACAAAACGAGAGAATAGTACCACCTCCCAACCTGCAATAAATTAATGGATCAAGGCATTCAGATGTAAGAGAAAAAGAGTGAAAAATAGACAGTCTGTGTGTCCCGATGAAAGAACACGTACCACTAATAATCCAGTCAAAAAGATCAGATATCATTTGACCAAACCTCTGACAAGCAACAAAATTAAAAGTGAAAGAAACTTTATAGGTCAAATAGATCAGGTTCTTCAAAAGATAAATTGTAAGAAGAAGAAAGGGGTGGCGGGGGGGGCGGGGAATGCAGTTTAAAGGATATTTTAAAAACATCAGATTTTTTTTAAAGAGAAAAATTAAACTTTATTGTTAAGGAATGCAGAACGGGGGGTAATAAACTATTAAGATATGCAAGGAAGTGATTACCAAAGAAATCAGGATTATAGTTACTTTTGGAGAGACGGAGGAGGTTGTCAATGGGACAGGGTGCGTGGAAGGCTTCTGGGGTAGCTGGCAGAATTCCAAGTCTTCACCTGGGTGGTAAGCAGAAGGATGTTTGCCTTATAACAATCCAGTAAGCTATCATTAGTTTTCTGTGTTGTTGTTTTCCTATTTATGTTTTGTTTTACAATGAAAGGGTTAAAATAACCAAAAGAAAGGTTTCTCATTAAAAGGTATTGCAGTCTTTAATTAAGAAGGATGCCAGAAGAAACTTTAAAATAAGTGCAGGAAAGCACCCGCTATAATCAAAGAAACAATTGAAGAAATGTTTCCTAACCTGAAGATGCTCTCAACAAGATTATAGAAAGAAAGAAAAAGCCACCATATGAGAGTACATAATCCTTACAGAAAACGGTTTCTAGAAGGCCTTTTGACAAAGAAGGCTGAGCACTCAAGCCATTGCCAAGATGTTGCTCAGGGCAACCTTAGCTTGAGCCAGGAAAGGCTCTGTTTCCTGATAAAGAGGAGGTAGCCTCCTGGAGTAGCCAGTCACCCTGTGAGTCAGGGGACCTGAGTTCCCATTTTGGCTCAGCCACTGCCTCCCTGTGTGACCCTGGGTGAGTCACCTAAACTCAGTGTCTCTCTCAGCACAGTGGGGAGTGAGTGTTGAATGAGGTAATTTAGAGTCCCTTCCAACTCTGCCTTCAGATATTTTATGATTCTAAAGCAGGATCTCTGAGAGGGTGGCCTGTATTAGACCACCTGTACTGGAATCACTGATTAGTAAAAAGGCAGATGCCTTGGGCCAACCCCAGACCCAAATAGTCAGACTCTCTGGAGATGGGACCCTGGAATCCAATATTTCTGTTTTTCTTAATATATTTTTGTTGATTTCAGAGAGGAAGGGAGAGGGAGAGAAAGAGATAGAAACATCAACAATGAGAGAGAATCATTGATTGGCTGCCTCCTGCATGCCCACCATGGGGATTGAGCCAGCAACCCTCACATGTGTCCTAACTGGG
>NW_006285258.1:2043971-2045135 GCF_000327345.1 Myotis davidii
CACCAATTGGCTGCCTTGTGCACAAGCCCCAACCAGGCTGGGGAGGAGTGAGTAGATGGATGGACAAATTCAATGAGAGGAGGTCAAGTGTGGGAGAGAGCTGATAGATTGTGTGTCATTAGGACCAGGCGTAAAAGCTGGTGAGTGATCAGCAACAGTGACAAAGAAAGCAAAATTTCTGTGATTTTCCTTAAGATTAATGAGTCATGACTCAACCATTTCAAGGAAACACCTCAAGCTGCTTGTTTAGGTCTTCGGGCAATAATAAAAGTGAAAGTGTTTATATTCATATTTTCATTCAAAATATTTTCATTTTTATTTTAGACATAATTCCATACTCACAGAAAAGTTGTAAGAATAACTAGTTATTTTGTAGAATGTTCTCAACCTGGGTTTGTCAGATGTTTTGTCATTATTAGATTCAGAGTATGCCCTATTGCTAGGTAAGGGATGCTGAGTTCTCAATGTCTCATATCAGGAGGCAGTATATTTTCATTTGCAAATAAAACATAACATATTTTAAGGAGTGATTGTGCTGAGAATGATTCTGCAGAAATTACGTATAACTAGAAAGATGAGAAAAAACAGCTCCTCAAGGAACCAGAGTAGGAACAACTGTAAAAAATGGAGTTGTTTTCCAAGATAATCCCACATCCTGGGACCATTTTATTCCTGTCCTCAAATTTTTCTGTGTCTAGTCTTTAGTGCATATAAACCCATTTGGCCTCTAAAAAATTTTAAATCATGTAGTTTAAGGAACAAAAGTCTTTATGACATATCCAGAAAATGGAATGCTATGCTATCATTAAAATGATGAAACAGTAAGAATCATATGAATGAAGCTGAAAAGATGTCCAGGGTGCAAAGCAGCAGGCATAATCCAATTTTTTTGTAACAAAACTGAGAGAGAGAGAGAGAGAGAGAGAGAGAGAGAGAGAGAGAGAATTTCTGGAATGTGGGATAATGAGAAAATTGCAAATTTCATTGTCATCTGTCTATATTTCTGAATATTTGGAATTTTTATAAGTATTATTATGCTTAAGATCAACAAGCCATAAAGATGCTTCCATTTGGGGGAAAAATGCTTGAAAAGTGAGCTGTGGCAGCTTGGTAACATCTCCTCAAAAGCAGCCCTTCTCCCTCTTCTGTCTCCTCACCAACACC
>NW_006285258.1:2046297-2063248 GCF_000327345.1 Myotis davidii
TTTCCTCCCTCCTTCCCTCCCTCTGTTCCTCCCTCTGCCATGTGAGAACACATCAAGAAGGTGGCCATCTGCAATCCAAGAAGATAGTCCCCCAGAACCAAACCTGCCAGTATCTTGCTCTTAGACTTTCCAGTGCCCAGAATTGTGCATAATAAACTTCTGCTGTTTGAGCCACTCAGCCTGTGTTTTGTTATGGCAGCCCCAACAGACTAAGACATGTCCGTTATGTCTCTAGTCCCTCTTCTCCCACCCCACTGCCACTGCCTTAGTTCAGGCCTCTGTCATTGCCTGCACTGTGACAAAAGCCTTCCCTTTGGGTGTAATCACTCACCTTTATAAACCATACCTTAAGCTGAGACTGGAATTCCCTTCCTGATACATAGGCCTGACCACGTCATTCCTCTGCTCAGAACCAGAATTCAGATTCCCAAAGGCCACTCCACAGGACATTTGTTCTATGGGATGTTAACAGTTGGTAGGGCACTTTTTTAAAAAAAGGGGAGGAGGGAGAGGGGAGGGCAATGCCAAAATAAGTTTGACTTATTGAGATTTGTTTGACTTACTGAGAAATGAAGTTCAACGGGTTTTACTATAGAGCTCATTAGAGTCCTTCATATGTTATGCAAATTTCATTGTCATCTGTCTATATTTCTGAATATTTGGAATTTTTATAAGTATTATTATGCTTAAGATCAACAAGCCATAAAGATGCTTCCATTTGGGGGAAAAATGCTTGAAAAGTGAGCTGTGGCAGCTTGGTAACATCTCCTCAAAAGCAGCCCTTCTCCCTCTTCTGTCTCCTCACCAACACCCTCACTGTCTACATCCCTCAAAAGACAGGGGACTCCCTCCATTTTCCTGCTTTGTAGCTCTCACTTCCTCTGCACTACCCTCAACATTGTGTTTGCCCTCCTCTCAAAGGAAGGGTCCTCCTTCCTCCTCTCCCAGATCCCCTTCCTCTGGTGTCTTCTATCTCGCTCTTACCTCTGACTCCCTTCCCTACAGAAAGGTTCAGAACTCTCTCCCCTAAATCTCTTCCTCCAATTCCCCCCCCCCCCCCACACACACACACATCTAGTCAAACTTCCCAGAGAGGGGCCTACCCTTGTTAGCTGCATGGCCTCCCTAAGCCTTGAGGTCAGCTTCCACTCCTGCATCCTATAACTCTGTGCTCTTAAATCCAGGTCAAATCCAATGCTGGTTTTTCTTCCCTTTCCCAGAAGATTCCTCTGCAGCATTTGATACCTGAACCCTCTCGAGACACAAAAAAAAAACTGACTTCTGACATGCTTCAATCCCAGCCCTCCTCTCTTCTCTATGACTGACCATCTCCAAACCCTCCCAAAGGGATGGTTCTCCAAGACTCTGCCCTGAGCCTTCTGCTCTTCTCTTTGATGATCTTCCTCGGGATCAGCAGTCACCAACCGGTGGCCCATGGACCACAGGTGGTCCGTGAGGTCTGAAAGGTTGGCGACCGCTGCTCTGGATGATGTCAGAGACTCATCAATTTCCCTCCAAACCTCCAAGACCTCTCTTTCAGCCTTTACATCTAGGCTTTCCTTTCACTCAGTGTAGACAATGCTAACATCTCCATTTCCACAGTCATGTAGCTGGTAAGTCCAAGTAATTCTACTGCTGAAATGTAGAATTGTTATGGATTGAATGCTTGTATCCTTCCCCCACCCTCCTCCACCCTCGGAATCCATATCTTGAAACCCTAACTCACACTATGATGGCATTTGGAGGCGGGGCCTTTGGGAGGTGATTAGGTTTAGATGAGGTCATGAGAGAGGAGCCCCACGATGGGATAGGTGCCCTTACAAGGAGAGGAAGAATCTCCAAAGATATCTTTCTTTCTCTCTCTCTCTCTCTCTTTTCCTCCCTCCTTCCCTCCCTCTGTTCCTCCCTCTGCCATGTGAGAACACATCAAGAAGGTGGCCATCTGCAATCCAAGAAGATAGTCCCCCAGAACCAAACCTGCCAGTATCTTGCTCTTAGACTTTCCAGTGCCCAGAATTGTGCATAATAAACTTCTGCTGTTTGAGCCACTCAGCCTGTGTTTTGTTATGGCAGCCCCAACAGACTAAGACATGTCCGTTATGTCTCTAGTCCCTCTTCTCCCACCCCACTGCCACTGCCTTAGTTCAGGCCTCTGTCATTGCCTGCACTGTGACAAAAGCCTTCCCTTTGGGTGTAATCACTCACCTTTATAAACCATACCTTAAGCTGAGACTGGAATTCCCTTCCTGATACATAGGCCTGACCACGTCATTCCTCTGCTCAGAACCAGAATTCAGATTCCCAAAGGCCACTCCACAGGACATTTGTTCTATGGGATGTTAACAGTTGGTAGGGCACTTTTTTAAAAAAAGGGGAGGAGGGAGAGGGGAGGGCAATGCCAAAATAAGTTTGACTTATTGAGATTTGTTTGACTTACTGAGAAATGAAGTTCAACGGGTTTTACTATAGAGCTCATTAGAGTCCTTCATATGTTAATGGACACATTTTATCTCCAAGAAAGAAGTTATAAGTGCATTATTTCTCAAATGCATTTGACCCCAGAAGTTCCTCCCCGCCCCCCCCCACACACACACACACACACAGGACATTTATGCTCAGGAAAGATCCTGTGGAGGGGCCAAGAGATGGAAGGCACATCGGTCCCTGAGTCACTGCTTGGAGCTGCCCAGGAGAGCAGTCCTACCAGAAACACCAGTGATGGATTATTGGGTGGGTGAAAAATACCCTCTTATATAACAAACTTCAGGGTTGGTTGTTATAGCAGTTAGCCTATGCTGCCAATGCAAGCAGATGTTTGTTATCTTTTTCATCATGGAAAGTTATTGTCACAAACAATTAATTATAGGCCACGTGGATTTCAGCCTTATTAGATGTCAGGTATTGTGATAAGCATTTTGCAAACATCTCATTTAATCTGCTTGACCATCCAGAACGCAAGGAGGGAGAGATCCCTAATTTACATCAAGTTATGTAAATACTATCATTGCCCCACTTCATAAGGAAGAAACTAAGCCTACAGAGGTTAATGACTGAGACCTAGGAGATTTGGGATTTGAATCCATGACATTTGGTTTCTAGATCCTTTATCTTAATTACCCTGAGGTCCTACCTCCTAAGCCCAGGTTATGAGGTCAGGAAGACTGGGTTTCAAATTCAGTGTGTAAGTTACCTAGACCAGCAGAACATCTGGATGATGGACTGACTTCCAAATTTTTTATTTAGACCAGTGGTTCTCAAGCAGGCATGATTTTGCTCTCCAAGGGACATTTGACAATATCTAGAGACATTTTTGGTTGTCACCACTGGGGAGGTGCTATGGAATCCAGTTGGTAGAGGTCAATGATGCTGCTAAAACATTATAAAATGCACAGGACTACCCTCCACAACAAAGAACTGTCAGGCCCAACATGTCATAGAGTCAAGGTTGAGAAACCCTGACCTAAACATCTTATATATTTTATTGACAGAGACCAAAATGTCCAGAATAAATCCACACTCTTGCTTGGAATAAGAAGCACACTTGAAAATTCTGCTTTCTCCTTTAATACCTAAAAGAGAAAGAAAGGTAGTAGCCAACAAGTGGCAGTTGGTGCTCAATGGTCAAGGTTCATTGTGGGAGGGAGTCCAGCCAAAGAAGACTGGCCACTGATAAAGAATTTAGTTTGGCAAGACCTCTGGAACAAGATACGGTGGCAGAATAGACATTTTCTTGAACAAGTGCCAAACCTTTTTTACTTCCTAGTAATGTAACTTTCTTGAGATTTCTCTTATATTTGAATTTGCAGCTTCTCTACACCTATTTGAAATCATGGCAACAAAGGATTTTTTTAAAAAAAAATGATATAATAGAACCAGAGCTTCTTGGGGAAGGAGGGAAACCTAAAAGACATCTGGTCCACTCCATGCCCACGTCTCTGTTATATGCCGCCCTTGTTTCAACATCATATGTTTACGGGGCAGTGATGTCACCATCACAAGGATCCCCTTCCTTTCCAGAATATTCTCTTAGGAAGCTCTCCTACCCAGGGGCAAAAACCTGTTTCACTGAACTCTCTGCTTGTTGCCTGTAATTCAATCCTTTGTCAAAAGTTGGGGGTTGGGTAGAATGGGTACGAAGAGGACAAGAGGGGATGGAAAGTGTCCTTCAGGAAATCTTACTGGGTCCCAGGCGCTGTGCTCAGCACTTTACACACATTTTCTCTAATCCTCTAACAATTTTTCACAGCAGCCTCAGGTTCACGATCATGCACAGCATCCCTTCCCGCCTGTCATCTCTTTTCCAGATGAAACATCATGAGATCTATTTTCACACAGACACATCCCTCTGGCACCATGTTCATTCATTCATTCATTCATTCATTCATCCGTTCATTCATTCAGCTCATATTCACTGATCACTTTCCATATGACAGGCTTGTGCCAGACATTGGGGATACAACCGTGGGCAGGTTGGCCTCTCAGGACAGCAGTACTGCCATATACTGTCAGCAAGGGAAGCCCTCAGCTGTGTGGCCATTACTATCATCTCTAGCAAAATATTCCCAAGCCAGCACCCTATAGGATAGTCTATGATGTCAAGACCCTATCCCAGAAGAAGTGCTGTCCTTGTGGGAGGTTAATCTGAGACACAGAGAGCTTCCCCAGGTGATGGGAATGGAGTGTTACTGGCAGATGGAGCAGCCTGTGCGAATACCACGTGTGCACTCAGGGCACTGAAAACAGGTACGCCTGGCTGGGATGGAGAACAAGGATTCTGGGGAGGCAAGAGCACTGCTAGAGAAGTGAGCCCAGACTGTGGTGGGCCCTGCAGGTCCTGTAAAGAATGTGGGTCTTTAGCTGTAGGACAGTGAAGGTCACGGAAGCTGGGGAACAGCAGGATCAGATTCAATCTCTGGAAGCCAGTCTAGAAGGCTGTGTGGAGAATGGATCAGAAGGGGGAAAGGCCATGCCATCATTCCATCATTCTACGTCCCTCGGTGAGGACAGCAGCAGTGGGGATTGAGAGAAGTAACTGTAGTGGTGAAGGGGTTGGGGGACCTTAGCCATTTCCCATAATCTCTACCAACTCATCTGCAAAAGTCACCCCAAGTAAACTGATACTCAATTTAAAGCAGGGCATTGGCTATACACCTATAGCTGGGAAAAGAGCCCCCAGTCCCACCCCTCTTCCACCAGCAGATTACTCCCTAATGCCTCCCCCCAACACACACACACACACACACACACACACACACACACACTGAGTGAATTCTATCCAACCTGGAGAAATGGGGATGTTTAGGGTAGACAGGATGTGGTATTTGGACATGGGACACAGAGAGGGATGACTCCTATCTCCAGCTCAAGCGGCAGGAAAACAATGGAGTCTTCCAGGACCCGGCAGAAGGAGCATGTGCAGTGGTGAGGAGGGGGATTCGGTGGGTCCAAGGATAGCTGAGGTCACCAGCTGGTCATCCAAGTGCAAGGAGAAGAATTTGGAGCCCCAGGAGGGTTAGGGTGGGGGGGTGAGCCTGCTGGTGGGGTGAACTCTCCTTTGATCTCCACAGAATCTTCAGGGACATCTTCAAAACTCATAAAACACTTTCCGTAATGGGTGTCCCATGGAAACCAAAGTGTGGCTGAGCTCGCCACCAAGTGTCGCCCCCGTCCACCGGCAGGGTGGATGCAAAAGAAAATGAAACGCAAGAGCCGGAAGCTGAGGGGACCACAGGGCTGTCACACCCCAGGGCTTCAGCAGGGTGTGAAAACAGATAAGAAAGATGGCAAAAAGGGGGAGATGTCTAGGGAATGTCACCTAAAATGCCAGGAGAGAGAGTTCCTTCTAATTCATGTCGTTATGTACATCTGGGCCTTGGGGACAAGAGCTCATTTGCAGAAGGAGCTCCATTGCATTACCACTGTGCCCTCAGAACTAGTTTGAAAACAATGTCATCCAAGGGAACCAACCTCTAATGGTGGGACTGTAGGCACCATGGCAGGTTACAGGGGCCACACTCGGTGGCAGGGGGGACACTTTGACACCTTTCAAATCACACTCCCTGCCGGCAGTTGAGTCCTTCCTTGTGCCCCACAGGTGCCACCTGAGGAATGATCCCCACGCAGTGCCCTCTGCGGAAGGCCCGCCCCAGAAATCCCTGAGGAAGTGGGGAGACCTGGATGAAACAGCAACAGAAAGCAAATTATCCTGAGACATCTCGGCGAACCAAGGGAAATTGTGTACATGTTTTTGCCTTTAATCCTGGACACGGGGGGTGACTTTCCCTATGGGTTTTATGTCTGGACTACAGGAAATCAGACATAACCAACTGCACAGAAGCAATAACCTCCGGGAAACCTCCTGGAAAACTGTGTGAAGTTTAAGTTTACTGAAAATAACTTGCAGTTTGAATGTTCTATGAAGAAATGTTTTAGATCATGTTCATTTTCATTGCAGGCCCGTCTTGTTAAAATAGCATTGCCTTTATTTAATTTGTGTTTTGTTTTGTGTTGTTTTGAAGCACATAGCTAAGCAACCAGAGGCCTACGTTCTGCCTGCTAGTCAAGTTTTTGGGTATTTGTCTAGGACACACCCCATCCCTCCCCACCCCAGTCTAGCTAACTGAGACCTTAAGGCTGAGAGGGTCCCATTTCTCTCTGTACCGTCAGCAGGCCTCACCCATACTTCCCAGGTAGAGGGGGCTCAGTGAGAACCTGCAGATCTCAGGGGAACTGTGGGGGAGGCAGCACCATGGCCTTTTCCTCAGGAAAACAGGGTCATGGTGCAGCCAGCTCAAGAGGTCACTTGGTCTTGCGTTCTGGATGTCCTATGACAGCCAGGACCAGGCCATAATTAGCTGTGTCCCCAGTCCACGGTACCCGGAAAGCACTCAGCAAATGTCTGATGCACAAAGCCAGGCATTCGGGCCAGGAGAAAGAACATTTATACCTGGGAGAAATGCTACAAATGCAGGTCCTTTTCTCCAGGCCAGAGGAGCTGCACCGTTTTGGATGCTAGTGAAGTAGAGCCGTCACTGTGAGGTTTAGCAGGCTGTTTCCAGGACCTTCATTCCTGGCAGGTGAACCATGTGAGCAGGGGGCACAGATGAGCGCCTCCAAGCCTGAGCCACGGAGCTGCCCCTTCCAATGCTCTGCTCAGAAACTCTCACTGAACACACTCAACTATGGCCCTTTTCCTAGGAGGGGCTCTGGGGGAAGACAGATTTGGGTTTCAACCAAAACTTTACCATCAACCAGCTGTGTGACCTTGGGCAAGTGACTTAGCCTTTCTTAAAAAACACCCATCTTGGCCTAACCAGTTTGGCTCCGTGGATAGAGCATCAGCCTGTGTACTGAAGGGTCCTAGGTTCGATTCTGGTCAAGGGCATGTACCTTGGTTGTGGGCACATCCCCAGTGGGGAGTGTGCAGGAAGCAGTTGATCAATATTTCTCTCTCATCAATGTTCCTGACTCTCTATCCCTCTCCCTTCCTCTCTGTAAAAAAGTCAATAAAAATATATTTTAAAAATAAAAATTAAAAATAAAAACAAATAAATAAAAAATAATAAAAGCACCCATCTCATTGGGAAATCTTGACACATGTAAAGCATGTGCTTAGCACATACCAATCACTCAGTGAATCTCCCAGGGGCAGGAGAGACCTACTTAGGGTGGGGCCCAGCCAAAATTGTGAGGAGAGAGGTGTTGTCCACAGCCTCCTTTCCCATACACTGATTTCATGCAGACAGGAGCAACCTTGGGAACGGGGTGGAGGATGGGTGGAGGATTGGCTGGGGTCATAGAGGATGGCACAGAAGCTGGGACCCAGATTCAAGTGGCTAGAGCTGGGCAGGGCTAAGGAGAGCCAATCTACAAGGTGGCTTGCTCCCACCTGGTGCCAGGGTAGGGGATGGGGTGGCCAATTGAAGGCTGCAGGGGCCATCCCAGGGAGCATGTGAAGGGATGGTACTTGCTGATGCAGAGGGAGGGACGGTTTACAGCCCCAGGGAAATGGGCAGGGAGTTTCCAGGGCCTCGTCCAGGTGAGCTGGGGCCCTGCATGGAGCTTCTTGGCCCTCAGGAGGAGAGGCTGCATCAAGTCAAAGGTTTACTCCAAGTCTTCCCGCACTCACACTGGGAATCAGAAATAACTATTCCTGACGGCCTCCTCCTCCCTGTCCTCCTCCCCGACCACCCTCCCCAGGCCTCCCTGCAGCCCCCAGGCCTCTTGCTGGCCCTTCGGCACACCACCCGGGCCCGCTATCCAGGCCCTTCGCCTGGCTGGTCCCTCTGCCAGGCACCGTGGCCAGCAGGGGAAATGTGTCAAGCTGTTTGGCTCACCCAAATCACACCCCTTGAGTCACTTCACATCTACTTCTGAGGCTCACTCCAATAGCAACCAAAAGGCCATGTATGCAGACAAGTCATTAGAGAAATTTGAGAATTAAAGTCATAGTTCCGGTGGCACTACCCGGATAAAAGTGGCTCGAGCTGGGGTGGAGCTCTTGCCCACAAGTCGGGGTTCCTTCTCCCTGGTGCTGGAAATCACTGCCTGGTACAGGATGCAGCAGGCTGGGTATGGTTACTGTGAACAAGTCAAACACCAAGTGTAAGAAAGTTTAACCCCCCGCCCAGAAGCCACGGTCACGATGTTCACCCATCTGCTCATAGCTGAATCCATTGAGAGGAATTATTTCGGTACCAAGGACACATTTCTGCAGTTCCTGTCCATATGTGGGAGAAATGGCAAACGCCTCTCCATGTGACAGTGTCCGGAAACGAGCAGGCTGTCACCCTGGTGAGTGAGAAAGAAACCTCACCCACAGCCATGGCCAACATCTGAGAGGTTTTCTGGGAGCTTCCTTGAAGAAGCGGGATATTTTCCAGAGAGGGCTGGGTATGGTGGTGATAACACGGAAGGAGGAAAAGAAAACAAAACATCCCATTCCGAAAGTGTGAGCTCAGCAAGCGGTGGTTGTGTAAGAGGCTCTCCTGCAGGCATGTCGCTGTCCCCTCTCCTGCGGCTCAGCCTTCCCTGCCTGCTGCCTCCCAGGGAAAAGGGGTGACAATAAGACCCCTCTTTCATGACAGAGATGCATCTGCACAGTGTTCACTTGAACAGGACGTGATCTGTGCCAGGGGAAGAATTCTAACTGATGTGGGTCTCACAGTTGTCACTGACACCCACCATACCTGGCAAGGGAGTGTGGTTTGAGTCTCAGCTCTCCCACTTAGCTCTGTGATCCTGGGCAAACCTATTAACCTCTCAGTTTCTGAGCCTCCATTGCTTTATTTGCAAAATAAAACAACTTTTTGCCCATCAGTTTGTTTTATCAGAATAAATATGATTAAATGAAACTGTGTACATAATGGATCTAGAGAATGGCTGGGAGTGCTCTATAAATATTGCTTTCCTTATCTAAGTATCTCATTGTGCTGCTTACTAAATAACATTATATTCTTTATAGTGGATTATTCTTTCTTTTAATTGCTGGTCTAGACTACCGCTTTTAGTTTCTTCTATTTTCATTTTAGAGAATGTAGAATATGTTTGGTGTTTAGTTGTAATAAACCTATATGCTACAACTAGCTTAGTCTAATGATATTCTCAAATATGTACTAGAATGATTGGAGAGCCATTCGTCCTCCCATTAATTCATTTCTATCCCACCTTGTTCCAAACGTATTTTGAGGGAGCTTACAAAAATAAATACAACAGGATACGAAAGATAAAATTAGTTGTTACAAGTTAGTCACTAAGTGGATCCTGAGCTTCCCAGAAGCCAAAGCAAAGAGGGAAAGCTGAGCAACAGTAAGATTCAAAATGCAAGATACCAGTGGTTTCCAGGAAATACAGTTTTCCCTGCGGTAAGTGCTAAGTGGACTCTGCCCCGTCCTCAGCACAGCTCTGCAGGAGAGCTGCCTCTGCTCCTGCCCGTTGGTACAGAGCCACACACGAGGGCTGCTCAAGAAAGATCACAGCAATGAGGGTTCCTGTTGGTCTGGCTTGGTCACAGGGGTGGAATTTTAGTCACAGAGGAATCAATGAAATACACATCCATTCAAGTTACGATAGATGCATAACAAATTACACCAAAACTTAGTAACTTACAACTACCATTTTATTTTGCTTCCAGTTTTGTGGGCTAAGAATTTGGAGATGTTCGGGGCTCACCTAGGACCCACTCCGAAGCTGAAATATGAAGGCATCTTCACATACATGTCTGGTGGTTTATCTGGCTGTTGGCTGGAACAGGAGTGCTCACACTGGCCTCTCTATTAGGCCATGGCTTGCTCACTGCATGAAGGCCTGAGGGTAGTAAGAATTCTCCTATGGCAGCTCAGGGTTCCGAAGGTGAGTGCCCCCATAGAACCAGCTAGAAGCTGTATACTCTTTTCTGGCCAAGCCCCAGAATTATACCAAGTCCCTTTCACTGCATTTGATTGGTTACAAGCAAGTCACAAGCCCACACAGATTATGGGGGGAGGACACAGACCCCATTTCTTGATAGGAAGCCTGTCAAAGTCACACTGTAGACAAACATGTGGACAGGAGATATGGTTGCTGCCATCTTTAAAAAATGCAATCTGCTAGGACATCCTTTATGCAATCACACATAAATACCATATCCTGCAACCAAGATCCTGATAAGAACTAAGTGGGCCTAAAGGGCTAACGGGTGTCTTTCTGGTGCCAGACATCAGATGAGGAGGTCTTGGCTTGGTCTAAATAGGTGTGCAGCAGGTTTTAGAGTTACAGTAACCATATGTTAAATGGATCAACAGGTTGGGGTCCCTGTGTGTATTATTATGCTCAGGCTGCCATAACATAATACCATAGACTGGGGTGGCTTAAACAACATAAATTAAAACAAATGTCTCATCATAGGGAGGCTAGAAGTCTAAGATCAAGGTGCAAGCATGGTTCTGCTGAGGCCTCTCCCCTTGGGCTGCAGATAGCCAGCTTCTCACGGTGTGCTTGCTCTCTAGTGTCTCTTCTTATTAGGCCACTAATACCATCGTAAGGGCTCCACCCTCGTGACCTCATCTGACCCTAATAACCTCCCAAAGGCCCAATCTTCAAACACCTTTGCATTGAGGAGCAGGGCTTCAACAGTTGAGTTTGCAGGGGACACAAACATTCAGTCCATAACGCCATAGTTACAGACAAGCCAGCATTCAGTGGAAAATGATGTCAATTCCTATTTCCAAATATCTGGAGTCTTGAATCAAATAGACAAGTCACACATACATGTGAGTTTTCCACTTTCTTTCTAACTTAGCCTTGTAGCTGAAACTCAAGCCAGAGACTGTGACACGGATATAAATAGACCCAGAGCATCATCATTATATATAATTTGGAAAGGATTTCATGGGTGTACATCTGTAAGCAGTTCAGGAACACTTTCAAGCTGTGTTTACATGATATCAAACATCTGGATGAAAACTGAAAAAATAATCAATTTGGATTGGAAACAAAACAGAAGTACAAATCTCAGTGTACTGGCCTTCGGAATACTGAATGCAGAGCCGATCCCTGTACCCAGAGAATGAGATAATGGTGCACAACAAGGGCCACTGAGGTGGTCAAGTGGGAAAAGGGGCTTCCATGAGAAGGAAGGCTTATTTTTTTCCAAAAGAGCTCCATTATGCAAACTGGGGATAGGAAGGGATGAAATCAAAGATGATGAAAAACACAAAGAATACAAATCTAAATGAGCCAAGCTGTTGGAGCCAGGGACTTTGAAGGTTGAAGTCAATGATTTTAGTTCAATTGAAAACCCAATAAATCCTGGCTATTAAGGAAAGGGTTGTGCAGGAAACTCAAGTTTCTAGATAACCTAAGGAATTATTCCTTTAAGCGTCACAACCTATTTTTACTCTTTCAAGCAAAAACCTTTCTAAAATGTGGTACTTATTCCCCAGGCCTCCTAAAGAGGATACGTTATACCCAGATCATGATGCCAGCCCTCAGTGATTAGGTCACAGACCCTTGAGTTCCACTGGTCCTTGCTAAAACCCCAGGGCCCCAAAGACTTTCGTTTCTGTCTCTGCTGTTTCAAAGTTCTCCTATTTTCTTTTTCCATCATGTCTCAGCTTTTTGTCCTTGTGCCATGGTTTAAGATTGGTTCCCAGACACAGCCTTGGAGATAAGGATTTGAGGGCAAGTTGCTGTTTGGGAGGTGATTCCAACAACAGTAGGGGCTGAGAGTGTGACAGGAGAGGGAAGGCAGCCTGTACAGCAGCATTCCTTACAGGTGCAACCTACCCCTGGAGGCGGCTGGGGCTCCGTGGGGCCTCTACAAGACTCTGCAGAGCTGTCCCACTTGAGGAACAGAAACCTAAAGTATACCCCCAAATCATTCTTTTTAAAAAATACATTTTTATTAATTTTAGAGAGAGAGGGAGGAGGAAGAGAGAGAGAGAGAGAGAGAGAGAGAGAGAGAGAGAGAGAGAGAGAGAGAGAGAGAGAGAGAGAGAGAGAGAGAGAGAGAGAGAGAGAGAGAGAGAGAGAGAGAGAGAGAAACACTGATTGGCTGCCTCCTGCACACCCCCTACTGGGGATTGAGCCCAAAACATTGGCAGGTGCCCTGACTGGGATCCAAATGGCCACTCTTGATGCATAGGACTACGCTCAACCAACTGAGCCACATCAGCCAGGGCCTCTCCATCATTCTTTGAGAGCTGCTCCCCTTAGCTCCCTGGTACTTCCAGGCGTCTGCAGGTTTTACGGTAGGAAGCCAGCAGGAGGTAGGGGAAAATGAATGCTGAGGGGATGTGGGTGAGGCCAGAAGCTCCTGCACTCTGGCTGGTGCTGCCTGGAGGGCCTGCTCCATCCCTCCCTCTTGTTCTCATGCCTGGCAGAATTTGGGGCTAAAGAAAGAAAACCAGATTATGAGTGAGAGCCTAAGGGACTCTCCTCTGAGTCAAAGATATCTTTTTTGATGGTTCATGGGCCTTTAATGTCTGACTTCTCCCGGTTTGGGGTTATATTCTTTTAAAAAGATGTTGTAAGACAGCTAGTACTTTTTAAAAAAATTGCATTGGGCCACTCAAAAATACCCAATGAAATTAATTTTTAAAGCAAAGTAAGAACCTACAAATGGCAGGTTGTCTTAGGCAAATGCTCTGGAGATGAAAACTGACTGTTCATGTTGCCTCAAGTAATAGGAGATGCCAGACCTCAGAAAGAGTCAGTGTTCAGGATGGGGCTACTGTCCCAAGGAGGACACATGAGTGCAAGTGGGGAAACTGAGGCAAAGCCCAAACACACTGGTTTACACACTGAGGCACAGCCAAAGGGAAAACTGAGTCAGCAGATACACAGGGACCTGGGTATGCTGGACACAGGTTACAGGACTCATCCCCTCCCTTGTCTCATGGGGGGAAGGGGTGTTGGTCAGTATGTTAGCAATGAAGTAGGGGGGCATGTTCAAGGCATGAGAGAGGCAAACTATAGGTCCTCAAAACGGGCATCTGAAAAGGCCTGGGACAAGCAGCACTGACTTAACTGAAGTCACATATCAAGTTTATAAACAACCAGGACAAAAATCCAGGTGTCTTCAATCTACCACAGCAGAAATTACCCAACATGCAGTAGTCCAGAGGCAATGCCAGGGACAGGATGTGGGTTCCAGGGACACCATGGCACACTGGCCAAAAGTTCCCATGAGGATAATTCTGGGAGAAGGGCCTGAGGCCAAGCCAGAGAGTCCAAACCTCGAGTCTTCACAGAAAAGCACGCTGGCTGGCAGGGAGGAGATAGGGAGGCTGGGGGGAACAGGGGCAGGGGGCCCACACACCAGGGATGGGGCTGCCACAAACAGAGATCCAGATACATTAAATGTGGAGCAAGGCAGGCAGCAAGCAGAGATTGAAGTGGGGTGGACGTGGGACAAACTCATCACTGCCTAGACTCTGGCTAGTTCTTTGTTTTGATACATATTCAGGGCTCTCCATGCATGGAGAGCAGAACAGATGGTAAAGACTCAAGTTCTCAGATGAAGAGAGAGGCCTTGAGCTCTGGCTTGGGAGGGTTGGGATGTGGGCAAGGATGGAGAAAGTGTTGTTGCAGCAATAAAGACATGAGTGAAGAGCTGGGTGGAGGGAGACTATAGATATGAAAAGAAAGGGGTAAAATCAAGAGACTTGTGAAAGAAATATCAGTAGAACTTAATAAGACTGTGAATGCCAAAGTAAGAATAAGACAGAAATTAGGGAACTAATTTGAAGACTATGAGCCTGAGGAACTGGGAGGCTGCTGGCACCCTGGGACACAATGGAGACTTTGGAAGATGTGATTGTTTGGAACCGAGAGTGTGGGTTGCTCTGGCCCCACCCTCCACTTTGTATTTAGGAGAGGACAGCGTTATGATGTCCAAAGCTTCCTCTTTCCGTGGGTCACTCCCTATTTCTGTTTGCAGCAGTGTCGTGTGCTAAGGAAAGAAAAAGGTGTCCCCTACACTTATTTCTGAACCAGAAATCCAGCACTCAATCCTTAGACCTATCAACTTCATCAAGAGAAATTAAAGTGTGAGTATGTGAAGGGTGAACTGAGTTCATGGATTCTTGACAACTATGTGATCTGACAAAATCCACATTGGGAGAAAGTAACACATGATTTGGAAGAAGAGAAGAGTATAATTAAGCCAACTGGAAATATGGTGTCAATGTGTCTATTTGGGGGGAGGATTTGTTCATTTGAACAGGGTCACTGTGACTGAAAAATATTGTATTGTAATGATGTTAACCAGAAGAGCTTCAATAAATATAACCACTTACAAATGTCTAGATAACAAATTTGGAAAGATCTAAAAACCAGCTAAGATTGATACTGACAGCCAAAGGAGAACGTTGTTCAAGCAGTGGAAACTCCCGTGGGACAATATGTGTTAATGGTTTAAACTAAAATAAATTTTATATTCTATAGAGGATTTCCCATCTATACATACTGTTTGAGGTGTTATATGTTTACATCCACAGTGGAGAAACCAGGGAAATAATAAAGATTGGCACAGGGATGACATTGATGTATGGCTTTTATCAGAGAATGAGCAAAAACTTTTGGCAACCAGAAATCAGATCCAGTGCATGAAAGATTCCTCCCTTGAAAGTGTTAATGGCTTCAACTAGTCAGATGAGCTTTGAACACAGAAGAGAGGGATCAATTAAAGAACAATTCCAATGGAAGACTGGGTGGGAAAGAAATTGTTGGCTAGAGAGCAGAGAGGAATGGAAAGTTTGAGAATCCAGAAGAGAAGGGGAGGGAGGGAGGGAAGAGAAGGGAATACAAGAAAGTTGTTGATGAGATGAAGAAATTGAAAAGAAAGATTGGTCAAGTCCTGCTTTTGATAATTCCATTCTAGGTGAAATGGGTTACTGGAACACTGGTGTGCAGGAGGGGGGGAAGGGAGGGAGCGGTAATATCTATATGGAGGAAAGATATTGGGAGTAGAAGGCAGAAGCAGAGTAAAGGGTCCATGAAGGAGCCTGAGGGTATGATGGTTGTCCTGAACTAGAGCTGGAGACCTAGGTCCTAGTCTCACTTTTGCCCCTAACTTTTGGCAAGTTGTTCCATCTTTCTGGATTCGCTTCTTTATATCTAAAGTGGAGTCAGGCTACGTAGCCTTGAACAGCCCATTTCTCTTCTACAGCCCTCAACTCAACACAGATGTTATGAAATCAGAGATTTAGGTAAATGAAGGTTTTCAGACAGGAACATGTATTTAGTTTTTCTAAGTAGCAAATGCTTTGAAGAGAGGAACAAAGGTTCCACTCAACGCTTGGCAAGCAGTATTTGTTCTGTAAAATAATTAGCAAGTGAGCATATTGAACTGGGTTGTCACATAATTCCAAGAGAATTAAACAAGAAAAATTATATAGGAGGCTCACTTTTCCCTTCCATAGATAAGAAGAGTGAGTAAGACAGATCACAGGTGGATGGTTAGTAAAGATAAATGCAGAAGGAGAGAAAAGAGTATTGGCATAGGGGTCAGGAACCTTGAGGTTTAGTCCCAACTCGGCCACATTGAGGATTTGAGCATGTGCGCCAACTTCCAAAGGAATCCTAAAGATCATGGATTCCAGCCTCCCACAATATAATCATCCACCTGTACTCATTAAAATACTCTTGGAGAAACCAAGATGGCGGCATAGGTAAACACCAGAAGTTGCTGCCTCGCACAACAACTTCAAAAATACAACTAAAAGACAAAATGGACATCATCCAGAACCACAGAAAGGCTGGCTGAGTGGAAATTCTACAACTAGAAGGAAAGAGAAAAGCACACTGAGACTCAGAGGAAGTGCGGAAGTAAAGTGCAGAGGTACGGAGGCACACATGGAAAGGGCTGGCAACTGAGGACACCATTGTCTTTTTCAATCTGGAGGGAGTCTCAAGCTCCCAATTGCTCTGAACTCCAGTTCTGGTGAGTCTCTGGGGACCCAAAGTCATATGGGGAGAAACTGGACTGTCTGGCATTGGTCGGAACTCCAGGGCAGCTTTCTCTCAGAGGTGCTTGCAGCGATTACCGGGACACTGAGACGTGAAGCCTTTTAGGGTAGGACTGAGGAGCAGCCATAGAGGCTGGCAACAGGACACCATTGTCTTTTTCAATCTGGAGGGAGTCTCAAGCTCCCAATTGCTCTGACCTCCAGTTCTGGTGAGTCTCTGGGGACCCAAAGTCATATGGGGAGAAACTGGACTGTCTGGCACATGTCGGAACTCCAGGGCAGCTTTCTCTCAGAGGTGCTTGCAGCGATAACCAGGACACTGAGACGCAGGGCCTCTTAGGGTAGGACTGAGGATCAGCCATAGCTGTTTGCTCCACCCTGTTGATTCCCTGAGGCCCTGCCCCACCCAAGCTGTTCGCAGAGGCTTTTGCATATGAAAGGCCTGGCCCTTTGCAATCTGAAAATTACCTAACAAACTGCAGCTGGGTCAGAGAGACCCAGAA
>NW_006285258.1:2064409-2071606 GCF_000327345.1 Myotis davidii
ACAGTTTGGGGGGGGCGGGTGAAGGCGGAGGGTTGGGTGGGAACTGGGTGGAGGGGAGCTATGGGGGGAAAAAAGAGGAACAACTATAATAATCTGAACAATAAAGATTTAATTTTTAAAAAATAAAAAATAAAGCCAAGCATTCTCTGTGGAAAAAAAAAAATACTCTTTCCTCTTTCTATGTGTCTGCACTAATATTTACTTTTAAGAAAGCAAAAATTATATTTTTCCATAAGTGTAGGAAAAAAAAAAATACTCTTTCCTCTTTCTATGTGTCTGCACTAATAGGTCCAACTAGGAAAGCAGAAGTTATATTTTTCCAAAAGTGTAATAAAGAGAACTGGCTGTAGAAAAAAATAAAACAGACCAGAACTAAGGACAGAGTTCTGTGTCATTCCATTGGAGACTTCCCTCCACATTAACTAAGTGATGGAAGAGCTGAGAAGCCAAACAGAAGACAGTGTGGCAACCTATTAGCAACAGCAAAAGGCCAACGCCATACCAGGCTAGAGGTATGAAAGGGAAGAGGCCGAAACCGGTTTGGCTCAGTGGATGGAGTGTTGGCTTGCGGACTGAGGGGTCCCGGGTTCGATTCCGGTCGAGGGCATGTGCCTTGGTTGCAGGCACATCCCCAGTGGGAGATGTGCAGGAGGCGGCTGATCGATGTTTCTCTCTCATCGATGTTTTTGGCTCTCTGGCTCTCTCCCTTCCTCTCTGTAAAAAATCAATGGAATATATAAAAAAAGAAAGAAAGAAAGGGAAGAGATACTGTGACTGGAACACAGAGGCTGTGGTCACCAGATGGATGCTGGAACCACAGTGGGTTCATCTGGTGGGAGCTGGAGCCATGGAGGAGATGCAGCCATTGTCGGAGGTGCCAGGATCTGAGGGATAGAGGATTGAGGAGAATATTCTTGTTCTTCTTTCCCCTGCTCTCCAATCTTCTGTCAGTGTCTCACACTGGCTGGATCCAGCTAGAGGCCAGCTTCCAGAAGCCTGGCAAATGCAGCCTGCAGGGGTCAGCCCTCTTACATACAGAGCAGAGAAAGGGAAACCTCTTCCATACAGAGCAGAGAAAGGGAAAGGAATGGATCTGAGGACAAGCAGGCCTGGACTGGTACTAGGTCCAAATTCTACTTTCTTATAACATCTATCCATTAGTTGTCCATCAGCCTAGAGTCTAGGTCTTCACACAGGAGGGCATCCATCCTGTCATGCCTTGTTTTCTTTCTTACCCAGGCTGACACTCAAACTTCCTCATACAGAATGCTTTCCAAATCTCCTTCATTATTCTGGTTCTACTCTTTCAGGAGCAACCTGGTATGGCTCCTTAAAATGCGTCACAAGCCCTACCTGGTTTAGCTCAGTGGATAGAGCATTGGCCTGTGGACTGAAGGGTCCTGGGTCCGATTCCAGTCAAGGGCACATTCCCCGGGTTGAGGGCTCAGTCCCCAATGGGGGGCATGCAGGAGGCAGCTGATCAATGATGTTTCTATCTCTTTCTCCCTCTCCCTTCCTCTCTGAAATCAATATTTAAAAAAAAAAAATGTGTCACCAGATGTTCATGAGACCCCAGATGTCCATAATACCAGCCCAAATACAGGAGGGTTAGTCCTGCTCTTCTTGTGGCAATGCACTGTTATCCCACTGTTGACTCATGTTGAGTTTATGGACAACCAGAACCTTGTAATTATATCTACAGTAATAAAATAGAAAGATGCAAATTGACCATGCCTTCATGACACCCACCAGCCAATCAGGAGTGGGTATGCAAATTAACCCAACAAAGATGGCGGATTAATTTGCATACACAAGCGCTGAGCAGCCCGGGACGGTGCGGGATGCTTGCGTTGTCATCATGGCGATGACACAGGCGTTCCACACTGCCCCAGCTGCTCTGGGCCTCTGGGCAGCATGGGAAGGCAGAAAGGCAGCTCCGGGCCAGAGTGAAGGCAGTGCTGGCAGCCAGGTGAAGGAAGGCCCATTCTTGCATGAATCTTCATGCATCGGGCCTCTAGTCTTCCTGATATAATTCCAAGTAAGCCCCAGTCTTTCCTAACCTGTCCTAGCTGGGTAATCTACACATGTGATAAATACAACCAAATTCATCCAATAAATCACTGGGGGTTGTGTGTGTGTGTGTGTGTGTGTGTGTGTGTGTGTGTGTGTTTCATTTTCTATTTTCTATATACTAGTTTTGAAAAAAATAAAATAGACCAGAGCTAAGGATAGAGCTCTGTGTCACTCCATTGGAGACTTCCCTCCACATTAATAATCATGAATCAAGGCTTCCTGGGTAGGGTTGTTCAATCAGTTCCAGACCCACCTAACAGCAAGAGAATTACGTAAGATTCATCAAGTGCTTCATGTACAACAATCATTTCCCTTCACTTTGTACCTGAAACACAGAGGGTGCTCCACTAATACTTGCTGCATTAAAGTTGAATAAAATTATCTTGATTTATACACCTATTGACTCTATTTACTGAAAGCTACCTAGTCGTTTTAATGGGATGTGATAATGAACCCATGTTGGCTGCTGGTGATCACCTTTTTCTTCTTTTAATGTTTATAAACCTGTTTGCTACAGACTTTTTGCTAGAGAGTGACAAAAATGCTACCAATGCTATTCCTGGAATCCACTCCTTTCTTCCTTTTAAAAGCTAGGGCAATATTGTCCCTACCCAGTCTTTGGATACTCTCTTATCTTCCTAAAATCTTTAGGGACTCTAGTGGCTGCTTAAGCCTCATGGGTCTTGACTCCCACTTCTCCCCAATAGGAATAACAGCGACCCTTTCTATGCAATAGAGCTGTGTAAGGATCCGGGAAGATGGGCACAGCTAAAACAGTCCCTTAGGGTGCCCACATAGGAGCCATGAGGGTCCTTGTAAAACCAGCTCCAATACAGTAGTCGCAGCCCCAAGTAAATGCCACAGTGGGACCAGCCACCATATGCAACCAGGGATTCTCCCAGCAGGGCTGAACCTGTAATCCTAGTGCTGCTGTTTAAGAGGCTTACAAACAACCCCACAGGAAGCAGAGCCAGAGCACAATAAAGATTGGAGCCATAGAATGTTGTTCTTCCCTCTTCCTCTTTCCTTTCCTCCGTCTCAATTTTCCTCCCCCTCTGAATCAGTGCTTGAGAGTCACTATAACTGCATTGGCTTCTCAGGCAGCTAAGGAGGCAGTTAAGGAGGGCAGAAGCGAAGAACCTGAGAGAACAGCCTGATGCCCAATTTGCCAGCCTCCCACAAGGTGTCTGGACTCAGATGGGGCTGTGCAGCATACACAGCGCCCACAATGAAAATGTGGAAGGAAGTTTTCCACGCCGCATCCTCGAGGAACCCCCTGCGGGCTCAATCAATGCTCGCTAAAGGCAAGAATAAACTAAAACAACCCACTCTCTGCTGAGAGGAGATCATGTCCATAAAAATTCTTTATAACCTTAAAGTCTCTGGATATTTACAATGATTACTTTGTTAGTTACAATTTTCTGTCTTGTTTCTCTCTCCCAAGACCAAATGCGGTTGGTGAAGGTTCATAGATAGTGATTGCAGATGTGTGCACAGATTTAGACATGACGATGTTCACTGATGCTGTCTTCTATTAACAGAAAATTGGAAACAGCCTACATGCCCAACAAAAGAGGAGTGTTTAAATACATTACGGTATACCCATACATGTGTACAATAGAATACTGTGAAGATATTAAAAGCCATGTTGTCAGAGAGTGGATGGAATAATGTTTACAACATATTGTTAAAAGGAAAAAGCAAGTTACAAAAGTAGAATGCTATACACCACAAAGAGAGAGTTTTTTCGAAAGATATGTACATTATTGTAGCCGGTGGGATTATGAATGGATTTTAAATTTTTATTTTTCATTGTTTATATGTGTTTTCTCATTTTTCTACCGTGGTGTGAATTGCATTGGAAATTGGGGCAGGGGCAATAAAACTTATTTTTTCTAGCCAGAAAGAAACAGGAAAAGCCCACTCTTTAAAGGTTGCCTTCTGGCACCTTGTTCTGTCAGATGGTTAGAAGCCAGCTCAGACCCCGCTGCCCAGCTTGCCTCGAGCCCCACGGAGGCGGCCCTGGCTCTAGGCAGAAGCTTCCTTGGTGCCAGCATCCACCTTGAGACAAGTTATTAAAAATGGAGTTGTCTTGGCCAACCTCTCATCCTGAAGTGCCAAGGGCCACTTCAGCCCAGAGAAACGCAGTTCTGGAGCCATGTGGGTTTTTTAAGCAGAGCAGCAGCCCTAGCTGGTGAGAGGAGCCTCCCTCGCTCCTCCCAGCTGCCTGCCGAAGGTCTGGAGACAGCTCCCTTTCCATCCCACAAGAGGAGACAGGCGGATGAGTCACAGCCCTGGCTCAGATTGAAGAAGTATTATTGTGCTGGCAAAAATGGATCTATTTTATTATCTGTTTCTTGACACCTTACACATAGATATGCTTTTCCCACCAGAGAGGCGAGTTCCTTAAAAAGCCAAGAGTTTCGTTTGGCTGAAGCTAAGAAATGACCAATAAGAGTTAGAAACTCGGGTCTGAAGAGCAGCCAGGCTGCAAAGATGTAGTGGAAACACTGAGGAAAGTGGTTTATAACCCTCAGACTCTAGATTCAAGCCGGCAAAGTGATGCCATTCTTCTAAAAATATACAGAGGAACTACGGAAACCCTTTCCTCTTTTCTAAGACCTTTTTCTCTCTTTCCTTTTTTAAAGAAATATACTAGGACTGGTTTGTAAAGGAGCTCCGCCACCACAGATTTCACTGTTTTCATGGGGGTGATGGTCGTGGGATACTATTTTAAGGACTTCCTTCTCTTATACAGATTTTTCCACACTGGGAGAGGACAGATAAGGTATGTTCCACTAATGTTCCTCGTTAAACACACATGCATGCCAGCAGTCATTTCCTTTTGTCTTGCTATCCCATGACAACAGATTGCATATCATCGGAAATTGGAATGGGGGCCTTATTTAGTTTGGATCTCTCTTCTCCATTGTTTAATTCCACATTCAATTTTTCATTCTATGTCTGCCTCCTTTGCAGAAATACACTGTGACTGAATATAGGAACAGGTAAATGGATGATTGCTACTTATTGAAAGCTCACCTCATAGACTTTCCCGGATCACTGTGACCAGCAGACCCCCAACCCCCATTTTATCTCTAGACTGAAGAGTACTAGGGGCTCAGTGAAGATCTGATGACTGATGGGCATGTGCATCGTAAGCGTGCGCTCCTGGTGCTTTGCTTACTATTGACCGAGCTCCAGCAGTGAGCTTCCCTGTTTCCTTTATTGCTGTGATCAGAGGTGTTTTGGAGGTATTTAGAGGAAGCTGGGTGCCTTTGCCATCCAATTTGCTCTGTTCTCTGACGCTATCCTCGTTGTTTTGCCTTAAGACTGCAAAGCTCTGACGGCAAACTTTTAAAACGACCCCAGCTATTTGGTTTTTGAGTATCAACTTTTTATTCAAATGTTGCTATGAATTTTTTCTTGTCACTTAAAAATGTGATTTTAAATATTTGTTTCTCTAAACGGGATCGCTTAGATCTAAGAATGAATGTGTTCTTTCCACTTATCAGACATAAGCTGTGTGCCAGGCATTGGGTAAGAGCTTCCACAGTCATTGTTTCGTCTACTCCCTTACAACCACCCTACGAAGGAGATGCCAACACAGGAGGAAACTGAGGAAGGTTATGCCATGTGCCCAAGACCACACATTTAGGGGGGGCTCTTCCCCCCCCCCCATTGAAATCCATGTAACTTTTACCAAAGTCCGTGTGTTTGGTCACCCAGAACACATCTTCTGGGAACACAAGGTAGCGCTGTATTTGCAATCTGCAAAGCCCATATCTGACTAAAGGAAGCAGCCCCCAGGTAACAGGGAGGTCAAACCCACCTGTGACACTGTACCCTAAGGAGCTGTCCTGGACTTCAAGTCCCTGCTCACCCTCTTACTGGACCTGAGATCACAGGAAAGCCATCTACTGGAACAGGAGACTCTGTTTCCACATCTATAAAATGGAGATAACAGTATAGATTGAATTCTATAAACTTGCCAACTTGAAACTATTTTTGACCTCCAACAAAGCATTTTCAAATGGCTTCACCTAAAATTTTCATTGGATCATTGTAGGAGTGCGCTTAGGAAACACTCAAAAAATGGCACTTTTTGCCCTAGCCAGCTTGGCTCAGTGGATAAAGCATCAGCCTGCGGACCAGAGAGTCCCGTGTTTGATTCTGGCCAAGGGCACATACAAGCCTGGGTTGCAGGCTCGATTCCTAATAGGGGGCAAGCAGGATGCAGCCGATCAATGATTCTCTCTCATCATTGATGTTTCTATCTCTCTCTCCTCCCTTTCTCCCTGAAATCAATAAATACATTTTTAAAAAATAAATAAATAAATGGCGCTTTTTAGTAGACTGCTCTTCCTGATTTCATTTTGCTCGGCCAGTCAAGTTAGTCTGTATTCTCTGCCTACACTTCATATGAAGTGTTACACAGTTGCTGGAGCTGATAATTCAGGGGGACAATAAGACTGTGTGGATAGTCAACAATTAACAATAATCTCCTGAGGCTCCGTGTTTTTTTTCCCTTAGTTTAGTCTCTTACTGAATAAATACAAATGCTTTTTTTAAGAAAGTGGAAAGAGGGAGTATTGAGGAAGTTTAGCACACACTGTGTTAAAGACAAAGCAAAGGTTTTAAAATCAATTCTTGCCCCTGGAGACTGGCACGGTGGGTCCTGCCTTTGATGTGACCCAGGGCTCCCAGCGCTGGGAACAGGCGCCCCTTCGGCTGGTCCACCCTGCCCCGTGCTCGCCTGGGGAGTTCGCTTTACCTGCCGGGCGTCGTTTACTTCCCTGGAACCCTCGCTTGCATTATCCTATTTCCTCCCCCCAAACATTCCGGACAAAAGGAAACTCCTCTTTCCCATTTCCCAAGTGAGGAAAAAGACCTAAGTTGAGTCACTCGCCCAAGGTCTGTACGCGGCGGAGTCGCATCGAACCGGAGCGACCCGACTCCCTCTCACTCGGAACTTCACAATTTCCTATTTGGCACCTTTTCACCTAAGAATCCTCCAAACTTGGCCACACCCAAGAAAAAGGGACCGGCCTCGCCCACCGCGCCACTTCACCGCGCTCCCCGAGTCGGGGGCCGGGCGCCGGTAGGAGGAGTGGCACCGCCCCC
>NW_006285258.1:2071740-2072847 GCF_000327345.1 Myotis davidii
GGTGGACGCCCAGCCCACAGCCCGCAGCATGGATTCGGATTCTGGCGAGCAAAGTGAGGGCGAGCCCACGACCGCCGCAGGTACTGAGTGGTCGCGGCAGCCCGGCCGGGAGGGCTGGGACCCGGAGAGGAGAGGCCGGGGCAGGAAATCGCGAGTGTTTCTCGGAGCTGCCAGGCGGGATGCCAATCCCCAGCAGCTGGGTCCCTTCCAGGCGGGGACTGGCAACTGCTCCGCGCTGGGAGTTTGCTAGGGCTTTTCTTTAGGAGGCAAGGGAGGTGCATGTGCGTGTAGCTCTCGGCGCAGCAGGGCTCCCGCAGCGCGCTCGGGTCTCCGGAGCTGATGGGGGTGGGGAAGGGTTTGGGAAATCCTAGACCTGTAGTTTGCTACGATGAGGGTTGCAACACATCTGCCTCTGAAATAACTTTCCGAGCTCTTGGCCCCGTCCTCGAATCCGGGGCGACGCGGCCACTGCGGAGCAGGTGACCCGGGGCGAGTATATGACAGGGGACTCGGGGAAGAAATACCCCGCGGGTGGACGGGCAGAGGCCAAACCACAGCTAGTGGCTGCGGTTTCGCTAGACCAGCCCATGCAGAAGTGTTAGCCCAGCCGCCTGTCCCGTACGTGCGCAGGCGGTCCCACGGAGAGTCCCGCGGAGGGTCCCGGAACACAGACGCGGGGGCGCGCCGTGGCCGGGCTTTGCCTGGAAGAGGCGCCGCCGGCTTTTCACAATCGATAGTTATTGAAGCGATGGGTGGATGCTTGGGAAAAAATGAATGCCCTCCCCCGCCTCTCCCTGATACTGAGCAACAGGAGGAAGCCACCCACAGCCTTGGGTGGACTTACTGCTGGGCTCTGCCCACCTCCACTGGCTGGCTCCGCCCGCCGCCCCGGAGTCCTGGCCCCGGAGACAACACCCGCGCACGTGCCCTTTCTGCGGCCCCCTGTGTGACCCTGAAGGCCAGCCCTCCCCAGCAGACCTGTGACCTGAGTGCTGGGTCCCACCTGGTATAGCCCCGAGGCCCCGGACTAGTCCCCACTCTTCCCAATGTCAGACCAGTGTCCTAAGGATGGGGACCAAGTGACAAGAGGTCACCATCAGCCCCAGC
>NW_006285258.1:2072925-2084112 GCF_000327345.1 Myotis davidii
TGCTGTGCCAAGGACCCTGCACGTATCATTCCCCTTCATCCGCACAGCACCTGGCCAGGTGACTGCCATAGCTTGCCCACATCTCAGCCAGGGAGTAGCCACAGACGGAGTCCTTTTCCTCTGGGTCGTACCCCTCAGCCTCTCACAGGACGGCTGTGGCCAACACCTTCAGGTGGGTGGGAAGAGGCCGCAGGAAGGAAAGGTGGCAGCGCCAAGATGCCCGTGTGTGAGGAGGATTCCTGTGGTGCCACGGCTCCCTGCTTTGTGTAGGTATAATTAATAAACATGAGCCCTTTGCCTACCTGTATGTCTCTGTGGCTGTGAAACATTAAGATTTCATTTCACAGGTGACTTGTGGATCTTCTCACACCATTTAAAAGATCCAGTGGGTGTTTTGTGTGTATCCAAGTATATTTTCAAAATTGAAAGGGGAAGGGAGGGCGGTGACACTGACACTTTACTTTCTCAAAACCCCAGGAACTAACAGGCTCTCCAGGCCCACCTTTGGGTTGTGATCTCCTTTGGGTTGATGGGGAGAGGAAGAAAAGAGGGGAGGGGGAGAGAGACATGCTAGAAAGGTTAGTACTTAGGTGAAAGGGGCAAGTAAGGTATTCTTAAGCGTCTTGCTGCTGCTCCCTCCAGCCTTGCCCAACGCTGAGTATCTGAATGTGCTCATGTCCGTGTCAGGCCTCTGCACAGCTAACAGCAAACATCACCACTGAAGTCAGGCGGCCAGATGAAGAGCAGGGCAGCCAACTCTTGTGAGCTGTCACCATTTGCTTGTGCCTCACTGTTTTCTACAGTCACTTCTTTCTCCATGTGCTTGGATCCCACAAGTTGAACATTTATCTGAATGCCACAAGCCATTCTGCTAAATGGCATGCTGCCGCACTCATTATTTGCAGTCTTAAAGTATTCTTTGAGACAAAGCTTCGAAGCTTGATGTTATTCACCACCTTGCTGTGGCTGCATCTTGTCAAATGGAAACTCTGTTGCAGCTTCAGATACAGGTTAAATGAGGGGTATGTCAGCCACCGGGGCTGACCTTTGTCCCTCTAAGACAGTGGTTCTCAGCCTTGGCTGCACATGAGAATCATCTGTTTGTTTGTTATGGGGTGGGGCCACAACGTTAGTAACAAAGAAACAGAATTTCCGGAGGATGAGGCCCAGAAATCAGGATTTTAAAAAGATTCCCAGGTGATTCCAATGTTCAGCCAAGGTTGAGAACCACTGCTCTAAGGAGTGTGGACCTGTACCTGCGCAAGCTGGATGGGTTTTAACTCAGATGGACAGGAGAGCAAGTGGACCTCTTGGGTATGTGTATGTGTGTGTGTGCACGCGCACACGTGTGAGCATACCTATTTCATAGGGAGTTGCCATATAAGGGCTCCTTCCTCCTCAGTGCCCTGCCCTTCCTGAACTTGTGAAAAAGCCCTGCCCTAAAATGGGCCTTATTCAGGTCAAGAGCCTGGATTGTGGAATCAGAAAGACCTAGATTTCAATCTCTACCTGATGGGCAAGTTACTTAGCCTCTCCAAACATCAGTTTCCCCCTCTGTAAAATGGGGGTTAGCAATAGTACCAAAAGGGGCTGTGAGGATTAAATACTTTTCATGTATTCCTGATAGTCATTCAATAAAGTGTAGCTGCTATTTTGATTACCGCCTGATTGGATTATGTGGCATAAGAACACTGCTAAATAATGTGCCCCCGTGTTTTTGTAAAATGTAAACCCATAGGCATTTGTAAAACAATTAATATTGTTGTCATTATTATCACATTAATGCCACTAAGGAAATTTTTTTTTAATTTTCTCTCCAAGGTGGTGTGTGTGTGTGTGTGTGTGTGTGTTTGCTTGTTTGTTTTGGGTAGATTATTTTTAATTTACCTCTTTTCACCCTCATCATCTTCCAGCTCAAGGCATGAAGATGGGGATTTTAAATCTGCTTTCACCACCCTTTCCTCTAACTCTAGGGAAAGTTGTAAAAAGCAGAGAACCCCTTGCCCAATCCACCTGGTAACCTGGAGATTAGCCACTTTCATGCCACTTCAAATAGAAGAAGAGGGTGTAACCTCCTCACTCCCCCCCCCCACACACACACACATTTTTCCCTTCAAGGTAGCAGGAGGCACAGGAAGTACTCACCTGATCTCCCGTTTTTGCCCATCTCACCAGTCACGAATTGGCAGAGGAGCGAGGACATCTCCAAGGACCACTTACTCTTTACCCCTTTCAAGAGACTTTTCCAGAGATCTCCTCAGCACCAGCAGATCTCTCATCCAGCAGCACCCTGCATAGGAGGGCCAAGCGGGGGAGATCGGTCTCAGTCTGCATTTTCTGTTTTTCAGGAAGCACAGGATGCTGCTGCTGTGTCGTTCTGCTGCTTGCAGCGCCTCAGCCTTTCTCTTGTTTTATGGCTCTTTCTATGATTAGGAGAGACGCAGAGTTTATGGAACACTGGATTCACTCCAGAGACCCAACTTGGCAGTCTGTCCTTTGAAACCCTAGAGCTTGGTCTATTAACTCCGCAGTGAGTGAGAGTCTGTCCAAAGATGCAACAAGCGAGTAAACATTAGCAGTGTCAGCTTTTTCCCTTTCTGGCTTGTGAGACCAAGGTAGTCTACCCAGCTGAAAGCAGACAGCTAGCTGGTCCAGGGCAGCCAAGCTGACGGGGCATCCTTGCGGCTGGGTAGGTACTGCAAGCAAGCATTTCCATGCTGTGGAGTGCAGATGTGGTAGCAGAACTTGAAGACAACAAAGGCAGTGGAAAACAGCAGGCTCCTAACAGTTCACCCCTAGGTCCTAAGCTTGGTCCATGTGAACAAGGTAGCGAGGAGTGTGTAGGCCCGATTGGTGGCCGGGAGGAGAAAAGGTGTTTTCAAAGTCAGACACCACTTGAGCAAAGGCACAAATAAACAGGGAGGTGAGTGGAATGGAGACAATACTGGGGAGTACTGGGAAATAAAGTTAGATGAGTGTAGGAAGGGCCACTTATAAGAGGGTCTTAGTAACTTGGTCCTGATGGTGATGAAAGAATCCCCTGGGCTTACTATTGAGCAGAGATGTGACCAACTGGGAGCTGGGTTTGCAGAAGCCACATTTGACTGACATGAAGTACAGGGACCCAGGTTTCAGCCTCAGCTCCCAGGGTGTGGGCACAATATCAGAGGGGGTGGCAGTGCTAAGCGCTAAGGCGAGGCAGAAGAGGAAGGATGCAAATGCCATTTCAGAGGAACAAACTGAAGTTGGTGACAGATTGTACCAAAGCAGTGAAAGGGCGAGTGGAGGAGACTGCCGTGTTAAGAGGGGTGAAGGCGGGGAAATGCAGGAGACGCACTCCCAGCCCCTCCTCCCATCAGGAACTTTGCGATGTCTGCCTTAAAGGGACTCTCCCCCTGTAGACAGTAAATCATGATTGGGATGGTGAGGTTCTGGAGTTTGTTGATTCTCATTGTTAGGTTCCTGGAGGCGGCTGTTCAGTAACCTCTGTCAACCCACAGAAGGACGATTAATGAACAGACCAACTGAGGGCAGGGACCTCCTGGGGATGACGTACCGTTTGGCTGTCAGTCCCAGTCCCATGTTTTATTCCTGTTTGTGGACATATTCAGGGGCCTCTGCCTTGTCCACACAGTGGGCTGTAGCTGCTCTGAGGGTCAGGACCTTGTCTCGTGCTTTCATGTTCCCGAGATTTTTATGGACATAATAAATAAATGAGATCTTGACAAGCCTCCTGAGAACTCTGCACTACAAGGCCAGATACACAGCCAGAAACCTGTCCAGTGAAGTGGAACTGCCAAAGCTTCCCTTCCATGTTTGGTTTTGCTTCATTGCTGTAAGATTTCTGGCACCGACGAGGACACTGTGTTGGAAAGTACAGGGGAGCGGAGAGAGATAAGGACATAGTCCACCCTGTCCGCCAGGGCTTGAGATCAGGTAGGAGGAGAGGACACATATACCTATTACCACAATCTAAGCCAGTGCATGAAGACTCCTGATCTCCTTGCCTGGGGTTACACCTCAGCCTCATCTCTGTTTAGGTTCTCTCTTGACACCAGCCACTTTCCATTGTGCGCCTCATGGTTATTTTTGTATATGTCTCATCCCTTGTCCTGAACTATTCTAAGGCCAAGATCTGAGTCTCTTTCACCTCTCACCAACCCTACTCATGTGCCCTAAACACAGTGGTAGGTTGCTAGCTAGATGGATGCTGGATGGGTAAGTAGATGTACAGATGCTGTTGTAGGTTGGTTCCCCAGGAAGCAGGCTCTGAGAGGCAGGTTAAGATGTAGTAGGTTTTGATCCCAAAAGCAGTCTCAGAGAAACAGAGAGACACTGGATTGTAAAGCAGACCCAACAAGGCATTATGCTTTGGAGCTGGAATAGGCCTTCGAACTGTTCTACATTGCGGTGAGGGGCAAGGCCTTTATGTATAACTAGAGGCCCGGTGCATGGATTTGTGCACTGGTGGGGTCCCTCGGGGTGGCCTGCAGGCATTGGGCCCTAGCTCGCACCCCCAAGCTTGTAGCCCCAGCTCATGCCCCCAGCCTCAAAGCCCCGCAGCCCTGCCTGGAACCCCACCGCACCCTCACCTGCTCCACCATCCCACCTGCAGGGTGACCAATCGGGGCTGAGCCCCTCCCCCTGACCTCAGTGCCTGGGAGCCAGGCGGCAGCCCCGCCCCCCCGCCACCACCACTGGTCACCATCTGCAGGGCGATCGATCAGCAGGGCAGTCGAGCTCCTGCTCACACCCGCCTTGGCCTGGTGCCACCCACTCACCTGCTCCACCATCCCACCACGGTCCCACTCTCGTCGGGGCCCATTGGGGGCGGCAGTGCCTCCACTGCCACCTGCTGCCTGTGCCGCACTGCCCCTTGGTGGTCAGCGCACATCATAGCCAGCGGTTGAACTCCTGGTTGAACAATTTGCATATTAGGCTTTTCTTATATAGGATGATAGAGTGATCATGCAGGCCGTCCCAGGGTGTGACCTGGGATGAAGCTGTTCCCTTATGCTAAGGGCCATCTGAAGGCAGAGCTCCCAGCAGTTTGTGGGGTGTTTGGGCCTTCATTCCCAAGGCACAGCCTGGGCAGTACGTCTCAGCATCCACCCAGGTGGCCTCTAAAATTCTTCAGCAATGTTTCATTGGGGATGCCAGCCTTGTCATCCAGCAGTGTGTAGGGGATAGTTGTTGAGCTATAAACTTTATCTAGACCTCATAGCTTGGCACCTAAATCTTTACACAATCCAACAGATACTGGTTGAACATCTGCTTTGTGATCAGGGTGGCGCAGGGTGCTTTGGTGGCACGCAGAAATGGAATTAGATGTGGCCCTGCCCTCAGGAGGCTTGCAGCCATGATAGGGAGACAAAACACACACACACACACACACACACACACACACCCTGTCCCGCCCCAAAACGGGATCTGCAAGGCCGGGCGGCATCAGCAATAACTAGTGCATAATTTGGAGCATGGGGCATGGTGGTCTGGGGTTCTGGTGGAAAGGCTTCATGGAAGCATTTCTATAACTAGAGGCCCTTGAGGGTGGGGTCCCCCTGAGAGGCCACCTGGGAGAAGACGACTCTCTTCCTCAAAACATAAAACCGGGTGCCGTGGTGGTGGTTGTAGCCAACATGTAAGTTCCTAGAGATGGTGAGAGAATGTTTATGAGTATGTCAACATAAAGCTCTATTATGTGTTATATTTCTCTTTTAAAATATGGCACCTGCTTTTGTATTTGTCAGCAAAAGCAAATTATAGTCACACTTCCCGTGAGCGCGTCCTCTAACTGGTTTATTTTCCTCCAGAGTTACCTTTGGCTCCCACTTGAATTCACATGTAAATCTCTAGAAAAAACAACAACACTATATACATAATTTTGTTGTGTTTTTCAGTCACTTGGCTTCCAACCCTTTATGTAAAATGCCTGTGTAGGTGGGTGTTTGGGCTATGTTCTGTACAAGGATAGAAATAAAGAAGAGAGAAGAATTTTTTTTTAAGTTTCCCCTAGCAACCTATTCCAAGAAAACATATCAGAAGAGTGACTGCCCTTTGCCCCACATCTGTTAAGGCATGCCAAAAATACACATTATGTTTTTATACACCAGAAATCCTCTCTTTATGACACAAATTCTGAGGCTGCCTTAGAACAATTTTCACGTTCATATTGGGTTTCCTAAACTTTACTGCCTGGGAATAAATTTGAGGCTGTTCATGGAAAATCTAGTGTGCAGTCTATAAAAAATGGCAGGCTTGGCGGCACAGAAAGTGCTAGACACACCCTAATAGAAAGCAATATTTTGTAACTCAGTTCTCCAGGAAAAAAAGGACACGCTTTGGCAACGTCCAAGGATTGGCTTCAACCGTTGAAAAGCCACAGGAGCAGCCACCGGCTTCTAGGTTCTCTCCTCAGAAGTCAAATATGCTTTCTTTCTGGAAACGGTTCTAGCCCTGAAAGGAAGCATTCTGGTGATACATAGCTTTGTGACGACTCCCAGTTTCTTTTTTATAGTAGAGGCATCTGATTTTATGTGCAGGAGGGAACTCGGGGAAGGACTGTTCTGGTGAGCACGCACGGCCCACAGTCCTGATTTGGGGCCTGTGGTTCTGCTGAGAAGATAAACTGATCTTTCAGTGTAAAAATGGGGGAGAGGGGATGGGGCCATCTGCAGGGCAGGCCTCTTTCTGACCACATCGGAGTCTGGGTCCTTGGTTTCCTTGGGATAACAATGAGAAATTCATGAGAGAGACTGGGGTTGGGGTTACAGGGTAAGAGAAACTAGGGTGCAAGAAGTTGGGGTTAATATCCAACAAGATGAAAGGATAGTCTTTGCCAGCCAGAGTTCAGCCCCAGCGGGCTAGTACTGAGTATAAAATAACAGTGATGTTTTTACTTTGTACTTATTCTTTTATATTAATTAAGCATGCACAGTGTGTTTGAGACTGGGTTAACTATTTATATTTAACCCTTATACCAGCTTTCTGGGCCCCATTTTATAGACCAGAAAAATTAAGGCACAGAGAGGTTAAGCAACTTGCTCAGGGATGTGCAGCTTGTCAGTGGATATGAAACCAGTCTAACTCCAAAAATGGTGTTCTTGTACCAGGTGGACTATGTAGTTAGGTGAATGGATGCCACCAGGCTTCTTTGCATCTCGTACCAGCTCCTGTGAGACCCAGAACCCTGACCATTAGGTCCTTTCATTAGGTTCCTTCTGTTTGGTCAGGACCCTATTTTAAGCTGCAGACATTACCTGCATTAACCCAGTAACACATGAGTAAGGATGGTTGGCACTGGCTCTGGAACAGGGGCGGGTGAGGGGTAGCTTGGGAGGGAAGATGGGAGAGCAGCATAAAGCTGCTGCCAGGGAGAGAAAGTCCTGGGAAGACCCTGCAGCCACTCTTATCTCCAGAGTGAGGGGAACCTGGTGGATGGTGAATGTGGCAAACACTGAGGGGCGAGAAGGGTTGAAAAGCAGTCAAGAAAGGTGCCAAAGACAAACCAACATTCTCTTTTCCAGAGTGCACCTTAGCTGGGTCCTAAGCCGCGTTTCCCCACTCCAGCATTTAGAAGCTTTTCAGATATAATATCCCCAGGGCATGGCAACCAGTTGGATTCAAGGAGGAGAAAAAAAAACTCAAAGATGAGACTGCAGCACCGTGACAGGAACTTGAGATTCAGAGCTATACAACTTGGGTTTGGGTTTTCAGCGCTACCTCTTAATTACTGCTTTTTAGTAACATCATTTTCTGACCAAAAGAATGCAAGCTGTTGGTAGAATATGTGAAAACAATACAAAAAAGACAATCCGATAGAGCCCTAAGAATAGATGTGCTTTTCCAAAGGAATGAATGTAGTTCTAAAGCAGTTTTGAAAAGATGCAAGAGAGCTTTATTTTGGAAAGAAGGGGGCTTCATATGAGAATTAGAGGCCTGGTGCACGAAATTTGTGCACAGATAGGGTCCCTAGGTCTAGCCAGCGATCAGGGCCAATCTGTGGGGTGACCGTCGGGTCGATCAAGGAGTCCTGCTGGCACTTGCCTTGCCAGCCTGGGGCCTGCTGGCTGGGGGCAGCTCCTGTGTTGAGCATCTGCCTCCTGGTGGTCAGTGAGTGTCATAGCGACTGGTCGTTCTGTCCTTTGGTCAATTGCATATTAGGCTTTTGTTATATAGGATTGGAGCCCCTCCTTTCTGAATTGTTTACTTGGGGACACTAAAAACATCTGGCTATACCTCCAGGCAGTGTCAGAACCAGACCTGGAAGCCAGATCCTCTGGCTCCTCTATTCTTCTTCCAAAACACATGTAATTTTTTTAAAAGGAGCCAAGTTATTCTGGGAGTCAGGATATCAAAAGGACCCCTACTCTGTTTCCTTCCAACACTTTCCACCATGTTCTTGCTGTCCCTTCACTCTTTTTCCTCTCCTGAGGCTTCTCCCTCCTGGGCACATCTGCCCAGAGGTCGGACCACCACAGGCCCACTCCAGGCCCTTCCCTTTGCCCCGCCCACACCTGTCCCTCAGTCAGAGTTGCCCTCCATGGAGTACTCGGAAGATTTTTACTCTTTTTTTCTTTAATGCCCAAGAGATAGGTGCCCAGTGACTATTAATTGCAAAGGTTAGCTTACTTTTAGTTTAATAGCTACCAGGCTTCAGGAATAGGTTTATTGGCCTCCGATGCTCCAATCATATTTTATCTTTGTTTAGATTGACTTTTCATTTTTGTAAGGAAATTTGTTCATCTGTCAGTGTGTTTACACTTAGAATTTAACTGCATAATTTAGCAATTCAGTCTCAGCCAAACAAGGCAGGCAGGACTAAGTTAATACAGAGTCCACTTTTAAAGAGCCCACAGTTGTATCCAATGGGGATTAAACCTGAATTTCCTTGAAATTTTTTTCCTGTTGGCCTCTCTGTATATAATCCTGGTTTCCCTGTACCTGTCCTCAGTTGCTCCTGCGGCATCCCTCATTTATTTTTCCTAAGAAAATGCTCTTTGCCTTGTTCTTGTCTGACAATACACCTTTATTTGGAAGGGATCACCCAGTCTTACAGCACAAAACTAAAGATTCCCAAAGCTGTGGCCTAGCCCAGTTCTCTCTCCAGAGCAAGAATCCTGCATTTCAGAGGCCTCTGGGCCCCTCCTTACTGTCTAGGAAACCCCTCAACTCAGCATCTCCATACCCAGATCATTGTCTTTTCTTCACCTTTTCCCAACAGCCACCAAGTAAAACAGCTGTGAAGTCATAAGAACAATGAAATAACCTACACACATGATCTCATAGCACAAACAGGACATGGATAAAGCAGGTATTCTTATTCTCAGCTTACCCATGAAGAAACAGATTCTGCAATATTAAGTTACCAAATCTATAAGAAATGGATAAATTTCCATAAGTATATAACCTTCCAAGGCAGAGCCAGGAAGAAATACAAAAGCAGAAAGTAAGCGGTGGATTTTTACTATTTAACGCCCCCCCCCCCCGCCTCCTCCTTAAAGGGGACAGAAACAAACATGAAAAACCAGCCTAAACAATCTCAATGTTCAGTGAGAGGAGGTTTAAGGAGGCCCCGGCATGGGAAACGGGAACTCTCCCCTTCCCCCTCCCCTGAGCAGACCAAATAGAGAGCAGTTACTCCTTTGAGACACCAGCGCTGAATGAACAGCTTCTGAGAACAAGCAAGGAGGAGACCCAATGGGGAAAGCTGGGAGGCCCGGAGCCCTCAGGGAGCTGCGGGAGCACTGCAGCCCAGGAGCATGATTGTGTACTGTTCCCTCCACTTCTGTGCAGGTGCTTTGGCCTACCCGCAAAGCACCACTACCCCCAGCTACGTTGGCTGGAGCCTTTTTCCTCTGGAGCAAGCAGGCACAATGGCACTTCACTGCTAAGCCTGGCCTCAGTGCCCAGAGCTGTCCAGCCTGCAGGCCAGTGCCTCAGGGCCACGTGGGAAGCGCATGCCCAGCTCTAAGCAGCTTCCCAAACCACCTGGCACATACTGCCTATGCTCCGGGTACCTCTACACCCGACCACTTTCTGTCTAACAAACCAGGGAGAGACTGTATAGAGAAGGCTGGGGAGCCACAGGCGCTCTGTCAGGACTGCGGGAAATCTTTGGGGTTGGAGGGGCCGGTCAGCGCCATTGTTTATGTCTCCCTCCGCCTCTAGAGTGGGCAGGGATTCTAGCCATGTGCTCTGGCCTATCAGCAAGGTCACTGCAATGGGTTTCCAGACTCATTTCCGAGTCCATTTTGGCCCCAAACAAAGGGAGCAAGCAGGATCAATAAGGCATTGCTATATGCACCTGGCCCCTCTACCCAGAGCCACTCTGGCTCAGTAGGCCAGTGCCTCTGAGGCCTGAGGCACCCATTCGGCTCCTACCAGCCTGCCACAACCACCCAGAACACGCAGCTTACACAGAGGCCCCTTAGACAAAAGGCTACCTTTTCCAAACTGGGAGAAATAGCTATTTTGCCTAATTCATATAAACAAGCAAGGGAAGTCAAACAAAATGAAGACAGAAGAATATCTCTCAAATGAAGGAACAAGAAAAATCCGGGGATTGTGGGAGGGGGGGGGTCGGGGTCGGGGGGACAAACAAGGGAAATGGAGGTAACTAATTTACCTGATAAAGAATTTAAAGAAATGGTCATAAGGATGCTGACCAAACTTGAGGGTGGAGCAAAGGAACTCGGGAGATCTTCAACAAAGAGTTGGAAAGTTTAATAAAGAACCAAGCAGATCTGAAGAATGCAATAACTGAAATGAAAAACATTAGAAAGAACCAACAGCAAACTGGAAACTCATTAGAACAGATCAGAGACTTGGAAGACAGACTAGTGGAAATCAACCAATCAGAATAGCACAAAGAAAAAATGGATTGAAAAAAAAAAAAAGAAACCAGGATAGTTTAAGGGACCTCTGGGAATAACATCAAGTACTCAAACATTTGCATTGCAGGGATCCCAGACGGAAAAGAAAGAGAAAAAGGAACAGGAACTTTATTTAAAGAAATAATGGCTGATTTGCATCTCTTAGATGAATAGTGACTTTGAGCATGTTTTCATATGTCTCTTGGCCTTCTTTATGTCCTCTTTTGTTAAAGGTCTATTTAGGTCTTTTGCCCATTTTTTAAAAAATATATTTTTATTGTTTTTTAAGTTGTATGAGTTCCCTATAAATTTT
>NW_006285258.1:2084646-2095806 GCF_000327345.1 Myotis davidii
AGCTAAGATTTGGAAACAGCCTAAGTGCCCATCAGCAGATGAGTGGATTAAAAAACTGTGGTACATCTACACAATGGAATACTACACTGCTGTAAAAAACAAAGAACCTTACCATTTGCAACAGCATGGAGGGACCTGGAGAGCATTATGCTAAGCAAAATAAGCCAGTTGGAGAAAGATAAATATCACATGATCTCACTCATTTGTGGAATATGATGAACAACATAAACTGATGAACAAAAATAGATACAGAGACATAGAAGCATCGAACAGACTATCCAATCTCAAGGGGGAGGAGAAAGGAGAAGGGGGTGAGAGAACAACCGAAGGACTTGTATGCATGCATACAAGCATAACCCATGGACACAGTCAGTAGGGGGTGAGGGCATCCTGAGGGGTTGGGAACGAGGGGGGAGAGGTCAATGGGGGAAGAAGGATTCATATGTAATACTTTAAACAATAAATAATTTTTTTAAAAAAAAAAAAAAGGAAGGAAGGAAGAATGGCTGAAAACTTCCTTAACCTAGGAAAAGAAACAGACATCACGTCTAGGAAGGATAGACAAACAAGACAAACCCAAAGAGATCCACACCAAGATTTATTATAATTAAAATGGCAAAATTTAAAGAGAAAGAGACAATTTGAAGGGAGCAAGACTGAAACAAGATAAATAAAAACTGACCAAAAAAGAAATAATATTGACAAGTCTTTAACCAAACTTACCAAGAAACAAGGAAAAAGAATCCAAATAAATAAAATTATAAATGAAAGATGTTACAACCAACACCACAGAAATGCAAAGAATCATTGCAGCATACTACAATTATATGCCAATACATTTGACAATCTAGAAGAAATGGATAAATTTCTAGAATTATATAACCTTGCAAGACTGAGCAGAAAGAAATACAAAATCTAACCAGATCTACTACTAGCAATGAAGTAGAATCAGTAGTCCAAAAACTTCCAACAAATGAAAGTCCAGGACCAGACTGCTTCACAGGTGAATTCTACCATTAATTCAAAGAAGAGTTAATGCCTATGCTTCCTATACTGTTACAGAAAATTCAAGAGGAAGGAATGCTCCCAACTCATCCTATGAATCCAGCATTACTCTGATACCACAAAGACATTACAAAAAAAGAAAATTGCAGGCATATATCCTTAATGGACATAGATGCAGAAATTTGCAACAAAATATTAGCAAACTGGATTCAGCAATACATTAAAAGGATTATACACCATCATCAAGTGGGATCCATCCTTGTATAATCACTAAAGATGTTTCAACATTCATAAGTCAATCAACATGATATATCACATTAACAAAATAAAGGCCAAAAACCATATCATCATCTCAATAGATGCAGAAAACGCATTTGATAAAATTCAAAATCATTTTATAATAAAAACTCTCAACAAAGTCCATATAGAAGGAACATAGTATCTCAAGATACCAAAGGCTATGACAAACACATCACACTCACGGGTGAAAAGCTGAAAGCCTCCCCTGTAAGATCAGGAACAAGACAAGGATGCCTACTGTCACCACTTCTATTCGGCATAGTATCAGAAGGCCTAGCCACAGCAAACCAGAAAAAGAGAGAAGAGGCATTCAACTTGGAAAGGAAGAAGTACAACTCTCATTATTTACAGATAGATAGATATATATATAGAAACCTCTACATACCACACACACACAACTATTAGAACTACTAACTTAACTCAGAAGGGAGGTCAGAGATGGGCTAAGGCTCATGGGTGGGTGAAGAAGTCAGGTCCCAGCCATCCTTGGGTTTTTGTTTGTTTCATTTTTGTTAAAAAAAAAAAAAACTTTTCCACATAAAAATAGCTCTGTCCAATGGTCATAACCCAATGAGAGGAGCTGAAGTCTAAGCAAAGTCTGAAGACGGGTGAAGGTTGCTGGTAATTAGGGGCCAAGACTGTCAAACAGGCAAGAGGGAGAGCAGGCAAGGATTAAGCACAGCTGGTCAGGTGACCCAGAGGTCGGGTCAGGTGGCAGAGAAGCCAGAGGGGCAGAGGGCTGGAGGACAGGACCATTCTCTCGAGAGTCACTGGCCTGCAGTGGGTCTGCCACTCATGGCTGTGCTAGCCTTCTTGTGTCTCTCCACCTGGAAGGTAGCTCTTCTTAACCTTAAAGAGGCCAAAACTTAGAAATACTGGCTCCAAAGCAAGGGGCCTACTGACCTCTCACCCCAGAAGCAAGTCCTGACTTCTCCACTTCCACCCTGTCTCCCTGGCCCCAGATCTCTGTCTCATCCTTGATGCTCCCTTTCCTTGCAGCCCCTTGGACCAGGTGCTCCTCTCCATTTACTCTGCCTCTGGCCTCCCACCCCCACCCACAAGCCCTCCTAGGCAACAGAGGGACTAAGGTAGTGGAAAACCCAAGGCCTGTGGCCATGACTGGAGACTGGTCATGAAGCAAAGATCTTAAAAGCTTCCAGAGAGAAAACCAGGCCTTTAGAAATGTACTAGTTTTCTAAATAGCAACACCAAGTGCTAAACAACAAGTGGCACGGTGCCTTCGAATTCTCCAGGTGAATGATTTCTGACATAGAGTTCTGAATCCAGTCAAAGCATCAATCAAGTGTGCGGGTGGAATAAAGTCATTGTAAGACATGTTAGGTCTCAACATGTTCCAGTCCTTAGGCAGCTGCGAGATCAGGAGTCAGCCAGCTGAGGCTCCCCCAGGCCAAGTCCAACCTGCTACCTATATTTTATAACCCACAAAGAGCATTTTTACTTTATTTTTAATGGTTACATTTTAAATCTTCTATAATAAAAGTGTAACATGCTAATTAGACCGGACAACCTTCTGGACAAAGCCAGGGCTGCGAGGGAAGCCCGGGTCCCAGGTGCCAGAGGGAAGCTGGCGCCGGCAGCCGGGGGAAGGAAGGCCTACTCTTGCATGAATTTCGTGCATCGGGCCTCTAGAAGTTATATAAATACCTTGATCTGTTTTGCTTTTGGCCCTTTATTCTCTAGCCCATCGAGGTGGTTTGCTGGCACCTGTGCTAGACAAAATGGTCCACTGAAATGGGGAATAAGTGAAGAAAGAGGAAGCCATGAGAGCCAAGACACAGGAGGTGGGCCCAGGAGCGGAGGGACAAGTTTGCAGGGAGAGCTGGGAGGACAGCCCGGAGCAGGCTTAGAGGGAAGCACACCCAGACACCAGCCAGGGCAGAGCGCTCCCAGAGGAGTCTCCAAGAAAGAAAGGTGAAGTGGACCGTTAGTTGATGGGTTTGAAACTACTGAGAAGAACTTTATATATTCTGCTAGGAACTTTGGGAGTGAGTTAGTGACAGATAGAAAACTAACCAAAACAAGGCAGTGTTTAACTCTGGGAAAACAAGATGAACATGAAAGGAAGTGCAGTCATGGAAGTGATGGAACGTCCATGACTCAGCTATGAATGGTATCTAAATTACAGGAAGTTTGATGTAAAATAGAACCAAATGGGAAGGTAGAAATAAATGGAGAAGAGATTTAAATGCTCACCTTTCATAATAGGAAGTTAAAAGCAAATAAAATCAGGAACTAACAGTATCAGTTTGTAATTTAAATATAGAAAAGCCAGTTCTTACGAAGGAGTAGCACCATCAAAGCCAGCTCTCAGCCCAGCGGACTACAGAATGGAAGCTGGAGTAGAGAGAGGAGTGAGGAAACAGACTATCGTCCGGGTGAGAAATGAGGAGAGTCTGTTCTAAGGTGGTGTCAGTGAGGCAGAGAAAGGCAGATGCATTTGAAGGTACCAAAGAAGCTCAGTCGACAATGTGATGCACCATCAGATGTGGGAGGTGAGGGTGAAAAAGAAGGCAAGGATGGCCCCCAGGTTCTTGTCTGGACTCTTGGCAGGCAGCCGAGCCACTTATACTACAAGGAGGAGGGCTGCAAAGGGTTGGAGAAAGGAGATGAGTCACGTTTTGAACATGTGGAGGGGGGTGGGTCTGGGGGACCCTAGTAGAGAGGTCTGATAAGCATAATATATGTGGGGCCGGGCCTCAGGAGAGACTCCCGGGCTGGGGATGTGGCAGGAAGGGAGCAGCACCGGGACAAGGGGTGACATCTCACTCGGGGAGAGTCCGTGGCAAGAGAGAAGAGAGCCCTGAGTGAACACAGGAGAATAGCAGACCTCAGGCATGGACAGAGGCCAAGGAGCCCTGGAGAGGCTGAGAAGGACCAAGGGGTGGGGTGGTCGGGAAAGCAGAGACCGACTGGGGTCCCCTGCCACAGAGGTCAGGTAGGCCTAGGGCTGAGGGGAGTGTCAGGGTGCCACTGGCTACATGGATGGAGAGGAGCCCGAGACAGGAAGGAACACTAATAAGCTGTTGGCTCACATCTCATATATGCCAGGGTTGTTTTCTTTATGGATTTAAAAACTCAATTTCTGACTCTGAAGAAGTTACTATTATACTGAGACAATAAAAGAAATTAGAATCATCTAGTTCAGTTCCCTCGGTAAACACATCAAGAAACCAGGAAGGTGAAAACTTGAGTGCAAAGCACACACTGAGTGCACTGTGGGGTTAGGCTCTCACTTCCACGCCCTGCTGCCACCCCAGATGGCTAGGGACAGGACCAGAATCCACTCTCCAGTTCTCTACTTGGGGTCTGCCCTGTATTTGGGGAGGAACTCTGTGGCCCCAGCGCTGGCATCCTGACTCCACAGGACAGCCACTGTCAGCATCTTGGAGTGACCATATCCAGTGACTTGATTTGAAACTTTTTGGTGGCACTATCTCATATTACCACGAAATGTAATTTTATTTGGAGACTAGAGGCCTGGTGCACAAGATTCATGCATTCGGGAGGGTCCCTCAGCCCAGCCTGCTCCCTCTTGCAGTCTGGGAACCCTCGGGGGATGTCCGACTGACATCCTTAGCAGTGCCGCAAGGAGCAGTGCCGCTCTCGCCATCGCTGCTGCACTCGCCAGCCATGAGCCATGAGCCCGGCTTCTGGCTGAGCAGCACTACCCCTGTGGGAGCGCACTGACCACCAGGGGGCAGCTCCTGCATTGAGCGTCTGCCCCCTGGTGGTTAGCTCATGTCATAGCAACCAGTCTTTCCGCTGTTCAGTCGATTTTCATACTACCCTTTTATTATATAGGATTAGGGGCTCAGTGCACGAATTCATGCACCTTGAAAGGTACTGTGGGCTGTGAGGCTGTGGTGGGCATAGGGGCGGGTCTCACCCCATCCTCCACACCCCCACCCAGCCCTTCTCACCATGGCCCCTGACCCCGTCTGCCAGCAGCCTCGCTCCCGCCACGCCCACTCCCACACACTGACAGCGCCAGCCCCGCTCACACCCACTGATGGCGTGGAGCAATTGGGGCTGGCACCAGCAGTGGGTGGAAGTGGGGCCAGCGCCATCAGTGGGTGCGAGCAGCAGCTGCTGCCCTGATTGCCCCTCAGGAGCAGGGGGAGGTGGAGAAGCCCACAAGGATGATCAGGGCTGGCAGCTGCCGCTTGCACCTGCTGACGGCGCCAAATGATCGGGGCCAGTAGCAGGTGCGAGTGCCGGGCAGGACCGCGGCATGCAGGAGCAAAGAATTTTCAGTAACCACCAGAGTCTTGCCCTGATGACAGCAACTGGCGCCCCTCCTTGGTCTGGTGCCCCACTTACCTGCTCCACCACTGGCCACCCCATTCACCTGCTCCACCATCCTGCCACAGCCAATGACCGCCATGGTCCACGCTCTGCTGCCAAAGCCTGCCATGCTCCACGTGTGCTCCCTGGTGGTCAGCACATGTCATAGCAACCAGTTGTTCAGTTGTTTCACCGTTTGGTCTATTTGCATATTAGGGTTTTATATATAGACTAGTGTCCCAGTGCACGACTTCGTGCACGGCTGAGGTCCCTCAGCCTGGCTGGTGATTGGTGGCCCATCAGGGTCATTTTGCCCAGTCCTGATTGGGGCCAATCGGGATCAGCCCGCCGGGGGAAGGGACCGCGGGAGGTTGGCCAGCTGAGGGAGGTTGGCTGTGGGAGCACACTGACCACGAAGGGGAGCTCCTGTGTTGAGAGTCTGCCCCCTGATGGTCAGTACAAATCATAGTAACCAGTCAACCGGTCATTCAGTCATTCAGTTGTTTAGGCTTTTATATATATAGATATTTACTACCTTTGAGACAAGTATGGGGAAAGTGTAATTTAGAAAGGAAGCCTCAGAGAAAGATGCATTTCTGAGTAACGTCCAGGAAGACAGGTCCCCACAGCCGGTTTGGCTCTTCTTGAGGGATGTGACTGGGACTCCTGGGCTCAGGGTGGTTCCGTCAGAGTAGGGACCCCACTGAGTGTAGGAGCCCAACCTCAGACCTTGCAGATGCCCACCTCCCATCTGCAAGCTGGGCTAGATTCCGACTGTGGCATCGTGGATATCCAAAATGAGGCTTGATTCATGTCTCAGATCTCAAACTCATGAACAACAAAAAAAACACAATTGTGACAGAATATACGTAAGGGGTATTATAAGTGATATATTACGTGTTCCTTTCCTGCTGCTCCACTTTCAAGTTGACTGAAATCCAAAAATGTCATTGCACAAAATTGATATTTCACTAAAAGAAGTTGAGTAGAACATTGAGCGAGGCACGGTGCTGTCTGCCAAATTGTCTCCCATCCTGAGGTACCTTCTGGTTTCTTGTCCCTTGTGTGTTACAACCTCTTGAGGACAGCTAGCCATTTATCTTTTCCTTTTTCTTTTAAAGCTGAAGGTTAATGCATTACTATCTTTATCTAATTCCAGCACTTTTCAGAAGCCTCTGTTTTTAAGCTGAAATACACATTGTCTCGGGCCATATTTTATTTTCCAATAAAGACTAGAGTTTGTTCCATTTTGTTCCTTGCTTTTTAACATTTTAGGTTTTACACCTGCACTCCAAAAATGAAGATTTCCAAAGACTGACATTTTTATGGCATCGATCTATTTACTGATTTCACATATTACCAAGTTGGCGTCCTCCCCCAGTTCTGAATGCAGCATCCCACAGCTGTCCTTGTTAGCAGCCTGGTGGCCTAAGCCTGGATTTGTGGGCGCCTGCTGTGGTGAACAGTTTGAGCACTAACAGCAGAGAGAGAGGATCACCGGAGAGGCAGACGTGGCCTGTGCTATTCAGATCCCCAACAGCTCCCGAGTATGAAAATAGCTGGTGAGCGTGAATGAGGAGACTCTGGGGGAGGCAGGAGGGGTGGGGGCTGCCGTCATGGAGGGATTGAGCACGGAGGGTGTGGCGGTGATGCATCCGGTGCCCCAGATGCTGCTGCTGCTGCTTGTAGGAGTGCAGACAGGCAGCCCCACGGGCCAGGAAGGAGGCTCCATGTGAAAGACAAGGGCTGGACCTGGTGCTGAGTTCAGACGGCATGTGAGTGCCTTCATGTCGGCCCGCACGCATGAATGTGCACCTCATTCCAGGGAACACCCTGAGCAGATAGGATCTGGGCCTGCAAGGATGAGGAAGGACAAGCTACATCATGCATTCAGCCATCCATTTAACACACATTTATTGCACAACTTCTCCATGGCAGACACTGCCCAAATTGTGAGCATACACCAGGCCTCTGAGCATTAGTGAACGAGTGTTTGTCAATATTAAAGCATAAATGCCTGGGAGAATGTTTGGAAAAAATACAGACATGCTAACCATGATGCATGATGGGATTGGGCGGGGGGGGGACTCATTTTCTTCCTTTAGCTCATCTGTCTTTTCTGACTTTCTTGGTGCTCATGTAGCATTTTTTGTAAGTAAATGATTGAAGAAAAAATATTTTGAGAAATAGCTCCTCGGTCTCGCCTCTCACAATACAACAAGGTGAACATTATGCCCGTGATGGTGTTTGTCACTTTATTCCTGAGAAGGATCTCCCATCCAGACAGACTGCCTACTTTGTGGATGCTCTAGGGAACGAAAGGAGAAAGCTAGAGAGCTTAAAATAGCTGTTAAATCAAAAGTTGAAACTTTTTGTTGTTTTAGGGGGTTATTGCTCTTCCACACATGAATAAACATTACCGAATTGATTCTCCACTCTCAGGTTGCACACTAATCACAAGTGGCTTTGTGGGCAAGTTTTACTAAACCTTCAGGAAGCAGTTAACCTTCATCTTACACAGTCTCAGAGAACAGAAAAAGGAGCTACTTGATCCATTGTATGAGGATAGTTTACTCTAACATCAAAATCAGACAAGGACGGTACTAGGAAAAAGTTATAGACCCATCTCACCTTTTGTCATATTTACAATATGCTAAATACCATATTTGCTAATATAATCCTACAGTATATTAAATATATATGCATCATGACTAAGTGCGGCTTATCTTTGGAAAGCAAAGATGACTTTGATCAAAGGGTCTTTTAATAATTGGTTAAATTCACTTATTAAAAGGGATAAACCATATGATCATCTCAGTAGGTACAAAGGAAGTGTTTGATAAAATTAGACATATATTCCTACCTTGAAACAAAGCCTTAGCAAAACAGGAACAGAAGAAAGAGTCCTTAAGTGGATAAGTGATATCCATCAAAAACCCACATCAGACATCATATGGTGGAAAGATTTTAGAGATAATTCTATTAAAGTTAGGAACAGGACAGGGATGCCAAATAACATACTTACTATTCAGCATTGTACTGGAGGTTCCCATCAATTCAATAAGGCAAGAAAAAGAAATAGGAGGTAGAGAAAAACAATCATTTTGTACAGGCAATGTAGTTGTTCACATAAAAACAAATCCAAGATGTGCTATATAAAATCTATTAGAATTAATAACAGAACTCAGCAGAATCTCTCAATTGGAGATAAATCAGTTGGGTTCCTATATATCCTTAATAACCATTTAGAAACTATAATAGAAAAAATTACACTTATAGTAACAACCAAAACTATATGGTACCTAGAAGTAAATCTAATGAAAGATATGCAATAGCTTTGTGGAAATAACTATAAAACATTATTGAAGGGCACAGAAGATCCAACTAAATGAAGAGATACATCATGTTGGATGGGAGGCTTAATATAAAGATTCCAGCTTACCCCATATTAATATAGGGTATTCATGGCATTTGGTCAAATGATCCTAAAATTCATATAAAAAAGGCAAGAATAGTCACGATAATTTCTAAGAACAAAATGAGGAGAACTTCCCTATGGCTTATCAAGGTTTATTATGAGTATAGTAATTTTATAGCAATCAAGATAGTGTGATATTGGTACTGAAGTAGATATTGCTCAATCGAACAGAGTAAAAAACTCAGACCCATGAATTATTTAAACTTGATAAACAAAAGATGGCCTACGACAGTTGTCGGCAAACTCATTAGTCAACAGAGCCAAATATCAACAGTACAACGATTGAAATTTCTTTTGAGAGCCAAATTTTTTAAACTTAAACTATATAGGTAGGTACATTGTTATTAACTTAATTAGGGCACTCCTAAGGCTTAGGAAGAGCCACACTCAAGGGGCCGAAGAGCCGCATATGCCTCGCGAGCCGCAGTGTGCTGACCACAGGCCTCATAGATCAGCAGCAGAAGGATGAACTATTCAATAAATTGAGTAAATTGTGAGAAGAAAAAGGTACCTCATACCATATGCACAAATAAATTCCAGGTGGATTAAAGACCTAAATGTGAAAAGCAAAACCTTAAGATTTTGGGGAAATATGTTAAGACTCACTTATCACCTAATGGCAGGAATGGATTTTTAAAAACACAATGCAGCCCTAGCTGGTTTGGCTCAGTGGATAAAGTGTCGGCCTGAGGACTGAAGGGTCCCGGGTTCGATTTTGGTCAAGGGCACATGCCCAGGTTGCAGGCTCAATCCCCAGTAGGGGGCGTGCAGGAGGCAACCAATCAATGATTCTCTCTCATCATTGATGTTTCCATCTCTCTCCCTCTCCCTTCCTCTCTGAAATCAATCCTATATAATAAAATACTACTATGCAAATCAATCAAAGGGCAGAACAACTGGTGGAATGACCGGTCACTATGACACACTGACCACCAGGGGGCAGACGCTCAATGGAGGAGCTGACCCCAGCCTGCAGGCCCCAGGCCAGCCAAGGCAGGTGCCAGCACCGCTGCTGCCCCCCACCCTGCCCCATCACCCTGCTGGTCACCCCACAGAGGGAGGCAACCAGCACTGGCAGCAGGGGGCAAGCCAGCGAGTGGGTGGTGCCAGGCCAGCCAAGGTGGGTGCCAGCAGAGTGCCCCTGATTGCCCCGCTGGTCACCCCACAGATCTGCTCTGATTGCCAGCCAGGCCTAGGGATCCTACCCTTGCATGAATTTCATGCATTGGGCCTCTAGTAAAAATATTTTTTTAAAAAAAACACAATGCAAAATTATCACTAACTATAAAGGAAAATACTGATAAATGTGACTATGTTAAAATTTTTAATTTCTGTAAGTTAAAAGATAATTCTACAGCTTGAGAGGCAATAGTGTGATCAGCAGAGGATTAGCATCCATAAGGTATTAAAAGCTCTGACAAATTAGCCAGGAAAAGACATACAATCAAGTTGGGAGGGAATAAAAATGAGTAAATTATATGAATGAGCAACTCACAGATAAAAGACCTGAATGTTCATACACAGAAAATATATTGAATCTGACCAGGAATCAAAGAAGTTTATATTAAAACAAGATACTATTTTGTACTTATCAGATTGGCAAAATGTTAAAAGGTGGACTATTTGAAGTGTTGATGAGGAAGTGGAACTGTGGGAAGTCATACATTGCTGCTGGGAGTGAAAATTAGTGCAATCTCGCCGGAAAGCAATTGGCAACCTCTCTGGTACAGGATCTGGCAGTTGCATTCTAGGTACACTGTTGTGTGTGCGCACAAAGAGACACGTCTGCGGACCTTTTTCTTGCGGAAAGTGGAAGGAGTTTAAATGTCCATCAACAGGAAACATGGTTATATAGCGTGTTCACATAAACAACTAAATGACTAAGTTAGATAAATCTAGAAAGCATGACGTTGAATGAAGAGTTGCAGAAGATTCTGTAGTATGACACCTTATCCAAAATTTAAGAACACTGAGCAATACAATGTGGATGATGCATACTCATGGGCAAAAGTATAAAAACATAGATGAGACAAAGACACATCAACTTCTGAAATTCAGTTCAACCTGGGGAG
>NW_006285258.1:2095909-2099582 GCF_000327345.1 Myotis davidii
CGGTGGCCACCCAAGTAGAGTTTGCTACATTATTTTCTGTGTCGCCTATATATTTGAAATGCATCTGAGGAAAAACACCTGCTCCATCTCCATTTTAAAGTGAGCAATAATTCAAAAGCCATTTAACATGATGGATGTTTATCACCTCAAGAATGGCCGCTCAGTGGGGGCGGATTAAAGCATAGGGTTCCGGGGCGGTCTGCCTGGGTCTGGTCTAGCTCTGCCACTCTGAAATGGTAGCTTTAAACACGCTACGTAGTCTCTCTTGGCTGCGGTTTCCTTGGATTTAAATGCTGCTGATGGTGATGCTATTTAGTGCCTACTCACAGAGCTGCTGCAAGGATATGATGTTACTGTTCACGCATAGGTGGACTCTGTCACTGTTATTCCTGAATGTGACTTACCTCACTGTCTCTGAGGACAAAATGTTAAGATTTGTTCCAACTGGGTGGGGAGACACTAGTTATTTGTTAGATACAAAAAGAGTGGGAGAGGAGTGAATAAGTATTGTTTAATATATATGTCCTATATAATGAAAGCCTAATATGCTAAGGGTCCGATCGTCCGTTCAACCAATCAAAGCGTAATATGCTAATGATATGCTAAGGCCGCTCAACGGCTCACTATGATGTGCACTGACCACCAGGGAGCAGACAGTCAAATGGTCTACCAGTTGCTATGATGTGCACTGACCACCAGGGGGCAGACACTCCAACAGGTAGGTTATCTTGCTGCAGGGGTCCGGCCAATCAAACTGAGTGAGACGGGCCAGACACATCCAGGAGCCCTCCTGTAGTCCTTCCCAGGCTGGCCAATCTCCCGCATCCCTCCCCGGCCCTGATCGTGCACCACAACAGCTGCATCCTGCATGCCCCACACTGGGGATAGAGTCTGAAACCCGGGCATGTGCCCTGATCAGGAATAGAAACATGACCTCCTATTTCATAGGTCAATGCTCAACCACTGTGCCACACTGGCCGGGCAGTAAGTGTTTAAAGAAATCATGGAAGTAGATGTTTTTAGTGATGGTTGCTCTTCTACTGCAGTGAGACAAAAATATCTCTCAGATCTCCAAAATTAACCTGTTGAGTTGGAGATGATTCACCCGCCGGTGAATTCACAGTTAGCTCTCATAAGTAAAATGATCACTCATTCACTTTTCAGAGCCATCTGTATAATCAATATGAAGAACAAAATCAATATGTACCTCTGTTGAAATACATAAAATTCCCTTTAAAAATGAAAGCTTCATGTATCTTGATGAATATGTGGTATTATTCCATTGTGTAGTAAGACTGGCTTTTTGTATTTAAAAAAAGGATGAAATCTAAATCTCCTTGTTAGATGGGGATTTAATTGAGGCCTATCTAATGTCTCAAATAAGTGAGAAATCACAGTCACTAGGGAGCCAAGGACAATTTTCTGAAAGCAGATGCATGAAAGCAAAGATTACAGGCTTTGTCTGGAGCTGATTGGAACTACAGCTCTGCTACTTACCAGCCTCTTAGCTTTGAGTGAATTACTTAAACCTGCTGTGCCTCAGTTTCCTCATCTATAAAACGGAACTCACAGTCCCTCTCTTGCAGAACTCTTGTGAGGATCCAATACATGGTGTACACTACCTTGGGCACAGACTGTGCTCAGAAGTTAACGTTATCTCTGATGTGGTTATTATTAAGTTACAGATTCCTCTATGCTGGTGGATGGGTGGATTGGTGGGAAACTAAGACAAGATGAGATAAGGAGCTAGGAGGGTTTACAGCTGCCCCTGCCAATGTTTCTTTCTTTTTTCTTTCCTTTTTTTTTAGTTTTTTATTTTATATTTTTTAACATATATTTTATTGTTGGTAGTATTACAGATATCTCCCATTTCACCTGAAACAGGAAGTTATTTCAAGGCCCAGGAATTTATTTTTGCAATAAAAAAAAATAACAACGTGATCTTCATCTTGAAGATGGTGAAATGCTGCTTTTAACATGTAATTATCTAATTCAAGGTATTGCAGTGATCTGAACCTGCTTTCCTATAAGGAGCGCCCGGTTTGACTACCATTGCTTTTGTATATCCTTGCTCGGCGACCTAAAATATCCAATACAGCCAAGAAATTTCATCATGCATGGTCCCCCCAAAACACTTACTCCTCTCTCCAGACCCCTGGATGAATGAATTTCTGTGCCTGCTCCCAGGCCTGAGCCAAAGACAAGATTTCAGGGACACCCAAGCCCAAGCTGGAGGAGGGACGACGGGCCATGTGGCAGAGGAAGTGGAGACTGGCCATGCCACACCCCCTCTCTGCATTCAGTTGTCTCTGGCAACTCACTCCTTTCTCCCTCCATCCACCAACTGCCAACCCTCTGTACCCAAGCCTGCCTTTCACTTCCAACCCTTATTTTTAAGTAATTCATTCTCTTGGTGAGGGAAAAGGGATGGTTTGGTGGTAGACCGCACAGGGGAGAGAGACTGCCAGGGAAAGGTAAAGTGTAGTTCTGACACAGTGATCTGCAGTGATGCCCAGCAAGCTGTGCACAGAGAGTAGCTTACACTATGGAAATAGATATTTGCATTATCCCTCAGGATCCCTAATTGGCTAATTACTTAGGGAAGAAGGGTCTTTTCACCATGTCTTGCTTTTATGGGAAGGGACAGGGTTTGGATGGGAAAATGGGAAGCTCAGGGTAGGACAAGTTTAGTTGGAGGTGCCCACTACACAGCCTTGTGAGGCCCACATGCCCCCCTCCTCTCCGGGCCCCCCAAACGCAGCATGCTCAGGACTGGAGAAGTCATCTTCCCCCCACATTCCCAGATACCTGTTGCCTTTGGCGGTGCCTTAATGACCCCCACCCCTCCGGTCTCCCAAGCTGGGAGAAGCACCAGCCTCACCCTTGATTCATGGCTCTTCCCCAGTAGCCTGCTGAGGCTCATGGCCTGCCCAGCACCCACAGGGCAGGCCCGCATCAGAATCCCCATTCGTTTACCTGTCTTGCTAATTGCCGTGGCTGCCTACTGCCTCTGGGAATGTCTCAAGGCAAGTAAAAGTGTTTGAAATCCATATTTCAAATCATCTTATTTGAACTTTTGAAACTTCTATGGCCCGTTTCTTGTCAGATCTGATTAGATCATTGCTTTTACCTTATAAGCGGGGTGCGGAAAAGGGCTCGCGCTGAGGGTGGACGTCCGCTCCGCCATATTCTTGCTGTTCACTTGTGTTGCCACGATCAGCAGAACATCTTCAGTCCTCAGTTGTGTTTCTTGCAGGAATCTTTAAAAGTCACTGGTACATTTTGTGAGTTAGTTTAGTTAGAACTAAATAATACAATCAGTGAGTCTGTTTAACCAAGCACACATACACATGTGCCGAAATAATTCAAAACTGCGGAAGGCAACAAACAAGTGAGGGATACACTACCCACTGCCCCAGGTGAGGGTTCCCTTAGGATACCACATCCCAGTGGGAAAGGCACCAGATGTTATATCTCGGTCCTTGAGCTCGGCTAAGAAAGGAATTCAGAGCCAAGGAACTCAAATACTAGCAAAAGTTTAGGTAGAAAGTCACCGGGGTAGAAGTGACTCAGGAAGTGAATTACTGAGGCAAAAGAAGGGCCGTTGGAGCTTAGGAGAAAGAAAGCAAAGGTACACACCTTGAGGGAAGAAAGGGGGAGGAAAGGCATTGGG
>NW_006285258.1:2099671-2121592 GCF_000327345.1 Myotis davidii
CCTGAGGAAGGAAGGGGTGGGGAAAGGCATGGGCATGCTCACCAGAGAGAGCGTGCAATGCACTTGCTGGTCCTTTGCTAAGGGGTTTTATCTGTTTCCAAAGGCGAGGATTTCAGGGGAGGTCCCGGGAGAATCTCTATTCATCAGCTTTTCCAGGTGTGTCCTTTCAGGGTCATGGTCTCTGCAGGTTGATCGGCATTCAGGTAGGAGGCCATTAGTCAGGGCAGCTGGTCCTGAGGCAGCCACGGTGCCTGTTTTGTCTGGTTTTGTTGCTTTTCTGGGCCTGGAGCTGAAACACAACTGAGGCCTGGATATTATCTCTAGTTTGACCAAAACTCAGTCTCTGTGGTCAACAGACCCGAGGCTTCGTTCCTGAGGTTATTTGATGTGGGTCAGAGCCTCATTGTCTCGAGGGCTTAATGCTTAGGGGAGTGGTTTGGCAAGGCTTGTATGGGAGTCATCTGAAGCTATTCTCTGGCCCCCTTGTTCCTCCTCTAAGGGGGTCTGCCACATGACTAGGGACATGCCACGGGAGCAAAGGTCACCTTGGGGGGTGAGGTCCCACCCAACAATACTTGCCCTCCCAGTTTTACCCATAGGCACCTGAGGCTTCCCACCTGGTGACCTTCCCTACCTGGCTTATTGTTTCTACTCTGCTCACGTGTGTCTAATTGCCTACTCCAAGCCCTAGGGTCAGCCTGTATGTTAAATATTAGAAGAGCTTAATTTATCCTATTAGAGAGCAAGGAAACAGAATAGAGGTTCTAATGTTTTCATTGTGCACACCCACTAATGGTGCCTGGTACAGGCTGCTGCCCTCCGAGTCATGGCAACCCCATCCACAGGACCGGAGCTGCTTACTTCTTATTGCAAGTGGTGGAAATTTGGGGACCTCAGGAAGGTAGGGCAGGGGCCAAACCTAAGAAGGCCTCAAGAATGTGCTGGATTAATCCTCCGGTCAGAGAAATCCATTTCCTAGCCCTCCCAGGCCGTCTAAATTGTACTGTGATGCCTTTTAAAGTATCCCAAAATACCTTTCTTAATGCCTTAAAAATGCCATCTCATTCAAGTATGAAAGGGCATTTTTCATGAGCTTCTTGGCTTTGATCATTACGGGGGCGGGGGGGCGGGGGGGTCAAAGTTTTGGCATGTCCCTAACTCAAAGGTTCCTTGATGATTTCATCTCATTGCACCTCCACCAGTGCTGTTTTCTCAATATCCCAGCAGTATACGAACCACACTTTTACACAAGAAAAGGAAAATCTTTTCCAGTTTGACTTCACTGGAGATGCAACAACTCAGATAGTTTTTCTGGGAACCATAACTGTGTCAGGTCTGTATTTGAAAACACTACTTAATCGTTCCTTAGTAGTTTTGTTCCCGCAGCTGTAAAGGGGCCACCAAGAACTAAAGCAGAGGCCGTGTCTTCTCTGGAAGGTGCTGTATCGTCGCCATGGATATGCCATCCTGCAGACCTCCTTACCCCACCATCAACCCCTCTTCCTCCTCATTCACCCCGGGAACAACAAAGAGCAGGAAGGGAAAAGGGGTGTCAGTCTCTCCACTGGCTCCTGGCCCCTTGTCATTAGTGAAGGATGGGCCCTGGGGGACAGGACTGGTCTGACCAGCTTCTCTGAGAGTATGTGCAGCTAAGCAGAGGGATGGGTGTGTATCGTGGAAGTTCAAATTCGAAGTCGTTTGTGAGGCTGCTCCATCTCAAGAAGGCTTGCTTGGACTTTTCTGCCATCACTTAAGTGTGAGTGATTGAGTGCCAGCAACTTGGACTACCACAGATCCCCCTCTGCCCGGGTCTTCCCCCTCCCCGCCCCATGCCCTGGGAGCTCCCCCCTCCCACCTTCCTTGTACTCTGGGTCTCATGCTTTGATGGATGGTGCTTGTTAAGGACCACAGATTGGTTTCCTCTGGGTACTATCTCCACTCCTAATTTCTACTAAATGCTTTTAGCTGACTCTGCCTCACCATCACCTTAAGCTGTTGATAGAAATGAAGTGATACTATGTGAGTACATACTGGCTAATACACACAATTTCCAGTTTTATAATTTTGACACAGGTAACCATAGTCATATACAAGTTTCCCACACCTTGACCATAGGTAGGAAAGTTACCTAGTCCTGTGAGTATGGAGAGAAGAGTTGAGTCTGTCCCCCAGCCCCTCTCTACCAGGACACATCCTGGGTGATGCTCAGGGCCCTTTTCTGGGCTATGGCTGGCAGCTCAGAGACCGTCCTCTGTCCTCACCACCACTTATTTTCCCCAGAATGTAGTACCTTGTGCTTACCATGCCGAAGCGCAGCTGCCTCTTTTCTGCCCACTCACCCAGCTTCCCGCTGTTTATCGCTACCAGCTTGGCATTTCACCATCTGGGAGAGCTCAGTGTTTTCTAGCAACGTAAAAACGTACATCGCTTGTACTATAGCTGAACATCATTTATAGAAACATCAACTCAGACTGGCCCCAGCACTTTTCCATGCAGCAAAGGGTCCACTTAAATCAGTGATTCTCAACCTGTGGGTCGCAACCCCTTTGGCGGGCGAACGACCCTTTCACAGGGGTCACCTAAGACCATCCTGCATATCAGATATTTACATTACGATTCATAACAGTAGCAACATTACAGTTATGAAGTAGTAATGAAAATGATTTTATGTTTGGGTCACAACGTGAGGAACTGTATTTAAAGGGCCAGAAGGTTGAGAACCACTGAGTCTTAAATGATGTTTTGCTTTCTTTCGCCAAACTAGTTCATGACCATTATTATGCCGTTCTCCCTACATAGTTCTGGTGCTTATGCTCAGAGCACTGACTTCATAATTCTTTCGCTTGAGCTCCTCCATCAGTCTTGGTTTAAGGAAGCCCCTGTTTTTTCTTCAAGGATGAATTTTGTAGCTTCATCAATCTTGTCTCAGCGTGCCAGTCAGGTGAGATATACAATAGCTGCATAATCGTGTTTTCAATCTACATTCTCAGAGATTCCGGGGTACTTAAACAATCCATTACTTTTTATGGCTGGGGAATGGGAACTTTTGTTCAAATATGGGTAAGAGAATCATCCCTGGCTAAAAGAGCCTTCTTAAGCCTTACACACAGGGATAAGAGGACAGGTTTATTCTAGATCTCATGGTCTTTCCACAAACAAGCCTGTGCCCATAGCCAGGCCTATCTCCCCAGATATCCCACGTGCACTCCTGACCTCGGCTCCCGAGGCTCACTCTCTTCCTTTCAGCGTTAACCTAAGAAACATTCAAACCTGCAAAGAATTTTTGTAAGTTTATTTGAGCCAAACTCAAATTTGTCGACAATTGCTGGGAAGCAGAATCTCAAAGTATTGAGATAATGCTCCAGAGAATGGCGGGTTTTCATCTTGTTTTATACATTACAATCAAAAGAGAAAATATAAGTGAGTTACATGAACTCCACTGGTGATAGATTAAGGAGGTGGGAGAAAGCAAAGCAGGAAAACCTCTGGGATAGGAGAAAAAGTAAAATGATAGACCTTTGTCAGGGAAGATACCAGCCTAGGACATGACTACCCACTATAAACTGCTTTTTAATTAAAACGGGTTTCGTTTCAGACCATCCTTTGTGGTTACTTTAGGTCTCTGAGTTTGCAAGGCTGCCATGCAGGCCTTCCCTGAGCTTGTCAGGTTAGCCTGTGGCCCCTTTTCCTCCACGTCAGCCTGCAGTGTTTCTCCTGAGGGCGGGTCACCAACAGGGTCCCTCTGCAGAAAGCTGAGGCACAAGGGTGGATGGTAGGAAACAAGCCCAAGATTTCCATATGCAAAAAGTATTTTGAGTAGGACTGCCCCTCCCAGCTCTCCCTCAGTGCACACACCCTCCTGAAATCATGCAATCAAACGTGTATGCTAGGAACAGCAGTGGCTCCTCACGCCTCCCCACAGGTCCCTGGGAGTCGTAAACGTTGACTAGAGTGCTGCCTTGAAGTTATTTCTGTCAATGCTTTCCCCACATTTCCCATCGTGTATGCCACAGGATACTGTTGTAGGGATATATAATTTCCTAAGGTCCAGTAAGTTTGAGAAGTGGTAGGCTAAATAAAACTACGCAGATATCTTTCCTGCAGAACTTCTCAAGGCCTTTAATAAGCTACCTGGTATGACAAATCATCAAAAGCCAGTCACAATCTCGAGTCAGCTACAAACTCACTGAAGTGACCACAGAACCTGCCTTCCAGGAACGTGTAGTAAGACGAGTATTCCGAAGGATCCTCGCTGGGGCATGTCATGATCGGCGGGCCCTGCATCCAGCACGTCAGAATCACTCAGGGAGCTCGGATTCCTGGCCCGGCTCCTAAAGATGCTAACCCTGGTGGTCTGGGGCAGAGTGTGGGAACCTGCTTATTGCTGTTTGTGGTTTTTTTCTTAAAGCTTTCCTTGTGATTTGGATGATGACTATTGATCTTTAGGGCTTTGGAGACGCTATACCTGGGACCTCCTGGGCCCTCGCCGAGGAACTTGTACCCAAGTCCCCTTTGTAGGTAAAAAACACACGTTTATTATGCAAGAGAGATGCTGCAAACGGATGAGGGCCTTTGTGATTTGGGGGAAATTGCTGGCCTGTTTCTGTGCTTTTAGAAACCACCCCCTATGTAGCCGACCTCGTCTACCCAAATTGAAGTCCACCTTCATACCCTCAGAGCTGTTGTCACTCATGCCAATTTGGGCTATTTCACATGTTTCTCTATTTTGTTTCATTTGTCTGTATCTCACCCCCCTGCAGGATCATATTCAAAGTAGAACCCCATTAAGCATTTGGGGGTTCAACTTCATGCAGACTTGAACAAACAGCAAATGCTCAATGACTGCAGAGAAACCAAGGGACAAAAAGGATTTTGGCCCCCAAATGGCACCCACCAGCATTTTTAAATGGACAGTCATGGGTGTTTTATCGCTGTGACAGGTTTGTTACGGTGACACATTTAAAGGAATTATTCCAAAGGTTAATTTTTAGCCCGACCGGTGTGGGTCAGTAGTTGAGCTTCAACCTATAAACCAGGAGGTCAAGGTTTATCCCAGGCCTGCACCTGCCCGGGTTGCAGGCTCCATCCCCAGTGGGGGATGTGCAGGAGGCAGCCAATCAATGATTCTCTCTCATCACTGATGTTTCTTTCTCTCCCTCTCCCTTCCTCTCTGAAATCAATAAAAACATATTTTAAAAAACAAAAGGAGAATTTTTATGTAGCAATATTAACAATATAGAAGTTATATCTATTAGAAATATAACTGTTTAACCATGAAGTGAAAAATACTGCTGTCAAGTTAAAATAATAATGCAAGGAGGCTTGCAAAATTCTTAGGGGGATATCTGAGCCAAAGGTGTGCCGGCAACGCTCTAGAGAACAATGTTGGGAAGGCTGCTGGTGAACAGAGGGAATCAGGCTGGCAGGGAGGCTCTGGTAGAAATGCCAGCTTCACCCAGCTCACAGGGTTAACACCGTGCAGTGCCTGGCACAGAGCCAGCGCGCCCCTCGCCCAGCCACTGGCTGCCATGTGCCGCCAACACGCTGGGCTCTGAACGGACGGACAGGAGGGCTTAGACACAAGTCCCTGCTCCCACAGAGCTTACACTAGTGAACACACATTCAGTTGATTCGTGCTTCTGTGATATTGCAGAACGGATCTAGCTAGACTTCATTGTTCCCGTCAGAATAATCACCTGAGGAGGCATATACATATTTCAGTAACAAAGTCTTTCAGCTTCTCCTGTGGAATTGACTTCTGAGCACATCCTACGTGCTTGTAAATATTTGTCTTTCGAGGACCGATTTGATGTTTTTGGAACAAAGGTTATTCACACAAAGGTCCGGTGACTGTGGTGGATCATCAGACGGGGCAGGAATATTATTTGTCTCAAACTCTGGAAGGGCACAAATCCGGAAGTCAGCTTTCTCAGGGGACGGAAGAGTCACCGAGGCTGAAGGAACATCTTGGCCATGTCAGGGCTACTGGGCTGTGAAGCTGCTTGAAATGGCTGTGATCTCAAACTTCAGGGAGGGAGCTTCCTGGGGCTGTGAGAGGCCGGGGCACCCACCACTTTAGTTCTGGGTGGAGTCCCCTGAGACCTGCAGCTGGAAGAGCCTGCAGCTGGATTCACTTTCCTGGAAGGACCCAGGGCTGAGAGAGCAAGGCCTGGCCAGTCGTGAGAGGCCTGCAGCTGGAGGAAGCCCCGGGGCCTATGTCTACATTGTGTTTGAGTGTTTATTGAGTCTGTGTCTGCAAGACCTCAGTGTCCAGGAAATAATAACTGTCCACTGAGGGAATGAATCCAGGCTGGGCAGAGCGGGTGGCAGATGAGATGGGGACGGGACAGACAAGGACTGCAGAAGCTGGCTGTCCACTCTGCATATCTCAGTTCGGGGTGGCCACAGAGCACTGGGCAAAAGTTCTAGGGACCTAGAGGGCCCTCGGTTCTCAAAGGAAAATTGTTGGGGTTTGTGTTTTCAGTATAAGTTCGCACCGTATTTTACTACTTCCTTATTCTTCTGCAATATTTCTCCGGTACTTAACAGGCACCATCCCGTCACTGTGACCAGAACTGAGCTAGGTGCTATGGCAACTTGAAACTCCTGTCTCTGTCTTCAGGCAACTTGAATCTCCTTGGGAAGATAGTAATAATGAGTCAGGCTGGCCAGGGGGGTTCATTTCAAATGTCAGCTCCGGCTAATTGGTGACTTCACGGGGGATTTCATCAGATCTGAGGCACCATGGATTGTAAGATGCTGTTTTATGTGTTCTTAAGAAAGATAAAGGTGCTGCCAATTAAATTGCTTGCTGAATTCTTAGGATTTTTATTTTATGCTCATTGAAGCATCCTTTTTAGACTTACTTAGACTTATTATTTTTAACATGTATTTCTCTTTCTCATTCTTAAAGTGGAAAATAACAGGGAAATAAATTGGCTTTGCCATCGGAGCATTAGCGAGGCAGTATTTCTTACAAAAGTACTCTTGACTTTTCTCCCAAATTTCTGGCTCCTATTGTGTAAGTTGATATGCACCCAGGTAATGACAACCACAGCACAACCGCCACCTGGCAACTAGTGACTGTAAATGCATCTCAATTTCCAGGATATCAAACTGGAAAAATACACATCTTAGACTCTATGAACTATGAATTCTGAGACTCAGCCAAAAAAAAAAAGACTACATTCTTGCCCTGACCAGGTGGCTTAGTTGGAGCATCATCCCATATGCCAAGAGGTTTTGGGTTTGATTCCCAGTCGGGGCATATATCTAGGTTTCAGGTTCAAATCTCAGGTGGGGCACTTATGGGAGGCAGCTGATGGATGTTTTTCTCTTACATCGGTATTTCTCTCCCTTCCTCTCTCTCTAAAATCAGTAAAAACATATCCTCAGGTGAGGATTTTAAAAAACAAGACTACATTCTTGTCATTAAGCTATAATTTCCTCCTGTATAATTTGCAAAACTGAATGGCTTCCAGTGCAACCGCCACAATAGGGAGTCCTCTGTGACTAATAGAGTCTGGAAGGCTGTATGCGTGGAGTAGGTGTAAAGAGGTGAGATTTGGCCCAGACAAGAGGAGACCCGTTCCAGAGAGGGAAGAGCACAATTTAGAAGGTTCAAAGAGTAAATGAGCATGTCGTGTGGACAGGACCATGTGGTGACCAGGCATGGGTGGGGTTCAGTTAGGGAGTGTGGACTCTAAAAGCATGGATTTTTGCTCTAAGAACGTAAGTGCAAATTGGTGTGCTTCACTTGTAGGAAAATAACAAACGGTTCTCGTATGGCCACAACTTTCATTTCTTTTCTTACCGTAGGTCCCGATGTGTTTAGTTCAAAGAGTTTTGCCCTTCAGGCCCAGAAGAAGATTCTGAGCAAAATAGCCAGCAAGACCGTGGCCAACATGCTGATTGATGACACCAGCAGTGAGATCTTTGATGAGCTCTACAAAGTCACCAAAGAGCACACCCACAACAAGAAGGAAGCCCACAAGATCATGAAAGACTTAATCAAGGTGGCCATCAAAATCGGGATCCTCTACCGGAACAACCAGTTCAACCAGGAGGAGGCTGCTATCGTGGAGAAGTTCAGGAAGAAGCTGAACCAGACGGCCATGACCATCGTCAGCTTCTATGAGGTGGACTACACCTTCGACAGGAACGTGCTCTCCAAGCTCCTACACGAGTGCAAGGACCTGGTGCATGAACTGGTGCAGCGACACCTGACCCCCAGGACCCACGGGCGCATCAACCACGTCTTCAACCACTTTGCTGATGTGGAGTTCCTCTCCACCCTTTATAGTCTGGACGGAAACTGTAGACCCAGCCTCAAGAGGATGTGTGAAGGAATCAACAAATTGCTAGATGAGAAAGTCCTCTGAATATCTTCCCTCCTCCTGGACTTCGCTGCGTTCCAGTCACAGCCCCCCAGTGTGGTCTGGGTGAGAGTCAAGAAAACGGGAAGAAAACCCTCGTCGAAGACGCCCATGTTCTGTCCCTTTCATCCCTCTGATGTGGATGCCGAATTGAGCTCAGGTGTGTTTATCCCCTGAGCTTGCTGACGAGGTCTGTACTTGAAATCACCTTTGTTTGCGAGCCCAAAGGACATGTCTTCTATGCTAAGCAGAAAGGCTGCCCTGCTCATCAAGGAGAGCTCAGTTCATCTGGGGAGTAGGAGGAGCCCTGGCCCAGGAGGCAGGGGACATGGCTTTGGTTCCCAGCTCCACCAGTTACGACTCCTTCCTCTGGTTCCTGCCCGCCTGCCTGCTCTCTGGGCTGCTGTGAGAATCAAGTGAAACAATGTATGTTCACGATTTTGAAAACGCTAATGTAGGGTCTTCTTTTCCCTTCAGAGTGTGAGAGGAATCCACTTGGATCTAGACTATTAAGCAGCAGAGAACAGAACAATAGTCCCTGGTGGGCTGGGTTTGCAATCTGTCTCTAGATGTGCTATTTCAAACAAATGTAAAATGAATCTAAAGGTGTGAAAAAGTATAGCTGCACATTGGGAAGATGTTTTTCAAAAGCTCTGTTTTCTGGATCTTAGATGTGCGGTTTTATGACCCTCCAGCGGGCGGGTAGAGTCCCACCCGTCGCGCAGAAGCGGAGAACTGTGCTCCCTGCAGGACCACTCTCCCTCCTCTAAGGGGCACAGTCCGTGAGGCACAGGAGGGTTTATTCCAGCTGCACAGGAGAGTCAGGCAAAGTGAACCCCTACCCATCTTTCTTGGCTTCTCATAGTCATTGTGTGCTGTTTTCTCTAGTTTGTTAATAAATTGAAACTACCCTTCCAACAAGAAGTTTTGGAATTGTGACTCAATAATAAAATTCCTGCCCTGGCTGGGTGCTCAGTTGGTTGGAACATCGTCCCATGCACCAGAAGGTTGCAGGTTGGATTCCCGGTTGGGGCTGTACTGGAGACAACTGATCTGTGTTTCTCTTTCACATCAATGTTTCTCTCTTTCCTTTCTTCTCTCTCTAAATTCAATAAACATATCCTCAGGTGAGGAGAAAAAATAAAATTCCTTGGAGTTAGATACGGTGTTAAGGATAATGGGGTTTAAAGGAAGAAGAAAATGAAGAGGAAGGCCTCTGCACTTAGACCCTACGGGGAAGTAGCCCCAGGGGAAACGAGGTGGGGTATGTGTCCCTGGTCCAGGGGAGCCAACTCACAGACATGGTGACTGCCTCTTCTGAATGTCTCACAGCTTCGCTTTCACACTGTGGCTTCTGACATTTTCATCATGGTCTTAATAAACATCAGGACAATGTATTGTCTCATAATGTTGTCTAAAGGACACCACATTAAGAGACATGCTCTTGCCGTGGCTCGTGTGGCTCAGTTGGTTGAGTGTCACCCTATGCACCAAAAGGTCACTGGTTCGATTCCCAGTCAGGATACATGCCCAGGGTTTTGGGCATAATCCCCAGTACGGGCCCTGCAGGAGTCAGCCAATCGATGTTTCTTGCATCAATGTTTCTCTCTCCCTCTCTCTAAAAATCAATAAAAACAGGTTTTTTTACAAAAAAGATGTGCTCTTCCTACATCACCTCCTGTCCCACTATGCTTCTCTTATAGAACACCACATTAGCTCAGCCCCATGGTACATCCCACCCCATGGTCTCTCTCTAGCAGGAGCATCAAGAGATGGTTTTTAGGAACATGTGAAACAAACCTACAGTGGCCATTTAGCCTCAACTGGCTCCCATGTCAATGTCAGTGCAAACCATTCAGTTCAGTTATTCAGCTACCAGCGCTCACAATTAGTTCATAGGAAGGATGTCCAGGGAGGAATAGGGAATAGTTAAGTCAGCCCCTGTTCTCCATATTTGACAGGCGTGGCCTAGTGCAGTGGTTGGCAAACCACATGTGGCTCTGTGGCCCCTTGAGTGTGGCTCTTCCACAAAATACCACGTTTTTAGCAAAGGCCAGCTTAGGAGCACCCTAATTAAGTTAATAACAATGTACCGACCTATATAGTTTAAGTTTAAAAAATTTGGCTCTCAAAAGAAATTTCAATCGTCGTACTGTTGATATTTGGCTCTGTTGACTAATGAGTTTGCCCATCATTGGCCTAGTACCTCCTCCTAGACATAAGGACTAACAGTGATACCTTGTGCACATCTGGGCTAGAGTCGTTGGTCATTGGGGCAAAGCTGGTGGGAATTACAGGCAGATGGCTCCCCTTCTCACCTACCCAGTAGGCAGCAAGCAGCCCAGCAGTAGCCAGATGAGTTTTCACATGCAGAACCCTCAGTGCCTGCCTTGGTGTACTCACCTGATTGAGGACTGCGTGCTAGTTTGAGGGCTGGTGCTTTTTGCACTAAGCAGGTGGACCTATCCAGAGAACTGAGGCCCAAAAAAGAATGGGTGGAGCTGTCGTCTGTCCATCTGAGACAGAGCAGGGCAGAAGGCGGGCTCCCCGCCGAAGAGGATTGATTGCAGGGGCTCCCTGCTCCACAGGCCATGGCACACAGTAGTGGCAGCAAAGGAGGGACGAGCAGGTTCGGACAGCCCATGAGTCTCTGCAGGAACTGGGTCCTCCTTGCTCTGCTCAGAGAAGGAGCAGCACTTCCAGCAGCAGGTCAGCAGGTGCAACAGCAGAGTGTAGACCAAGACATCTACGACCTCAGGCCTCCCCACTGCGGCAGCCAGGCAGCTCTCTCTACTGCAGGGTGTATCTCAAGCTTATCAACAGCAGTGAGGGGGAGCTAGGCTACTCACGCACAGGAGACCCACCGTTCCTCTAAACCAGTGGTCGGCAAACTCATTAGTCAACAGAGCCAAATATCAACAGTACAACGATTGAAATTTCTTTTGAGAGCCCAATTTTTTAAACTTAAACTATATAGGTAGGTACATTCAACTTTAAATTCAACTTTAAATTCACAGTGTTAATCTTCCATTTTTCTTTGCTTCTTCTTTGTAGCCGCTCACCCAACTCCTGCATGAATCGTATGCGCCTCCCCTGCACCGCGTCTCCTGTCGCCCAACCAACCGACACCCCCCACTTCTTCTAACGCCACTTCTTCAAAATAGACTCGCCCAGGCGGAAAACCAACTTCTGCGCATGGGCCACGAAGTTTCAATCGCACTGTACGTGCGCGCCTGCACGTGGTATTTTGTGGAAGAGCCACACTCAAGGGGCCAAAGAGCCACATGTGGCTTGCGAGCTGCGGTTTGCCAACCACTGCTCTAACCCAACCCTATATATACATTTCAACATACCATTAGCATATAAATTCAAGTGACTGTCAAGTTTCCTCAGCCAAATGAAATGGTTACAAATTTCAGATACTTTACATAACAATGCAGTAACCAAAGAAAGGATCTAATTATTGGTTTATTCTCAGGATTCTAACTATGTCACTTAGTGGCCCTGAAAAGCTGTTTTGGCTGGGGAAAAAAAAGTGTGACAGGCTAGCAGAGGCTTTCAAAAACAGGACTCTGTGGATGTGCATTTTGCTCAGAATCCTGTACAAAATTTTCAATCATGAGAACCCACAAAAACAAGGTTAGCATGTCTACATGTAAGTGGCACCTGAAATAAAACTGATTTCAAAACAAGTAACAGTACAAAATCACTCAGTTGATCAAGCCCCACACAGACCAGAGAGCAATGCCTGGCTGAGCAATTCTAAGGCCGGGAAAGGACTCATTCTTTAAGGGGGGGTGGGGGAGGTGGCAGAACAGCTTGTCTGTCATCTGGAAACATCACCAACTCTCTGAGCACCCCTGAGCACTCGGCTCTGTCCCCACGGGAGGACACGAGGGATGCGTGCTGAAGTTCCCACCCCACCCTGATTAGGTGTCCTCCGTGAATCTGAACCCTGCAGGAACACATTCCCTGCCAGCTGTGCCTGCCATACGTCTGTGTCACTCTTCCTCCATGTTTGCATCTGTGAGTCTTGACACCCTCAGCAACTCCAGGGCTCTGCTCAGTGACAAATGAAAATGAAAAGACTTCTCCATCTGTGTGTCTCTCCAAACTCTCATCTCCCCCATCTGTACATTTCTCAGAAGCAAATCAGTACATTCACTGGCTGCTCCAATGAACTTCTTGTATTCATTTATATGAAAGAAGAAAACTCAAATCAGGCCTTCATGTCCTCCACCTCAATGTCTTTGGGGATTTTTTATTTATTATTATTATTATTATATGGCCCCAGATGTCAAGAGCAAAACCAATCAGTGAAAATTCTAGAGCAGCCAACTGGCTGCCAAGACACTGCATTAACAGGAGCTGTTCAGTAATGGGCTGGGACATTGACAAGAGTCATGAGTCGGATGACCTTGAAGGAGAGGGTTGCGAGGTTCTCCCAACTCAGAACTCTGTGGCCCTTGGGTTTCCCTTATTTAGTCCGACCCTGCTCCAGGGGCTACAACCCAGGCCAGGCCCACCTCCTGCTCTTTAGGTTGCCTTGCTTGTTAGAGAAAAGACTTTTCTACAATGCTGTCCTCAAAATGGCACCTAGGAGTCCTGGAAGTTCTGTGGTGGATGAGCTGGAAGGGGCAAGAGCCCATGAATTCTAAAAGGAGTTTTAAGATTTTTGTTTCATCCTAACTTAAAAAAAAATCAAGATCAACATCAGTAGCTTCCGAATCATGTGGGGATGACTATCTTTTAACGATCTGGTGCCATCTGGCTTCGGGGTTTGAGTTCCTCTTTGTGTTTACAATGTCATTCATGCTGACTGATCAACTCAAATGAGAGAAAATTATTTAACTTAATCTGTTTCTCTACCTAGGCCTGGGTGTCCCCTAGGGGTCTGCAGGCCTAGCTGCGCATCTGTGAGTTCTCAATTTTGAGAAATGTTGCTACTACATATGTAAGTATAGGCTTGTACAGAATGAGTGTCACCCTGCCCTTGATGCTGATTCATTTGTGGACCTCAAAGGTTGAAGGGTAAGCCTGTGTCTGAGGGACACAGAGGCCTGCTGCAGAAAGGGGCAGACTCCCACATGAAAACTGACCAGATAGAGCTACCACACATAAATCAAGGATGGACAAACCTGTCCTGGAAATCCTAATAATAAATCTCAAAGGTACAAGACAGGCCATCACCAGACCTGCCAGGCACTGCTGCTCCCAGGGAGGGGAATAGTGGAGAAAGCTTGCGAAGGAGAAGTGGCCTGGACCTGTCCACGCTGTCCCAGTTCCAGCTGCACCTGCAGCATGCAGATTCCCAGGTGTCAAGAATGTGTGTGGTTCCAGGATCCCAACAGCTTAATCTTTGGTTGAATTGAAGAATAAGGCATGTGGCACTCAGAATACCTCCCAGTCCCAGAAGGAGGAGGGGGTTAACTAGAGCAAGCAGTTCTCATACCCCAACCTCATTAGCACCTCAGTACCACACTAACATATCCTTTCCTTTTTTTGTCCTTTTTTTTTTTGCTGAGTTGGGGCAGGTCTCTACAGAGGAGGTATGCTGGCCGCCCACCCAGGCAGCCAGAGTTTGGGCAAATGGACCCCCCAGGCTGTGGTATAGGACTCTTCCTTGCTGACTGCTAAGGCCTTTCTGGAACAGTTCCTGGGAAAGGGGAGCCTGGGGATTGGCTCCACCTCAAGGAGGGGCTGGGTGGGAGCCAGAGCTTGGCACAAAGCGAATGCTGAATGCCCAGGCTAGCGGGGAAGCGGCAATTAGGTTATGTTAGGAGGGAAAGCGCGCTCTTCCAGCCTCTGGCTGGTGAAGGAAGAGCTGTGGGCTAGGTCCCCAGGGTGATTGGGCTCCCTCCGTCCACCTCTCAGAGCAACGTCTTCCCTGCCAAGGGGGTCATGTTTCCTCAGTGATGGGAATGGGCTGCCCTGGTCTGTATCAGAAGCAGCTACAACTTGACTTTAGAAACTGATAGTTGGGTTTGGGAGACAGAGAGTTGCACAAGGTCCCTAAGAACCCTTCCAGTTCCATAGCTCTGTATTCTGAGCATCACGGGAGAGAAGCTTCGGACATTTCTTCATTGCAGGTTTCTTAGAGGGAAGCTATTCATTATTTAAATGAAGAAATGGCTTCCAAATAGACTGAGGAATGACGCCTCGATGATCCCCGTCAGGACTTCTGACCGTAAGTCTAAGTTCATGATTTCAAAAGGGAAAAGCTTTAAGCCAGAAAATGCAGGGTAAAAATCAATCTATGAAGACCAGTGAGCTGCAATGTGGGCCCAGGTAGTCAGCCAATCACCAGCTTAGCAGGTGCTTGCTGGGATCCAACATTAGGACTGACCCTTTACCGAGATACACATTTAAAATCAAAATGTGTCAGACTCCAGCAACACATCTTTGTGGAGATAACAGGGTGATAAGCAAAGTCATGAATAAGTCATTACTGATTTAGTCAAATATCATAGTAAATTATCAGAATTAGATTTAAATCCTATATAATAAAAGGCTAATATGCAAATTGCTCTAACGGTAGAACAACTGGTTGCTATGACATGCACTGACCATGAGGGGGAAGACACTCAATGCAGGAGCTGCCTCCTGGTGATCAGCGTGCTCCCACAGGAGGAGCACCACTCAGCCAGAAGCCCTGAGCCAGGCTCACAGCTTGCGAGTGCAGCAGTGGTGGTGAGAGCCTCTCCCACCTCCACAGCAGCATTAAGGATGTCCGACTGCCGGCTTAGGCCCATCCCCATGGGGAGTGGGCCTAAGCTGGCATTCAGACATCCCCCAAGGGCTCCCAGACTGCGAAAGGGCGCAGGCCAGGCTGAGGGCCGCCCCCCCCAGAGTGCACAAATTTTGTGCACTGAGCCTCTAGTATATTAATAAGGCCATTCTCGCAATAAATGGAACATTTATGAAGTTCTCAGAACTTCTTCCCCCACTGTTTGAAACATTTTTAATACATGTCATTACAGCCCAAAAGCTCTTCCTTCACAAGCCAGGGGATAGAAGAGTGCTCTTTCGCTCCTAACATAACCCTAATACATTCAGCATTCGCTCTGTGCCAATGACATGCACCCCAGTTTATTCCATGTACCCCAGTGTGGAGAACTCATTCTCTCACTGAAATAACACTATCCTTATTCATATATACAACTAGCGTTCTTTGAAATATCTCTAATATATGTCCTTATGTTGCATACTATGCACCCCAGTGTTGTGAACTCACCTTTTTTTAATGAACATCTTTATTGAAATATAATTCATATAGCACACAATCCACCCATTTAAAGCATGCAATTCAGCGGATTTCGGTGTATTCATAGATATGTGCAACCATAACCACAGTTTTAGGATATTTTCGTCACCTCAAAAAGAAACCTGGTACCCTTTAGCTATCATCTCCCTCTGCCCGTTGATGCCTTTTATATTGCTATACATCACACATAATAATTTTTCAATATTGGAATTGCTCTATGGGTGTAGATTCAGAACCAACAAATCCCAATCACATGCGTAACTAAGACTTGTGCAGATCCAGGTTGAGCCTCAAGCATCCTCTGCACCATTCCTGGGAGGACAAGCCTCATCACCTCCTGAAAGGGTGGCCTCTGTGAGGAGGTGGATTCATCTAAGTCTAAGGATGACAGGATGTTAAAGTATCCAATTATTATTATAGAATCATCTACTTCTCTCTTCAATTCTATGAGTTTTTGCTTCCTATCATTAAGTTCATCAATGTTTATAATTGTCATGTCTTCTTACTGTGTTAAACCTTTTATTAATATGTAATATTCTTCTTTGTCTCTTGTAACCTTTTTGGATTTAAAGTCTATTTTGTCTGATATTAGTACAGCAATTCCTGCTCTCTTTTGGTTACTATTTGCATGAAATATTTTTTTCTATCCTTTCACTTTCAACCTGTGTCTTTGGATCTAAAGTGAGTCTCCTGTCCACAGCATATAGTTGGATCATCAGTGTTTTTTCCATTCTGCCAATCTCTGTCTTTTGATTGGAGAGTTTAACCCATTTACATTTAAAGTAATTACGGATAAGAAAGGACTTCTGTCATTTTACTATTTGTTCTCTACATGCCTATAGCTTTTTGTCCCTGCATTTCTTCCTTATTTTGTGTGTAGTTGATATTTTGTAGTGAAATGCTAAAATCCTTTCTCATTTCCTTTTGTGTATGTTCTATAGCTATTTCCTTTGTGGTTACCATGGGGAGTACATTTAATGTCCCAAAGTTAAACACTCTCATTTGAATTTAGATCCACTTAACTTCAATAGCATTCAAAAACTCTGCTCCTTTACAGCTCTGTCCCCAACCTCTTTCAGTTGTTGTCACAATTATATTCTTCTACGTTGTGTGACCAAAAACATAAATTAATAATTATTTTAAATGTATTAGTCCTATAAGTCATGTACAAAACAAAAAGTAGAGTTATTAAAATAATGCTAGCCTTTATAACTGCCTGTGTATTGACCTTCATTGTGAACTTTATTTCTTCATCCTCTCATTTCATCTTGCAGGACTCCCTTGAGCTTTTGTTTTACAGGCTAGGCCTGGTGATACCAAACTCCCTCAACTTTTGTTTTTCTGAGAATGTCTTAATTTCTCTGTCACTTTTGAAGGTCAGTTTTGCCAGACATAGGATTCTTGGTTGATAATTTTTTTGTTGTTAAAAACTGGACATTTGGATCTAAAAATGTGGTAACTCTGGATATCTGCTTCTCCCCCTTTCCCAGGGTTTTCTAGGTTTTTTTGTTTGGTTGGTTTTGGTTGTTTTTTTTGTGGGTTTTCTTTTTGTTTGTTTTTTGGGGGGGGTTGTTGTTCTTGCTTTATTGTTGTAAGCTGGCTCTGTGATAAGGATCAGCCTGAGGTATAAATGTAAGGTCTTTTCTGAGCCTTCGCCTTTCCCTGGGCATGCACAGTCACTTTCCAATTATCCCCATACATGTAGTTTTTTTTTAATGTCCTGGTCTTTAATATCTGGCTCCCAGAAAGGAAAAATGAAGAGGAGAAGGTGCCGGTGAGGAGATAAAAGGTAGCTAGGCAGTTAGGGACAGGTCCTGGAGAAGGGAAACTAAATAGAGAAATCCAAGAATAACAGGACATTGCAGACATGACAGGATAGAGTTTGCTGGCTGTGCCCTCTTCTGAGAAAAAACGCAGAAATAAACTAGATGACCCAGGGCTGAACCAAATTGAGTGACGAAAAGACAGTGACGTCACCTCAGACCTGACATGTCAGTCCTCAATCAGGTCCGTCCCACCGGTGGGAACTTGAGCTTTAAAATGCATGGATGTTGCTAAGGCAGAATTATTTGAAATGATCAATCAGGAGTTAGCAAAGCATATATTTACCCCTGGACAAAGAAGCTTCACTGGCAACCAACTTGGGCCCCCTCCCCACTGTGGGGAGTCTAACTCTCTCAATAAAATTTTGTTTTCACTTACCTCTTTGTCCATGAATTCATTGTTCAACTTCACGAGACAACAAACTCAAACCCAAAGAGAAAAATTGGTATCACCAGCTCTTTAAATCCCCTGGAAGTCACACCAGCTAGAAGGTAAAACACAATTATGGGAGGTGCAGCAACAATGATCACCTGCCTCTTTGCATCTCTGTGATCAGAAGTCACAGTGATCAGAACCCATATTTGGAAGACAGGATCCTTTTTGACCAACCTGGTTTCTGCAATTTTGTGCAAGCTGCTCAAAACAACATGTGCAAAGCTGCCTGCCACATGGCTGGGAATAGGGAGTAAGTAGCTGCTACTGTGCTAAGAGCTGAAATTGACCAAAATTAACCATCCAAGCCTTCTCATAGAAGTTGTAAGCCTTATTGATAGACTCCAGAGTTCCAAAATAGTTTACATCAGACAACTTCTGCCAATGAAATTGTTGTCTTTGTGGGGAGACATTTCCTGTTGCCTCTTACTCTACCATCTTCCCAGAATTATCCTTGGCACATTTACTCTAGAGTCTCCTGCCTACTCTCCCGTGCCCTATCACATGTACATATCCATGACCTCCATCCTTCATGGAGGTCATATATGACCTCCATCCTTCATGGAGGTCATGGATATGTATCTCCTGCCACTTAGGTGTCCAAACCATTGAAGAGGTTGTGAATTCTGCCCAGCAATGGTCATTGGCCAAATGCAGGATTTATCAGTCTAGGAGGACTAAGGACCCACCTCTTTACATCTCTCAGCTCCTCGATCATGCATCCTTTCACATTTTCTACCAATGTGATCAAAATCCCAAGAAAGAGGATCTTCATGCTGTGTTTGTGTATGTGTACACATATGTGTGGATGTACAAAAACTTTTCTAACTCCCAAAACAACGAAAAGTATATATTTTTAGTGTAAAATCCTATTGAGACATTTCCCCCACCTCTTCAAGTTAACTACAAACAACAGGATTGCTTGAAAGATTCTTGGCAAAACTTAACATCTCCAAGAACTTGAACAAGGAAAGCCAGCCCATGAGCACACGCGCTTGATGCCTCTGAACTTGGAGGAGGTTCTCTGACCATCAGTAGTGGAGACAAGTGGTGACATTTCACCTCCCACTTCTCCCCTCTCTGCCTCTCACCCTCTGTATGATGTTGGTCTCACTGTGGACCAATTAACACTGGGGAGATTGCAGACCCTTCACTCAGCAGAGAACTTACTGAGCTGCTGAACTAGGCCTTTGTGAGGGACTTGTTCCCCTTGACTCTCCTCCCCCACTTTGTTACTGCCCTGGGAGAAATGGCTTACAGGGGAGTGGGTGTCCCTCACAGTTGAGGCTGGCCAATTCCTCACTTGCCTGTGAGTTCCCAGAGGAAATGCAAACAAACAAGACTACATTTGGCTGCTAGCCAGTGAATCTTTGAACTTCTTCAATAAGACTTTACAACTTTGGTTCTGACCCAAATCCTTTGCTCCAACATAAAAACTGCTGGGCCTCAAGTCTCTCTGCTGAAAAAAATGTGTCTGTGATTTGAATAAGGGTGTTTATCTAAAAATGGTTCCTTGAGTTCTACCAGATTGTACAATGAGCTCACTGTGCCTCACCTTCCGCCTTCAAACCTTCCTGAATATCTAGTGTGTTCACCTACAGCCCTCCCCTTGGCTGTTGGGTGTATTTACTTGTGAATGTTCCTAACTCTGTCTTCTTTCTTTGTAAGCCCCCAATTGTGTTTTGTAAAAGGGCCCAGAGGTTGCTGAGTTTCCACTGAAACCAGGATGAGAGAGAACAAATGCTCCAGCGGGAGGCGTTTGGAAGGTATTGGCCGAGGGTATTCACTATGCAAAGTGGCTGTGGAGCTACCCCTGTTACAAAAACACTTTTTTAATTTGAGAAATTGGGAAGATATAAAGTACAGTTTTTTCTTTTAGACTAAATGGTACATTAGTTGTTGTTGTCGTCGTTGTTGTTTTCATTCTGTCTTTGTTGCTTAGTTTCAAAGCAGATTATATGGCAGATACCTGCTCTCCAAAGCCACATCTCCTGCCCTGATAAACAAGTCTCAAGGGAGAACCAAGTGTTCTAGACCAGGCTTTCCTCTGAGTCCCAAACCAATACCCTCCCCACCTTCACTCCCACACCCTCCTGGAAATACTATTATTGGGTTCACTGTAAGACCAAAAGGAAGCCAGGTGCCAGTGAACCACTAGGCAGAGTTTTTTTTCATCTACCCTCCCACAGCATGGACATTCCTACAGCAGCCAAATCCTCCCAGGGTGTCTCTTTAGGTACTAGACTTGAGACCTCCTCAACCTGAAACCTGACTGCTCCAGACCTACAGCAGATCTGGGGATGAGAGGCATCAAGCCAGTTCTCCCAAAGAGTCCTAAATAGCGTGAAATGTAAGTGGGGGCAAAGGAGGATTCCAGACTCGAGGAAGGAAGAGAAAATCAGATAACACCGTAGGCGTCTTTTTAAAGAAAATTAGAGTGATCAATAATGGTTAACCCACCCTAGCTGGTTTGGGTCAGTGAACAGAACATCAGCTCTCGGACTGAAGAGTCCCAGGTTCGATTCTGATCAAGTGAAATGTAAGTGGGGGCAAAGGAGGATTCCAGACTCGAGGAAGGAAGAGAAAATCAGATAACACCGTAGGCGTCTTTTTAAAGAAAATTAGAGTGATCAATAATTGTTAACCCACCGTAGCTGGTTTGGCTCAGTGAACAGAGCACCAGCTCTCGGACTGAAGAGTCCCAGGTTCAATTCTGATCAAGGGCACATACCTCAGTTGCAGGCTCCTTACCCCACAGGGGTCAGGGAACATGCGGGAAGCAACCAATCGATATCTCTCTCTCACATCAATGTTTCTCTCTGTGTGTCTCTCCCTTCCTTCCACTCTCTCTAAAAAAAAAAAAAAATGGAAAAATGTCCTCAGGTGAGGATTAACCAAATACAATTGTTAACCCATTTCCATAACTGCTCTCTTAATCAACACCTCCACAGAGTCAGGCCTGCTGTTCATTTTCATCTGAGTGACTTTTAGTGACCAAAGCTGGTGCTCTCTTAATCAACTCCTCCATAGAGTCAGGCCTGAGCTGTTCATTTTCATCTGAGTGACTTTTAGTGAAGTTACTCTTAAAGTGTCAGCTTAAACTTATCCTATATAATAAAAGCCCAGCTACCAAATGGGGGAACGACCAGAATGACTGGTCAACCAGTCACTATGATGTGCACTGACCACCAGGGGGCAGATGCTCAAAGCAGGAGCTTCCCCCTGGTGGTCAATGAGCTCCCACAGTGGGCTGATCCCCACAGGCCATGCCCCCGACCAGTGCACAAATCCCGTGTACCAGGCCTCTAGTATAATAGTTCTATTTTATTGGTAGTTATTGTTATTCTCTTACTGTGCCTAATTTACAAATTAAACTTTATCATAGCTTTGTAAGCATAGAAATAATATCATATATAGGGTTTGGTGCTATCCAAGGTTTCAGGCATCCACTAGGGGCCTTGGATGTTTCCCCCATGGATAAGTGGCACTACTGTACAATATTTATTTTATACACTGGTGGCCTGGTGCACGGATTCGTGCACATTAGAAGGATTAATTAGGGGAAATAGTTGGTTTTCAGACATATTCTGTCGCTGATGCCGGCTGGGGGGAGGAACCGCAAGGAATCGAGCTCCCTCCTCCCTCCTGTCAGGGACCGGGGTGCAGGTGAACAGTATTCAGGGCTGTCAGAGTACCAGCAGAAAGCTAACCAATGACTGACTCTGTAAGGAATCGGGCTCCCTCCTTCCTCCTTAATTAGAGGAAAGAGTTGGTTTTCAGACATATTCTGTCGCTGATGCCGGCTGGGGGGAGGAACCGCAAGGAATCGAGCTCCCTCCTCCCTCCTGTCAGGGACCGGGGTGCAGGTGAACAGTATTCAGGGCTGTCAGGGTAGCAGCAGAAAGCTAACCAATGACTGACTCTGTGAGGAATCGGGCTCCCTCCTTCCTCCTGTCAGAGTCAGAAGTGGGGAGGGCCGACTGGGGGTGGGGCTGGCTGGGGGGAGAGGCTGCGGGAGGTTGGGGG
>NW_006285258.1:2121686-2154731 GCF_000327345.1 Myotis davidii
GCGGGAGGTTGGGGGAGCCAAGCCTGGATCCAGCTGGTTGGACTCCACAGTGCATGGGTAGGGTCACTAGACCTGACCGGCAATCAAGGCCTATCAGGACTTTCCTTCTCCTAGCTGCCAGCAGCTGGCCCCACCACCACTGCTGCCACTGCTTGCCATCTATATACAGCGCCGTCCCCCCGCCCCCCCGCCAACAGTCACCTCCCTCTGTGGGCAACAGGCGTGGGGTGCAATTGCTTGGCTGGCCTGGGCCTCCCTTGGCAGAGCGATCACTGGCTGGCCCTGCCCACCTGCCACAGCATCGCTGGCCGGTGGCCTGAGCCGCCCTCTGTGGGGCAATTAATCGCAAAGCCCCCCAACTGATTGCCCCGCAGAGGGTGGCCTGGGCCTCCCTCTGTGGGGTGATCACAGAGCCCCCTCCCCCGATTGATCGCCCTGCCAGCCGGTGGCCTGGGCTCCCTGACCAATCACATTGCACCTCCTCCCCCGATTGATCGCCCTGCCAGCCAGTGGCCTGGGCTCCCTGACCAATCACATTGCACCTGCCTTGGCTGGCCTGCTGCCAGTGCATGTCATAGCGTGGTCGTCCAGATGGTCATTCTGCTGTTTGGCCGTTCAGTATATTTGCAAATTAGGCTTTTATTATTATAGATATTTTTTACTTAACTGAAAGGAAGTTGCATACATGATGTCCCTTTATCCCTTTATCCCACTCCAGTGGATATTTCCTAAAAACCAAGACATTTTCTAACTTAATCTCAGTACAGTTATGAAAATTAGGAAATTATCATTGATATAGTATTCTAACATCTGATCTCAGACATTATTCAGATTTCCTTCATTGTCCCAATAATGATCTTTTTAGCAAAAGCAAATTTAAAGTACAGCATAAGAAACATAGTTAATAATCCTACATAATAAAAGGCTAATATGCAAATTGCCCCCTTGACTGGGAGTTCGACCAGGAGTTCAATCGTGAGTGTGACCAGAGGGCGGGGCCAGCCAGCCAACCACTTATGGCTCCTCCCCCTGGCCATCCCTGTTCCGATCGGATCCCCCCACCCTGATCAGGGGCAGGGCCGGCCAGATGGCCATCCCCGTCCCGATCGGCTCCCCCAACCCTGATCAGGGGCAGGGCCGGCCAGACAACTGCCTGCAGCCCCTCCCCCTGGCTGGCCCCGCCCCCAATCGGCCACCCACCTTTATCGGGGTGGGGCCAGCCTGCCAAACGCCCATGGCCCCTCCCCCCAGCTGGCCCTGATCGGGACAGGCCGGCTGGACCCCACTTGTGCACGAATTTGTGCACCGGGCCTCTAGTATGTACATAAATGTGCTGGGCCTAGTATTTCAGGAGACCACCAAATCATTTACAAAGATGGACACCATCACCAGAGAAAAGAGGAGCTTCCAAAGATGCCTGCTCCTCACATTCCCTATTTAGGCATCCTTTTTCTTTTTAGACGTGGCGATAATCACATCATCTTCCTGCCACCCCCAAAAAGGGTTTACTTTAACCACCCATAAAACTACTTCATAGTCTATCATAATATTTGTGGATTAAATGTGATACTTGACCTCATTTTGTTCTGTTTTCGTTTTTTCTGTACCCATTATATTCAGATATTTACATAGAAATTTCTAAACTTGGCCAGAACGCTGACAGAGCAGACAAGTTCTGTGAGCAGATGAAATAACATATTCATGGATATTTATGATGTTGTAACTTTCTAAAATGCTGTAAAGTCCTCATACAAAGATAATATTGCTAGTGCTGGTATTTATGGCAAGTCATAAATGAAAAGGTGGGGTGCCTATTTTGGGTAATGGCTGCTTTTAGGACTTTGGAAGAATCAATCCCTCACTGTAGGTCACTTTGACATTACTCTCTCCTATAGAGATTTTCAGGATGGCAGTTTAAGAGCAGGCTGATCTTGGACGGAGGCAGCCCAGGCTACATGTAAAGGGGTGCAGTCATTGTCACCTGCCCAGGTGAAGAGTGGTTTCTGCTGTCCTACCTCAGCTGCATTGAGGTAGGTGGGGAGGCACACTGTGCACTCGCTTCTGCTTCTGTCCTTGTGCTAGTTATCGCCACAAGAGCTAGGACCTCATTGCTCTGGAGCTCAAACACAATTACAGAAATACAGAAAATCCAGGGAGGGATGGCTCAATGTCCCTAAGGAGATTACTACCATGGGGTGAAGGTGAAGTGGGCAAGATTTAGCACAAAAGAATTACGACCAAAAGAAAATAGGGGAGCTGTCTGAACCAACCAACGTTCGATCAGGAAAACAAAAAGCACTCCAGACATTTCAAACAAAGAGGGTTTAGTTCAGGGGATTGATTACCAAGTTGATGAAAGAGCTAAGAAGCCTAACAGGATACAGTAATGCACCCCAGAGATTGGCAATAACCATAAACCCAAATTCCACCAATCTTTAGGGCTGGAGAGACCAAGCAAAGGAGGCAATGTTACTTGCTCTCAGGAGCAAGGGCATCCAGTTTGTATTAAAATGGGAAGTAGATTTTGGGTACATTCCAACCTCCATTTCCATGTAACCCCCTTTTTCAGGACTCCCAGCCTGGGGGGGGGGGGGGGGGCGGAGGCGGTCAAAGCTTTCTTTATAGATTACTTAAAAGGTCAAAGAAAGCCATTGTACCTCATCAGTCTAGATTCCATTAGGTAACAAAGAAATGCCAGATCCTCTTAGGTCTTTGAATAAATATAAAGGAGAGTAACAAATACAAGTGTGGCAAAAGTAGGCTTACAGTTGTATGTGAAACAGTTTATTCTTTTTAAAAAAATATATTTTTATTGATTTCAAAGAGGAAGGGAGAGGAAGAGGGAGGGAGAAACATCAATGATGAGAGAGAATCATTGACAAGCTGCCTCCTGCATGCGCCACACTAAGGATCAAGCCCTCAACCTGGGCATGTGTCCTAACTGGGAATTGAACCATGACCTCCTGGTTCATAGGTCGACACTCAACCACTGAGCCATGCGGGCTGGGCTGAAACAGTTTATTCTTGCATTATTTTGCATATAAACTGTAAATCTACTTTTGCCTCATCCTGTATATATTACTATTAACATAATAATCATTTATCCTATATAATAAAAGGCTAATATGCAAATCAATTGAATGTTGGAACGACCAGTTGCTATGACATGCACTGAACACCAAGGGGCAGATGCTCAAAGCAGGAGCTGCTCCCTGATGGTCAGTGCGCTCCCACAGTGGGAGCACCACTCAACCAGAAGCTGGGATCATGGCTGGTGAGTGCAGCGGCAGTGGCGGGAGTCTCTACCACCTCCTCGGCAGCATTAAGGAGCCACGAGCACAGCGGTAAGGAGCGAGTAGGCGGGCGATAAGGAGCAAGGGATCCCAGACATCCCCCGAGGGCTCCCAGACTATGAGAGGGCACAGGCTGGGCTGAGGGACCACATCCCCCACCCCCTGTCCTCCACGGGTGCACAAATTTCATGCACGGGGCCTCTAATATTAATATAAAAACATAAAAGGTTTTATCAACCTTTGCCCCTGCCTTCACCTACCCCAAGCTGTCTCTCTCCCATAGTCCATCAGAAGTACGGAGACCAGATGTCATGGTTTGCCAGGGACAACTGAAATACACTTATTGTCCTGGTATCCCATCTTTTTAGTACGTGTCCTGGAATTTTCATCTCTTTAAAGAGCTAAAACTTGAAAATGCTAAGAAGGAAATATAGGTGAAAAATCTGTGTGACCTTGGATTAAACAACATTTTCTTGGATATGACACCAAATGCATAAGCAACTGAACAAAAAATTGAAAACCTTTGTGCTCTCAAAGGATACTATTAAGAAAGTTGGAAGACAACCCACAGAATGGGGAAAAGATTTGCAAATCATACACCTGATAAGGGTCTAGTATCTAGAATATCTAAAGAACTTATAGCTAAACCATAAAACAAGTAACCCAATTTAAAAGTGGGGAAAGGATTACTGGTATTTCTCCATGGTGTTAAGCACATGAAAGGATGCTCAACATCATAAATTAGGGAAATGCAATCAAAACCAATGAGATGCCACTTCACCCCTAGGATGGATATAATGTAAATAACAGACAATAACAAGTCTTGCTGAGGATGTGGAAAAATTTGAATACATCGCTCTACAGGCCACGCCCACCTTGTTCTCCAATGGGGGTTCTGGGGACAACATGGGAAGCCTGGTGTGACCACTGGCACTTGCTCCCTCTCCTCTCTAGGCTTCTGGGACTGGCAACCACACCTCCCTTGGACCAGACAGTAAACGTCAAAATGTGGCCTCAGACAGCTGGCCCTACCCCTGGCCAAGGCACGCATCCTGAACTCCAGTCCTGCAGCACTGGGCTTGTTCCCAGCACTCTGGACAGGAGCTGGTGGTCTGATGATTCTATATTATGCCCTGTTGGGAGCAGGCAGGGCACATTAGCTGAGAGACTTTATATTCAAAGGGTCTCAAATTGATGTAACTGAAATAATTCATTTATTTTAAAAAGGTAGTCATGTATATAAATAAAAGAGTTAATAATTTCAAACACATTTATTTCATTAAGTAATTATACATATACCTGTGAGTGTATCTGTGTATGTATTCTAGATTAATCTGATTATCACTTACTTTTAGGTGAGGGTTGTTCTAATACAAAATATACACAAAATATCAGTGAATAATCAATTATCAATGAATGACTCATTGAAAATAGTATTCCTCTGGATTCACAATTATCTGCTTCAATTAAATAAAGTAATTGTAGCATAATTTAATTTCCTGACAACTGCCAAATTAATCTAAAATTTAAAAAATGACTGTAATTTCTCAATTTTCTTTAGACTACCTAGATTCTCAGCATTCAGAACGGCTTTAAATCTGGAAGTAACCAAGAAAAGAAAACGTAAAACGTGTCTCTCTCGAGCAAAAAAGAACCCATCCAGCGATAGGCATGTGAATCTGCTCACATGAGTTATGGCACCTTCTAGTTGGCAGAACTCCCAAAGGGCCAGCTGCTTCCAAACCAAGAGGTATGGAAGGAAAAAAAATGAAATAAAATAGGCAGAGGATATTTAAGGACAATCATAATATCCCAGTCTAAGTACTATCTCTACTGCTATATATCTGTATGACCTTAGGAAAGTCACTTAAGTTCTCTGAGCCTCAATTTTCTCATTAATAAAATAGGAAAACAGCCCGGCTGGTGTGGCTCAGTTGGTTGAGCATGGTCCCATACACCAAAAGGTTGCCAGTTGATTCCTGATTAGTGCACATCCCCAGGTTGCAGGCTCAATCCCCAGTAGGGGACGTGCAGGAGGCAGCTGATAGATGCAGCTCTTACATGAATGTTTCTCTCTCTCTCTTCCCCTCTCTCTAAAAATCAATTAAAAAATCTTTTTTAAAAAATAGGAAAATAATATCTGTGTTCAGGGATTTAGGGAAATCAAGCACATGACTGTGTTCGGATCAGCTTTTGACCCAGTGACTCAATAAATGTTTCCTTGTTTTTGTCATGACAAATTAATTTCTTTGGAGACCTTTAGGATTTAATTAGGGATTGAGTATTATTCTAGACTAGAAGCCTGGTGCACAAAATTCGTGCACTTGGGGGGGGGATCACTCAGCCGGGCCTGCACCCTCTCGCAGTCCTGGAGCCTGCTCCCAGCCTAAGCCTTCAGTCAGACATCCTTAGCACTGCCTTGGAGCGGAGGCAGGAGAGGCTCCCGCCACGCCACCGCTGCTGCGCTCAAAGCTGTGAGCCCAGCTCAAGGCTTCTGGCTGAGCAGCGCTCCTGCTGTGAGAGTGCACTGACCACCAGGGGGCAGCTCCTGCGTTGTCCTCCTGGCTTGTTAGGCAGTGCTTATGGATGCAAAACTTCGAAGGCTTCATTCTGATGAGAAGATTTCAGAAGTAGTTTTCTACTCCACTCTACTTTCTTAATCAACCTTACTGCCGTGCCAGACACATAAGGGGCTCTTCCTTTTTATCCTAATTGAACTTTCTAAATGTAGGCTTATATCTTTAACTAGGAGCCCAGTGCACGGATTTGTGCACCTTGAAAAGAACTATGGGCTGTGAGGCTGCGGTGGGCACAGAGGCGGGTCTCGGCCCATCCTCTGCGCCTCCTCCCGCCACGGCCCTGGTCCCCTGTCTGCTGGCAGCCCCACTCCCGCTGCCACCATTCCCATGGATGTTGGCACCGGCCCTGCTCGCCCCCACTGACAGCACGGAGCAATTGGGGCCAGCGCCAGCAGCGGGTGCAAGCGGCAGTCGCTGCCCCAATTGCCCCTCAGGAGCAGGGGGAGGTGGAGAAACCCTCAGGGGCAATCGGGGCTGGCAGCTGCCACTCAAACCTGCTGACAGCGCCCAGCAATTGGGACCAACGCTGGGCACTGGCAGCAGGTGTGAGCGGGGGCTCCGGCACCGGCTGCAGGTGCGAGCATGGCCAGTGCCAGCAGTGAGTGCAATCAGTGGCTCTGGCGCCAGCTGCGTATGTGAGCAAGGCCTAAACAGGCAGTCAGACATCCCTCGCACAATCTGGGACCGCTGGCCCCTAACTGCCCCCCTGACAGCCTAATCACCCCTAACCACCTCTGCCTGCCGGTCTGATTGCCCCTAACTGCCCCCCTCCACCCTGCCAGCCTGGTCATCCCTCACTAACCCCTCTGCCGGCCTGGTCGCCCCACGCAGCCTGCTGTTTGGTCATCTGTCTGGTTGTTTTGGTCGTGATGGCCGCTGGCTTTTTATATATCAGGATAACCTGACCAAACCTAAAATATACAGAAAAGGGTTCTGTGTCTACACACAGTAATACATATCTCTTCCTCCCAAATTCTATATGGAATTTGATCAAGGGCCTCAGGAATTCCTAGAACAGGATAGGGATGTGTCCCTCACAAAAGTATAACCTGGCTGGGGCACTAACCCTTCTGGCCAAGAGTAACAAAGACTGGATTTACCCTCCTGCCTTAAACAACTAAGAAACTAGAAAAATTATATGAAATCATGAATTTTTTAGGAATTGAAAACTAATCAACACAGGACTGATTTCCCTGAGAGACGGAGACAAGAACAAGGCAAGGCCCGTGACTGCCCCAGCTTATTGCCTACACGCAGTTTCCAGGGCACAAGATAAAGAGGAAAAATTCTAAGAGTTCAGGGAGGCAAGGATGGCTAGAATTTGGGGTGGAAATAGTTTATGTTTCCACCAGCCACAGTGCCGTCATGATACAGAGGTCGAATCCTCAGAAGGGTGTTGTCTTAGTGGGGATATATTATCACTAGACTAAAGACTGCTCTATACTCAACATAATAAAGTTTATAGGCAGCTCTTGAAATGAGCAAACTCCAAGTGATCGAACTGTGCACCAAAACAAACTCTAACACTACATAAAAGAATACAGCAAAATCCAGCACCTAACAAGGTAAAACTCACAATGTCCGACATCTAGTAAAAATCACTAGGCATGCAAAAAGGCAGAAAAATATGACCAATAACTAGGAGAAAATGCAATCAGCAGAAACAGACCCAGGCCCCATTATGCAGTGGTTAGCATTCTGGACTCTGAAACAGACAGAAAGCACAGAGATGCCAGAATTATCCAACAAAGACATTACAACAGCTATTACAAATACACTCCATAAGTTTAAGAAAGTAGTAGGAAACATAAGCAGGTTGAAGAGAGAAATTGAAGATACAAGAAAAACCCAAATAGGAACCTCTAGAGATGAAAATTATATCTGAACTGAAAAACATATTAATAGCAGTTTAGACAAAGATAAGTTAGATATAGAAAAGAGACAAATACAGGAACAAATAAAAATTCTTCCAGAAGTAGAGGGAAATTCTTTCTTTTAAGAAGACATAATTCTCTCTGAGTTGCCATTAAAGTTTAAGAATAATGGATTTAATGTTAGGATTAGCAGTAAGTGATAGAATAATCACTGATTGCTTTTTCTAGATTTGATCTTTACAGGACTATACATTGAGATTTTTTTAAGTAAAAAATATGTTGTTATTGATTTCAGAGAGAGGGAGAGAGAGAAACATCAATGACGAGAGAATCATTGCCCAGCTGCCTCCCACACACCCCCTACTGGGGATTGAGCCCACAACCCGGGCATGTACCCTGGCCAGGAATAGAACAGATGACCTCCTGGTTCACTGGTTGACACTCAACCACTGAGCCACACGGGTCGGGATAAACTGAGACCTTGGTTAAACATTAGATCCAAGAGAGGACCATCCAATAGAAATATAATGAAATGCAGTCACATATGTAAGTTTAAATTTTTCTAGTAGCCACAGTAAAAAATAATAAGAAACATGTAAAATTAATATTTATGTGTTTACTATTTTACATTTTTGCACTAAATATTTAAAATCCAATGTTTATTTTATACTTAGAACACGTCTCAATTCTGACTAGCCACATTTCAAGAGTTCAGTTACCACACACGGCCAGCGGCTAACATATTGGACAGCATGGGTCTAAGCAGTTGCATCAATCAGGGTAAAGCTGGGTGCTGAAACAAACCCCAAAATCCCAGTGGCTCAACACAACCCAATAGTTATTCTTAATTCAGTCCAAGGAGGTTGACAGGGAAAGAACTCTGCTTCAGCCCAAAACCCGAGCTTCTTCCAGCCAGTGGCTCCACTGCCTCCTTTCTGGAGACTGTCACTGGACTTGCTTCATCCACCACCTGATGAGCAAAGGGTAAGGGATGCCACTGAAGGAGCAGCAGCGACCAGCTCACAATCTCCACGTGGCTAATCACAACTATACAAGAGCCCCGCCAAACCACATACACATTTAAGATCTCTGCTCTCTCCTATTACATCACCAAAGAATGGAAGGGAAAGGAGAAGAAGGAAATGTCACATCTTGTGGATGGTTCACTGTGAAAAGTCTTTGGAAAGGAGAGAAACGAAAACTGAGCAAATGTATTTCCTTCTCCACAGGCAGTGGTAGTCTTGCTGCCCCCATCTTCTCCAAAGAAGATACAACAGAGATTCACAGATTATAATTATTATAGATAATCCTATGTAATAAAAAGCCAATATGGGTAACTTAATAAACTATCAATAAGGGGAAACTATTGTTATACCACTTAGATCAAAAAATAACACTTTGCCAGTCACACAAAAAGCCCCATTCCAATCATCATTTCCTGCCCCAGGTTGTTAATTCAATCACTTTCTTGTATTTCTTTTAGTTTTAATACCCAGCTGTGCATCCCTGGACACTATAGTCTTGCCCATTTTTAAGAAACTTGATATGTCCCTTTTAATCTGAAGATTCCTCTTCATGCCTTTCTTTTCCTCAACTGTTGAAGAACCCAGGCCATTTGGCCTCTAGGGTTTTCTAGTCTGAACTTTGCTGATTGCAAACTTGTGGTGCAGTTAAACTTATTCCTCTGCCCTCTGTATTTTGAGCTGCAAGTTGGCAATTCAATCTAAAGATTTAAACAAACTCACATTATTCTATCATTTTGGATAAGTCCATAGGTGATTTGTATTCTTTCATCAGGAGACACAAAACATCTGGTTGCCTTTCTTTTCAATATTAGCAGTCATTAATTGGCGTCCACTGCCTAGATCTATTAATACACTGACCATTGCAAAGTGTAAGTATTCCATCATTTGTTTTCATTTATTAGGAGGAATACTTAAAAGATGCTCCTCTTCATCTATTTTGCTACCCAGTGGTTTAATTTCTGTATTTGGTAGTTTTCAAGACAATGAATTTATTTCCTAGTAAGCATTATGAACTCAAGGATTTAAGCATATTTGGATTTCAACGCATACCTGTACTGAAGCTCAAATTGTGTAATTTTTGGCCAGTGGGAGTCTCTTCAAGTTAGCTACTGTGTCTTTTGTTATGACTTAGTAGTTTTTGATAGATTATTTACTATCTGGTATAAAAGGCATTCTAGGCTCATTTTGTACAATTTCTGCCCCAGACCTGGAATGAACCATTTCTACAAGAAGCCTTAGCTTCTTTCAGTGGGACATGGTGTTATAGTACTTCAGGACCATAATGTGGGTACTAGGGGTGTATATGTGTATCCTCAACACAAAATGAAAACTAGAGTTTGCTCACCCTCTTCTATAACTGTTTACTTTCTTCCACTGAGAATCCAAAGACACAGATTATGACAAAATTAATATAGCCCATAATCAATCATTTGTTTTATCCCACATTAGAATCTTAGATAATACTATCACTACCAATTACTAAAGGTGCTTTTTAAATTTTGCATATGCTTTTCCTACTTCCCTCTTTTTTTCAGTTGTACTGTATCTACATTGTCAGTGCACATAGCCATTACATACGGTACTTTCTTCCTTTTAATTCTCTCTATTCCTAGTTCTGCATGTATTTTATGCTTACAACCAGCCCTTCTGAATCTCATTCTCTAGTAAGTTCCTCAGGAAGGGTTCATAGGAATGGTATTCTGTGACTCCTTATATGTTGACAACAGTTTGTGCTCTTTATACTAGTACTTGAAAATCAATTTTACTGAGCATAAAATTCTTGGTTTACATCTTTCCTGGAATATTTAAAATGTATTATTCTATTTTCTTCTGGTATAAAGCAAGTGTCAAAAAGTCTGATAATAATCTAATTTCTTTTCCTTATAAGTCACTGGCTCTTTTTTCTTAGATGGCCAACAGATTTTTTCTATTTTTAAAATGGTTTAGTGATCTTACTAGAATGGCGTCTTGGTGTTTGCCAGTTGAGATCCTCAGGTATGCACTGTCTTTTTAGTTTCAAATCATTTTTTTAAAATTGCACTTTCAGGAATGTTTCCTGAAATTATTGCTTCATATTAGTTGTAGTTCTGTGCTTTGAATGTCTTCTATAGGAGCTCTTACAATCCATATGTTGGACCTTCTTTGCCTAGCTTCAATATTTAACACTTCCTTTGAATATTTACCACCATTTCACTTCATTTGAGTTTATATAGCTCTAATTTATGTTGTTCTTCCTCTTTCTTTCTCTCTCTCTCTCCCTCCTACTCCCACCCCTACAGAGATTATATGGGATTTGACCATAGTATCTTTTTCTGTTGTTTATATCTCTATAAAATTAGTTTTCCTAAATATTTAGGAGGCATGTTTCAGAGTAACTTTTCTGACTTTACAAAGCTTTTTTCTGTGTGTTTTTTATAATGTTAAAATACTAGTAAAATGGCAACTTGCTTTCTGATGTTTTCTGACTCTGTTTTTTCCCACTTTTATCTGGACCTTCTTTTTCCTATATCTTTATTGCCTTCTCTTTATTTTCTCATAATGATGCTAAGAAACTGATATAGAAACTGACAGATCATGATCACACAAACCACCATGTGCATTAACTCATTTCACAGTCCTATAAGGTAGGTATTATTATCCCCATTATACAGATGGGAAACTGGGGCACAGAGTATTTAAGTAATTTCCACAAAAGTACAAATTAGTAATAAAGTGGAGCCAGGAATCAAATTTGACAATATGATACCAGCACCTATGTATCTTGCTCAATTTTGATAACTCTCCAAGCAGTTTTTACTCAGTATGTTGTCCTTTTCTGGAAGAGAACCATAACTAGTCAGTTTCAAGGGTTCATACAGTCTAGAATGCTTCAGACCTTACTGTGACTTGCACTCATTCCCTGTGAATTGTGCAAGACCCTGTCCCGTTTCAGATGCTAACCTCAATTTGACTCACTGTGCCTTCCGGAGACCTGCTGGCTATTGTGGAGTAGTCCTGTTCTCGGGGCTATTAGATAATCATTGCTTCCCTTTGCTTCCTCCTGAAAAGATGCAAATAAGATGCACATATTTTGGCTTTGATGACTTGTTACCACCTTCTTGCATTTTGAGACCCTGTCACTTAGTTTTGTTGAAAAATTGTATGTGGGTTTTTGGTTGTGCTATCTAGTTTCTCTGACCATTTTGTGTGGAGATTCAGGGAAATTCAAACCCTAACTGCTCCTGCCACCATCTCTCCAGGACCTACAACATTTTATATACTCACATAAGATTCCTCCCCCACACCTGCCCAATCTTTCCAAATAATTCCCTTACTTACCTCCCAAACACTCAATAGCGAATTACTTGTAATCGATCTCAATTGCAGGAATGGGGATGGGGAAAACACAATCACAAACAATCCCACTGAGGAAGAGGAGGGTGAGACTGCATCTAAAACAGTAGTAGTGGCTGTGCATTGTAGTTACCTGTGGAGTTTAAAAATTACTGAAGCCCGAGTCCCACACCTCAGAGACTCTAATTTAATGGCTTAGGGTATGGAATTTTTAAAAGGTCCCCAGTCTAATGGACAGCATGGTAATTATAGTTAATAATACCGTATTACATACTTAATTTTCTAAGATCTTGTGTTTTTACCACACACACAAGGAACTATGAGGTGATGGATGTGATAATTAACTTGATTATGGTAATAATTTCACAGTGTATGTGCATTAATTAAATCATGTTATACACCTTTAAAAAACCGCATTGTACAATCTAAATATAAATCATTTTTGTTAAATGATGCTTTTTTTTCCCCACAACATGAAGCAATTCTCCAGTTCTTAGCAGACACACACTAGGTGTCCTACAAATACACTCAATTCTGACACTATCTACTTGGAGACAGCGTCACAAGTTAAAGGCTCAGTCCCACAAGACTGCCCCCACTCCAGATGCCAATCCCAAGCCCAGGTTGTCACCTGTGCTTCTGACCAACTGGCTATAAATTGGAGGCTCTCACAACCCCCGTCTCAATTAATTTGCTAGAGTGGCCCAGAGAATTCAGAGAAATATTTACCAGGTACTTCGGTTTACCAGTTTATTACAAAGGATATTATAAAGGTTACAGATGAACAGTCAGATGAAGAGGTACATACAGTGAGAAACAGAAGGGTCCCGAATGCAGGAACTTCTGTTCCCATGGAGCTGGGGTGCATCACCCTCCCAGGATGTGGATACTTTCACCAACATGGAAACTCATCAAATCCCATTGTTTTTATAGAGCTTAACCTCCAGCTCCAAACCTCCCCTCCCCTGAGGTCAGTGGATGGGGCTGAAAGTTCCAACTCTAATCATTTTGTCTTTCTGGTGACCAACCTCATTCTGAGGCTAAATACAGGCCCCACTCTGTCAGCTTATTTAGCATAAACCCAGGTGTGCTCAAAAAGGCTCCTTAGGAGTAACAAACGATACTCATCACTTCTGTAGGTGAAGACTGGTCCAATGTTTGGGTTCAAATCATTTCATTTTTCCCATAGCTCACAATAACTCTTCTATTTGACCCCATCAACCATTAGTCAACTAGATGAAAAAAATAAATTCTTTTTTTAAAAATCATGTTGTTGTTGTTGTTTTAATATATTTTATTGGTTTTTTACAGAGAGGAAGGGAGAGGGATAGAGAGTTAGAAACATCGATGAGAGAGAAACATCGATCAGCTGCCTCCTGCACACTCCCTACTGGGGAGGTGCCCGCAACCAAGGTACGTGCCCTTCACCGGAATCGAACCTGGGACCTTCAGTCTGCAGGCTGATGCTCTATCCACCGAGCCAAACCGGTTAGGGCGAAAAAATAAATTCTTATACCGTGATAATCTATCATCAAGGGACCAGCTCGCTCTAATCACTAGTTTTGCCCTTACCTTCATTTAATTACGTGGTAACAATTCAGACCAAATGCCTCTCCCTAAGAACACCCATGCCTTGCCTCTGTTCTTACTTGTCACATAGGCATAAAGAAATGTACAATTAAATAGCTTTCTAATTACTTTTCTCTCACTGAAATATAAATAATCTCTGGGCTCCAGCCTCTAACCATTTGGCACATGTCCTGCCAGACCCCATTAGGGAAAAACTTCCTGAGGTCAGCCATTTAGTCTCATTGGCAATTTAATGTTTTAGGGAAGTAAAAGTACTCATCCACTTAGGAAAATAGTTTAAAATAACTAAAGGAAATTGATTCCTTCCCTTGGAACAAAGCCCACAAACAAGCTGCAACCCACTGCTTTTTCAGCGTTACAGCCGCTTCAAGCAACTCCTAAGTTCGACATCATCTGTACTTACCTCACATCCAGGCCCATCTTCAAGTGCTCAGGGTTCTCTGGGGCTCATTTTTTGGGTACCCTCCTATCTTGGATTCTTGCACCTAGCATACATTTTCCCATGTGACACAAATGAAACACATTTCCTTTTAAGGGTCTCCTTTTCCTGATGCTTTATCCCAGAGGGCCTGCTCCTTCCCTACTTTCCTGATGCTACTGACCTGTTAACGTCAATATAGTTGTCTCTTCCGTTATCAGTGTGCTTTTCTAAACAGGTGATGCTAATTTAGCTGGTAAATGTGCCTTGTCATAGTCACTAGCTCCCAGTATTTAACTTTAACTTCACTGATCAAATATCTGCTGCTTTCTGTCCTAGCACTAGTTCTTCTAGACCAGTAAAACTTTACGGACATCTGCCATAACTCAGGTCCCCCTCCTCCAAATCATAATCTCTCTTTTTTTAATTTCTTTTTAATATTTTTATTGATTTCAGAGAAGGAAGAGGGAGAGAGAGATAGAAACATCAATTATGAGAGAGAATCATCGATCGGCTGCCTCCTGCACATCCCACAATGGGGATTGATTGAGCCTACAACCCTGGCATGTGCCCCGACCTGGAATGGAACCGTGACCTACTGGTTCATAGGTCAATGTTCAATCACTGAGCAATGCCAGCCAGGCCCAAGTCATAATTTCTAAGAGATCTCTTAAACGCCATGGAAGTTTTCACAGGACTTAGCCTTCAGGCTGGCAAGAATCTCATCAAACAGCTATGTTTCTTCTCTCCAAACTGGCACAAGGTATCTTCACTGGAACCTTTTTCACTGATTTATATCTGTAAACCACATAAGATCACTTTATTTCTGAGAAAGCCACAGTATTACTAAAATCAATCCCTGGACATTATTTGGTTTCAGATTACTTATTTTGAGGGGGTAAGTCATTCATTCAATAAACCAATTGCCTATTACTGAGTGCCTATTATGTACCAGACAAAAGGGACATAAAAATATACAGATGGTTCCACATAAAAAGCTCAGTCTCTCATTATGCACACAAACAAATAACTTTCATTCAATCATTAACCCTGGTCCATTTGGCTGCAAGCCACTCTGCCCTTCAAGAGCCCTTTTCCTTTCAATTACTACTGTGGGCATTTAAACTCCTCAGTGCCCCAAAGATGAAGCTTCACATCTTATGTTTTCCTGCCCTACATTTTAGCCAATAGGAGGCATAAATCAGTGAGATTTAAAAGCCACTTCTGATCTAGCTTTGTATTTTACAATATGCATACAACAAGATGACTTACTGTGGTTCATCCATCTGAAGGCAACTGTAAGGAGAGGGCATTAAAGAAAGAGAACTCTGGGATCTCTGGCCAGGCTAGACTGAAAGCTGGGGGTCTGGACACTCACCTGAGGATCATCCACACTCTAACCTGTCGGAAGCCCACAAAGTTCTCTCGGAACATAACATAAAAACAGCAATATCTTTATTTTTAATAACCCATTAGACCAGATTCTTATGGGCCTTAATGAGTAACTTACTCTTTTCATCCCATTCCAGTTGTTTCTACTCTTTTTTAGCTAACGCTTATCAAATTACTGAATAGTACTACTTATTATTCAGCTATTTAAATAAAAAATACACAGACCAAAGAACCGTATAGATCACTTTGTATTTATTAGATGTTTCACTGAATTATTTCAAATTACAGAATTCAACTCCAAAACAAGGTAATCAATGGTTACTAAGTTGTTATTCTGTTGCATTTTTCCCTCCTAAAATTTTAACACAGCAAAACACCTTAAAGACATATGAATAGGTTCAGTGCACTTTAGTGGCTCACAATCATGAGACAAAGACCACATTTATCCATAAAAATTAAGACAAATAGCTCGATATTTTAAAATATAATTAACATGAAATAAAATAAAGGAGAAAAAAATAAAATACTGCATTTTTACCACAACTATTTGGTAGATGATAGAATATTGTTTCAAACAATGCTCCTCTGAAGAGCATAGGCTGTGGTTGGCACGCTTGGCACTTAAGCACTTGGTACCTGCTCAGCTCCCATCTGCAGTTTTTTAGAAGGATCCTTACTCAGACCCACGTTCCCTGAGCCTGCTCTGCCTGCCTCCACAGGGACTATTCTGCTGGGACCTTGATCCTTCTACCTGCTCTTAAGACTTTGCTGCCTTCCCTTCATTCCCTCCAGATTCACACTTGCTGCCACCTGCATTCTCAGCAAAGATGCCTGGCACAAAATTCACACAGGTGAGTAACCCCATCCCCTAGCTTTTATTCCAAATGATGCCCCTTCACTTGACTAAATGATGACTATAGGGTGAGGAGATGATCTACCAACATCAATCATTCTCCCTACTTTGTAGTCACATCTATAATACAAAAAACGTTAGTGATGTCTGATTTAGAACTTAAAACACTGAAATACTTTAGACAGAAAATATAGTGCTCTGAAGTTCTTTAAAATCTACTCTTTCCTACTATTGTTTTTAAAACCATAAAAATATAAAAATTGTAAACATTCTACTAAACATTTCAGTAGAAATCCTGTAACCCTACTTTTTATTTAGTGGGTTCAGAAAGAACAAAATAACACCACTCTCCCTTTGGAAGACCCAAAATCATGTTCCCAGCCCTCACCTACCACTGCACGTCTCTCACCACTGGACAATCTATAGGCCAAGCATGTCTCTCATGACAACTGCTGCTGCACCCTTGTAACAATGCAGCAGCTCATTGTAATCTCTCCCAGATCAGTTGTCCTCGGGTTTGCTGGGCACCTTACATCCACTACTCTACACTCAACCCAGCCTGAGTGACAATGCAAACACATGGAAGTAAGGGCACAAAAAATCGGGGCATCTCCTGTGCCACAAACTGCATCCCTCTGCGAAGTGAGAGGGCACTTCCTATCTCTTTGTCAGAGTAACAGGTGGGGGTGCTGCCGACAGAGGCAGAAATAAAGAGGAAGCTGATGATGTAGCCACCAGCGCCCACCACACCTCCACAGACAGCATGTCCCCTTCACCGTGACACTGCTAGGGGCTTGAGGATGAATCTCACCTTCTATTTAAAAGGAGAAACCTACACAGGAAACTCCAGTCACTTTTCATTGCTCTTATAGCAAGATTTTGCTGTTTTTAAAAGCATGAAAGTAACAAGGTATGACATATTTTTTAAATGAATAACTTAAAACTTAATTTTAAAAAATACTGTTTTGTTTTTAGGAAGGAATATGCTAGACACAAATAACTAATGAACTATATCAGCTCTGGGGAATCCCCTTAGCGTCCTTCAGCTCTGATTAGTGAGATAGCCTAAAACCAGAATTCCACACCTGGGCGACACACAGTACCAAGTAACCAGAGCGTTAGCTTCAATAACTTAACACTATATTACCTGAATGGTCTCCATGGTGAAGTGTCAGAAAAAGAGAAATAATAAATATCTCCACAGCACCATAAGGTTTTATAAAATATAATTTCTGTTTTTAACCTTAATGTACAATCTCAAGATTATGGTCCATATTAGACTGATAACAGTTCTGACAGAGGCCACAAAGGCACAACTATAACATGAAAATGATGTCTTTTACTGAAGACCTGTATGGTATACTTAGTCACTGTTGCGGTGGCATCCACTGCGTACTAGTGGATTTAAAGACCAGGAAAATGGTTTTACTATGTATACTCTAATCACAAATTTCAACTTGCTAAAAGAACCAAAGTGGTAACTAAGAGATTTGCCATAACTAAGAAGTCCTTTTATATGTTTGCTTTAGTACTGTGTGCTCTTGTGGGTTTTGTTTCTCTATGATATTTTGTAAATGGCTCTGAGTTTTTAACATAAAAATACAGTGATTCATTTTTAATATTAAAAATAAACACAAATGGAAAACAAACTTTCTAGCCAAATTATCTGCAATTACGTATAGCAAGTTATCTATAATAACTGTATCACAGATTGGATCCCCAATATCCAGCATGCTCACGGACCTTTTGAACTAAATGTGTGCTGTGCTAATTTAGTTCAACACCGATCTAAGCAAAACATAATTGAAAGTAATGACGTGCCTACCAAAAAGCACACACTGCATTCCAAAGCCAAATGTGAATTAGGTCTGGGGTTATCAATGCCATGTCTTCCCCACATTAATGCAGAACTCAAACTTGACTTTACTACAAATCGGCTAGCACTAGAGTAAATTTGCTATAAAATTACTTATAACAAAATAAATATTTTCAGTCCCTCTACACTAAGTTATATATAAAGCATTAGCAGTTTATAACATTAGCTCAGGTCACTCTTTAGGACCCAAACATACTGTACAATCCTGAGTAAAAGATTAAGGATACAGTTTCTTGGGGATCTTTCTTGATCAGGAATCATAAACACATAATACCACAATTTGTAATTATCCCCAGTTTCATTAGAAGTACCATGAATTATTTACTTTGGTAAATAAGTTTATATATGTAAACCATTTGTTTTGATGGAGTAAAATATAAGAGCTTCTGCTAGGATCCCTCCATCACCTTTTGACACTGATACAATAAATAGTCAGGAAGAGTAGAGCAGGAGGATCTAAACCATAGGGCTAATACGTCACCATGAACTCGGAAATGCAGCAAACAGGGGATGGATGGGAGCAGCTGACAGGCCAACAGCCCTTCACTGCCTACAAACAACAAAAATTAAAAATTCTTTAATACAAAGGAACTTCAGTAGACAGTTCTACAAAGAAGACACACAATGACCAATAAGCACATGAAAAGATAATCAAGATCACTGCTCATTAAGGAAATGCTTATCAACCCCATAATGAAATACCACTCACCACTTCACACCCATGAGGATGGCAATTATCACAATAAATAAATTCAAGGGTTAGTGAGGACATGGAGAAATTTGAACCCTTGTACATTGCTGATGGGCATGTAAATGGTGTTGTTGCGGTGAAAAACGATATGATAGCCTGGTGTGGTTCAGTGGTTGAGCGTTGACCCATGAACCAGGAGGTTACTGGTTCAATTCCCAGTCAAGGCACATGCCCGGTTGCAGGTGCAATCCCCATAAGGGCTGTGCAGGAAGGAGCCAATCAATATTTCTCACTCTTCGATGTTTCTATCTCTCTATCTCTCTCCCTTCCTCTCTCTCTAAAATCAATAAAAAAACATTTTAAAAAATAATATTACTTTTCCAAAAATTACATATAGAATTATCATATGACCCAGCAATTCTACTTCTGGGACTTGAACTCTGATATCTGTACACCGCTAGTCAGAGCAGCATTATGGAAGCAACTCAAGTGTCCATCGACAGATGAATGGATAATAAAATGTGGCCTATTCATACAATGGAATAGAATTCAGTAGGAAAGTTTGACACATGCCACAGTACAGATGAACCTTGAAGATATTATGTTATGTGAAATAAGCCAACCACACAAGGGCAAATATTGTATGATTCCACTTCTATGAGGTACCTAACGTCAAATTCATAGAGACAGAAAATAGGATGGTAGGTGTCAGGGACTGGAGAGGGAGATGATGAGAGCTACTGTTTAGTGGGTACAGTTTTAGGGGAGAAGGAAAAGCTCAGGAGATGATGGTGGCAATAGTTACACAACACCACAAATATGCTGAAAGCCACTAAACCGTACACTTAAGAAAAGTTAAAGTAGCAAATTTTGTTATGTATATTTTACCACAAAAATTCTTTAATAAAATCTGAAGAACACACTCCTCTGGCTCTAAGAAATCTGACACTTGTGAGAGCTGATCTGTGCTCTGGCTGTGAGAAAGCCCTCACACACACGGGGTTGCCTTTTCGTAACTCTACGAACCTATAATGTCAACAACATGGAGTCTCAGTTTCCGTTGCAGTGTCTTCAGGGCAGAAGGCAGAGCAGCTTGAGATTCTGACATTTTTACATTTTGCTTCACATCATTTGCAAAGGATAACCAGAGTTTGCCAAAGTCTTCAGTTGAAATTTTTAATGGTCTGAAAATAATGTTTAAAATTAGATTGATGTCCAAAAGAATTAAATAATTCTAAACAAAAAACATACATTTTAAATGATTCCTGAGAATAAAACAATTACTGTAAATCTGGGTCCCACCAAAAATTGTTTTTAAACTAAATATGATTAGAATGCTAACATTTTTTCACCCTCCAACCTGAAGCAAGAAATGTTATTAAAATGCAAATGTTTTTTCAATAAGTCACCTAGTTCTTTTTCTTAGTATTAGCGATTTCAGTAAAATATTTCCAAGTAATTTCATGAATCATTCAAATATAACATAAAACTTTTCTTTCAGCCCTAATTGGTTCAGCTCAGTGGATAGAGCATCAGCCTGCGGACTGAAAAGTCCCAGGTTCGATTCCGGTCAAGGGCATGTACCTTGGTTGCGGGCACATCCCAGTAGGGGGTGTGCAGGAGGCAGCTGTTCAATGTTTCTCTCACATCGATGTTTCTAACTCTCTATCTCTCTCTCTTCCTCTCTGCAAAAATATCAATAAAATATATTTAAAAAGAAAACAAAACTTTTCTTTCATTATACACTCTGGATTGGGGGATAAGGAGACACTCTATCAAAGTCATATACAGGAACATGAATATAAAGACCCAGCACCTTAAGTAAATTAGACCAACAGAAAAGATTTTAGCAAATGCACATATTTTAAAAATGATTCATGCCGAAACCGGTTTGGCTCAGTGGATAGAGCGTCGGCCTGCGGACTGTGGGGGCCCGGGTTCGATTCCGGTCAAGGGCATGTACCTGGGTTGCGGGCACATCCCCAGTGGGAGATGTGCAGAGGGCAGCTGATCGATGTTTCTCTCTAATCGATGTTTCTAACTCTCTATACCTCTCCCTTCCTCTCTGTAAAAACTCAATAAAATATATTTTAAAAAAAAATGATTCAGGAGACTGAAGATCAAATAGCTAACACTGTGGTATACTGAGGTGGAATTATAGAGAACTTTTATGTCCTACTTATATTTTTCTACAGCATTTAAATTTTATAATAGGTATATATCAATTTTATAATTAGGAAAATATTTTAATAATATGGACATATCAATTTTATAATTAGGAAAATATTTTTAAAGACAGAGGATTTTATTAATATACACAGAAGAATTGTTATATATATTGTGCTTCTTCGGGTTATGAATGCACACCATGGGAGATACCTCACAATCAAAGAATGTAAGTTCTTATATAGCAACGTAAGTATAAATACTCTGACAGATTAATAGACATGTTCATACTGAAAGACTTTAAAGAGTAGGCAAAAACTGAAGTAGTGTAACACAACCAGAGTGTGGAGAGTTTAAAAGTTTTATAGACAATCCCCGGTATTCTGCATTCTTGTTTCAAGCAGCCTTCATTTAAAAAAATGTTTGAATACAGCCCTGGCTTGTTTTGCTCAATGGTTAGAGAATCAGCCTGTGGACTGAAGGGTCCCAGGTTCAATTCCTGGTCAAGGCATTGTACCTCAGTTGCAGGTTCATCCCTGCCGGTCAGGGCATGTGCGGGAGGCAACCAATCAAATAATCGATGTGTCTCTCTCACATCTATGTTTCTCTCTCTCTCTCTCTCTCTCTCTCCCTCTCCTCTCTCTCTCCCTTTCTCCCTCCCTCCCTCCCAACCCCCCTCTCCATCCCTTCCACCCTCTCTAAAAGTCAATGGAAAAAATATCAAGGTGATAATTAAAAAATGAATTTAAAAAAACATTTGAATACAGTACAATATATTCGTAACACTAAATGAGAGACGAGTTATGCAGTTTTCAATTATTTTGGTAACACTGAACAGTGCCTAGCATAATGCTAAATACTAATATAATCCTATATAATAAAAGGCTAATATGCAAATCAACCAAACGGAGGAACAACCGGTCGCTATGACGCACACTGACCATCAGGGGACAGACACTCAATGCAGGAGCTGACCCCTGGTGGTCAGTGCGCTCCCACAGGGGGAGCATTGCTCAGCCAAAAGCCGGGCTCACAGCTGGCGAGCACAGCGGTGGTGGTGGGAGCCTCTCCCCCCTCTGTGGCAATGCTAAGGATGTCCGACTGACGGCTTAGGCCCGTTCCTCACAGGGAGAGGGCCTAAGCTGTCAGTTGGACATCTCTGACGGCTCCTTGACTACGAGACAGCGCAGGCAGGGCTGAGGGAACCCCCCCTAAGTGCACGAATTTTGTGAACCGGGCCTCCAGTGTCTAATAAAAGTATAACTTTGCTGAGTAATTTTCTTGCAGATCTCTAAAGCTTAATAAACAGAATTAATCAAATAAAATACAAATGAGAAATTTGAAAAGCTTTAAGAAAAGCCATGTGGAATCTTTAAAGTTATTTCAGTTTAAACATTACTTTAATATCAGTTTCTCTCAGAAGTTTTCCAGGATCACCAACCAACCCCAACCTAAATCAGGTCCCATATTATAATTGGTCATTGTACCATTTATTTTCTCTACAATTCACAATTACATATGCGTTGATATGATTGTTCAATGTCTCCTCCCTAGGCTGGACAGTAGGGGCTGTGCCTGAATTGTTATACTCTCTAGCACCTAGCATAGTACTTCTGTCCAGAGAGGAGGCCCAATGAACATATGCTGAATGACTGAATAACCTGAGTTAACATTCCAGAAAATACTTACCTAATGAAATCTAACAGTGATAAGTTTACTGAAAATTCTAGCTGAACAGCATGAGTGTTCATCATTTGGTAATTTATAAAACCAGAAAGATTCCCTTCTGTAAAAGGTTTTTCCATCTGCACACTATATTGAAAGTTTTTTGTGTTCTCTGCTTCTATTATAGGCAAGCAGCATCCGGGTTGCTCAGTGATCTGTAGACAAAAGTAATACAAGTATTGAAGAAGGAATCGATACAGACTATCATATGAATACTAAATTTCTATTTAATTGAAGCAAAGCACATTACTGTGAGATATTAATAACTACATATGAAGATGACTAACAACTTCACTTGAGAAAAATTCACTAGCACAGATAATCAAGAACTAATAGTACACAAATAAAAAAAATGTAATAAATGTCATTACAATGAAAGCCTCTGTATAATTTGAGAACAAAAAAATATGTATTAAACTCTAGTCTTGTGGCTCTCGATCCTGGCTAGCACCAGATCTTTAAAGCTAGGAAAGTTAAAAGATACATACAGGTGCCTTCCCTTTCCATTTTCCACCCTTACTCAACTACTGGTGGTAGAGCTCAGGCAACTGAATTGGGTTTTAAGTTCCATAGATGATTCTTATGCAAATCTAGAACTTCTGCCCTGGTCAGGCCAAGGTAATATCCCAATCAACACAATCTAGCTCATAGAAGAAATTAGGTCAGTTTTGTGGAATACTGATCTACTGGTCAAATCTCATTATAACTCCACCAAGGATAGCCACGTAATAACACAAATAGCATTATTTCCAGGAATCACAATGGAGGCCTCTTGGAGCCAGGCAAGAAATGACTGAAGCCTGAGCACTCTATGATGCAAAGGCACTATTAATATCGTCACTTTAAATGCCAGGAAACTATGGCACAAAGCAGGTATATAACTTGACCATGGAACACAGCTAAAAAGCAGCAGAAGCAAGATTCAAAGGCAAGCAGTCTGAGTCAAGAGTCTATATTTGTAACTACTGTGCTCTATCAAAACTCATTTTATATAGGGTGGAGCAAAAGTAGGTTTACAGTTGTTCACATGGAAAATAATGCAATAATTAATAATACAAGAATAAACTCTGTTTCACGTACTCACAATTGTAAACCTATTTTTGTCGCCCCTGTATTTGTGGCCTTCTCCAATACAACCTTTATTATGTTTCCTTGAATCTTTTGAATATTTCACCCCTACACAAATTAAATAATCTGTCATATCTTGTACTCTTTTTTTTGCTAAAGAGGAAGGAAGATTGTGAAAAAATGCACAAACCATCAGAAGAGCCAACAGCAGAAATACTAAGTAAGCACTGTACATTTAAGGCAAGAAATAACAAACCATTGTCATACCTTGAAATTTTCTGCAGGAGCAATTTCTAAGTTAACACCTTCCAATTCTGAGCCATTCTTATTAGAAACTAACCACACCATCAATAAACAATCATCTTTCCAAATTTTGTAAGAAGACAATGACATGGTTTCAGTATTGCAGACCTCCGTAAGATCTGAATGCATGTGCTCAGTAGTTTCTTCCAACAAAGAAGCTAAGGAGCTTTCACTGGCAAGTGAGGCTGAGGTGGACCGGGGAGGGTGAAACACTTCCATGTCATCAGCAAACAAGGAAGGTGCGGGTTGCTGGCACTCTGAGAGTTTCTCCACCAAGGGCGGTTCTGAGAGTGACTCGGAACCCAGAAGTTCTTCACTTAGAGCAAATTTCTCTAATTCTTTGTCTCTTCCATCCCGCAAATTATCCAAGTAATAATCTTCCTCATAAGTCACATTTGTAGGAGAACTAAAGGAAGAACGGGTCATATTATGAGCACTGGTTTTTTCTCCACTTATGGCTTCTTTGACTTTTGATTTCCTTCTGAACTTGTGAGAGATGGTATCTGCTTTTCCTAGCTGTGAAAATGAAACATAATAATATAAAAAGAAACCATTCTTCTAGTCATGAGTTTAAACATTTTTCTATAATTTCAAATGAGCAATTTAATAGCTTGCTGAAGTTCTATCTATAAAGCACATATACTAAAAAATAATCAGAGATAAATAAAATGTTAAGCCCTGAAATTCTGACAGCTATATAACATTGAACTACTAGCTAAATCTTATTTCTCATTTAATAACACATAAAATCAGCCTGGCCATGGGTGGGTGTTTGAGTGTCACCCATGAACCAGGAAATTATGGTTTCATTCCCAGTCGGGGCACATGCCAGGTTGCGGGCTCAATCCCAGCAGGGAGTGTGCAGGGAGCAGCTGATCAATGAGTCTCTGTCATCACTGATGTTTCTCTCTCTCCTTCTCCCCTCCTCTCTGAAATCAATAAAAATATATTTTAAAACTAAAAGTAAATAACACATAAAAGAAAGAAATGTTAAAAAGTCCAATGTAAACAATTCTAAAAACTTGCTAGATTTCAGAATACTAGAGTACAGAATTGCGTAAATTAAAAAGAGTGAAAAACCCAGCTATTTTTTTGTTCTGGAGTTTTCTTATAGAGTTCTCCTCAAATATAGGGATGGCTCACACTCTGACTCAGTAATACACAATAATCATGATTTCATGGCCTATGAGTCAATCAGCAGGGAAGAAAAACTGGTTTTACCTCAAGAATCAACTGGCAATGGCTGACTGGAACACATAGCAGGAAAGAATTCTGTAAGTGACTAGTGATGCTTGCTATGGATTCTAGAGATGGGAACAGTAAATTTGCCATCCTTGAGCTAACCCTCCTGAGGAATGGCTTGCAAATCTATGTAAGAAGAGTGACTCAAGTGTCCCCTTGCCTCTCAAAGTCCTATCTAAAATCAGTAGAACAGACTGGCACTCACTACTCTAAGTCCATGCCTACACCTTCCTGGGGGCTGAACCACTACATGGCTAATCTTCACATGACTCTAGTTTACCAGAATTCTACGTCCTTGTCCATATTCTCTCATTCTTTCTTTCTTTCTTTTTTTAAAATATATTTTATTGATTTTTTACAGAGAGGAAGGGAGAGAGATAGAGAGATAGAAACATCGATGAGAGAGAAACATCAATCAGCTGCCTCCTGCACACCTCCTACTGGGGATGTGCCCACAACCCAGGCACATGCCCTTGACCGAAATCGAACCTGGGACCTTTCAGTCCACAAGCCGACGCTCTATCCACTGAGCCAAACCGGTTTCGGCTCATTCTTTCAAGTCCCAACATCTCTTCCAACTCTCAAAAGTAAGGCATGAGTCTGTCTCCTCCCTTTCAATTCAGAAGTCATCACACAAAAACTAACAGTTTTAAGACAAAAATAGGTGGGGGTGGGTGGGTGAAGGATTTCCATTCCAGTAGCCATAGAACTTGAATTAGACAGACAGTAGTCCCCCTTATCTGTGATTTTGCTTTCCATGGTTTCAGTTACCTACAGTGAACATCAGTCCAAAAATATTAAATGGAAATTTTCAGAAATAAATAATACATAAGTTTCAAATTGCACATCATTCATAGTAGTGTGATAAAATCTCTCACTGTCCTGCTACGTACATCCCAGGACGTGAATCATTCCTTTGTCTAGCATGTCCAGGCTTTATATGATAGCTACCCATTAGTCACTTAGCCCTCTGGGTTATCAGATCAACTGTCCCAGTATTGCAGTGCCTGTAATTCATGTGCCCATATTTTACTTTAATAATTGCCCCAAAATGTAAGAGTAGTGAAGCTGGCAATTTAGATATGCCAAAGAAAAGCAATACAGTGCTTCCTTTAAACGAAAAGGTGAAAGTTCTTGATTTAATAAGAAACAACAACAAAAATCAAATGCTGAGGTTGCTAGGAACAAATCTTCTGTTTGTGAAACTGTGGGGAAGAAAAAAGAAATTTGTACTAGACTGTGGTAGCAACTCAAACAGTAAAGTTACAGCTACAGTCAGTGGAAGTACTTAGTTAAGATAGAAAACACATTAAATTTGTGGCTGAGAGACATGAACAGGAAACGTGTTTTAAATGATGGTAATGTGTTGCTCCAGAAAGTACTAAACCTACACAAAGACTTCAGCGAAGGATCCCCTGAAACGAGTGACACCAAGCCATTTACTGCAAGCAATACTGTTAGGCTCAATTTGTTTTTTCTTAGGAGGGAATGAATATCAAGTCTAACAGAAAGGGGATCTGTAAAAGACGGAGATACAGTAAAGAATGTAGCCTGGAGTCTGGCCTAGTGTTGACAGGGATGGAGAGAAAATTCCACTAAGGGAGAAGGAGGATGAAAGAACTGGGATCATGTAAAACTGAATAAAATGTAGCTCTAATCACAATTTTGCACTTGGTATGTTCATCAGGCCACCAAATGGAAAATGACATGGAATTTTCAGACACTCAAAAATAGTACCTTGCCCAGCAGGTGTGGCTCAGTGGTTGAGAGTCGATCTATGAACCAGGAGAGCATAGTTTGATTCCCATTCAGGGTACATGCCCAGGTTTCATGATCAATTCTCAGTATGGGATGTGCAAGAGGCAGCCAGTCAATTAATCTCTCTCATCAGTGATGTTTTTATCTCTCTCTCTCCCTCTCCCTTCCTCCCTGAAATCAATAAAAATAAATATATTTTTAAAAATAGCACCTGCCCTTCTTTTACTATGAGAATAATACATTAGGATAAAAACTTTTGAAAATCACTATAATCATAATGCCTGAATGTAGTTTCCATTTTTGTATAATTCATTCAATCTCAAAACACTTTTATCTTCTTAACAGTTATAGGCAAGATGTAAATAGAATTTTATATTATTTTTAATATATCCTAAGTATTTTTTATTTTACAATGCAGTAATCATTTTTAATGGCTGAGTAGTATTCTGAGCTAATATAATTTATGTACCCTTTCTCGTTAGACACCTAAATTGACTCCTATTTTTCACTATTAAAAACATCATTTTGAGAAGTACTTTTTTCACAGACAAATCAATATTGTTGAACTATTATTGTTGACAGTATTTCCATCAAACCCCTCCCACTGAGAACTGTCCTCCACCCACTGGGGTGAGAATATTCTTAGTTACAGTTATAACTTTATTTGGGCCCTGCCCCTTGCCTAGCTGACTAGACAGACTAGAGAGAACGCCTTACTCAAGCTGAGCCAATTAGATTTTCTCTTTCAGGAATACAAAGGTGTGTCACTGGTGGCTCTGGATATGGGAAAGCCATTTCCCACTAGATAGATAGATAGATAGATAGATAGATAGACAGACAGATAGATAATGGCCAAGAGCTTTCATAGAGCAAGGTTTTTTATATGAAACAGGGGACACAGACTCTCAGAGGAATGTAACTGGCTACTTACCAAATTGACTGTACTTTCTGATCCTAGCCCAACAAATAATGACGATGCCAGCAGCTGCTTTTCTTTCTCCTCTTTAGATTGGGTAAGGGCTTGAGATGGGTCCTTTTTTGTTATCGTTTGGTCGACATTCTCTATTATGCTCTCTTGAGAAACAGGCGGAGCTTCCGTTTCATCACCAGTTTTGCTTTCCTTCTTGGGAAGATAGCCCTCTTTCCCCCACAATTTCTGTATACCTTCCAGCTTCAGGCTACTTGTCCTAAGGAGATTGATAATGAAATCAAGTCAATTTAAGTAACTGCTAAGCAATTACTTTCTTGAGGCATTTTTAAAATCTGTTGTTGCCACGGCCTTTTAGAAACAGCTTTTTATTTTATTTTGTATGCCCAAAGCAAAATCTAGATCTCTAGATTTTATTTTAGTTACAGCTGAACACCCCCTCCACCATCCTTCAGACGAAGGATTTAAGGCAATAGAACTCTAGACATAGTTTAAAATTTAGATCATTTAATTTTCATTTAATTGCTTACATAAGGTGTCCACAAATAGAACTACTGTAAATCAGTTCCTTAACCCCAATGACTTTGCAAAATATCTTCAATTCTTATGAGTTAAAGATGAGAAATGACTCAAATTGTTTGCGGGTAGTTTTTATCGCGCACTAACAGGTGGCGCGGGCCATTTTTGCTAATTTTTTGCGCAAATGGCAATGTTCAGTAAAATTACGATAACTTTAGTTTATGTATTTATACGTTACCCGCATTCTACCGCTAGTCTATAAAAAACGTATTAATACGTGCCCCGCGCTTTACTACACTGGTAGAACGTATAAATACATTTCCCGCATACAATGTGTTAAGTCTTTTAGCTATAATCACTCAATGGAAGAATTAACTCTACATAAATTCATCAAATAAAATCCTGTTGTAAAAAAATAATCATTCAAATCCACTCCAATGTATAAACTTACCTTTAATCCAAAAGGTTTTCTTGATATGAACAATAACTACATTTTAAACCATTACAATGTACCTTTATAAAAATGAAACGAGGTTTGATTTATAAAAGAAAAAAAGATTTTTTTAAAAAAACATGAAGATTAGGAGGTTTTTATACCTGAGTTGAAGAAGAATTAAAGTAGTGATTAGAATTTGGACTCACCTACTGCTGTCCCAAAAATGACAGCTATGATTCTGCAGTGTCTAATATAACCATAAGTACAGGCTGAAACAGCCAAAGATTGCCTCTATTATGTTCATATAAGAACTGTGTGTCCTTGGCACTTGGCTCGTTTAAGTAGCCCTGTTATGGTCCAAAATAGCATTTTGGAAATTTTCACTACAAGATAGGCAGATCATAAAAGAAAGACTCAGAAATGTCTGTACTGATTATTATTCCCTTCTAATTAGTTAGAATCGTGATCACTTTGATTTTCTGTATAATGCCAGAAACAAAAATAGGTAGTTATACTTCATACTGAGTGAAGAACTAATAATTGGCTGAAAGAAAATCTGAATGTTAATAAAGAATGATCTACAGGGAATCAGTCCATTCCTCCTCAATAAATTTTGCTGGTAAATGGTCCTTTACAAGTATCTCCATTTCACTCTTTCTTTCAGGTACCAAAGAATTTTCTAAAAAGTTATTAAGCCCAGATAGGGCGGCTCAGTGGTTGAGTGCCCACCTATGAACCAGGAGGTCACAGTTCGATTCCCGGTCAGAGCACATGCCTAAGTTGAGGGCTCAATTCCTGAGGGGGTGTACAGGAGGCAGCCAATTAATGATTCTCTCTCATCATTGATGTTTCTATCTCTCTCTCCCTCTCCCTTTCTCTCTGAAATCAATAAAAATATTTTTTTAAAAATAAAAATAGCCTGGCCAGCATGGCTCAGTGGTTGAGTGTCAACCTAGGAACCAAGAGGTCATGGTTCAAATCTTGGTCAGGGCACATGCTCAGGTTGGGCTGCAGGCTTAATCCCCAATGGGGGGCCTGCAAAAGGCAGCCTATCAATGATTCTCTCTCATCATTGATGTTTCTATCACCCCCTCTTCTTTCCTCTCTGAAATCAATAAAAATATATTTAAGAAAATAAAATAAAATAAAAATTTATTTAAAAAATAAAAACTGTTATCTATCAACCTCTTACAAGAAAACTGGGTGTCCTTGCATGAGCAGATCCAAAAGGGCTCACGGTAGCCACTAAAATGACCCCCAGTATCTCTAAGGTGCTCACCAACAGCAATTCAAAGGGATCCATAATGTTCACAGCAGGATTATAGAGCTTCTATAACCCAGTTTTCCAAGACATATCCTTTAATGATTTTTTTTAAAAGCAAATCCCCGTTTTACTAATAAATGATTCAAATACTAGTTTTTTAAAAAAGGCAGGTGTTTTGGACACCAGTGTGCTCCATACAGATCTCCCTTCAGTGCAGAACTGTACTGTCGCTGCTGTTGGCAGTGCAATCCCCCCACTGCCTTAGGCAGAGGGCCACCTCACCGAAGATAACGCTGCTTCCGGAGCAACCCACACGCAGTGACTGATGAACTTAAGCACAGAGCCCTGTCCACCCACTTTGTCCACCTGAGGATACTCTGAAGGGCCATTCTAGCTCCAGAGCTCCCCATGGGGTCAGTAAAATCTGTCATTGCACTGCATGGCATCTTAACTACTTCCTCTACCCAAACCTGCTTCTTCCCCTTCCTTCCATACGTATTGAACTCAAGGGCACTCCTTAACATTCTACACGCTAAATTCTACCACACTGTGCTTCTCAGGAAATCCAACCCCCAACAAAGGGCAAAACGAGAAAGGGAAGAAAAGTAAGCCTAAAAGTAGCCTTGAGCTATTTTAAAGGTTTTCTGGCTCATTTCATCTGCGCAACATGCTTCTCATAAACATAAATTTTCTCTGTCATATATTATATACAAACAGTCTAAAAAGCAGACAAGTAAATAAGAGAGCAGCATAAAGCCTTCATATACAAAATATGATATAAAACATACTGTAAAAAAATGTTTTTAAACATGAATCATCTTGGTCTGGATTTGGATAATAATAAAAACCTAATACAAGTGGTATACCTTGTATTATTTTGACTCAGACCATTCAAACGCAGAAGTAAATTCTGGCCAAGCAACCTTCAAAAGATTGAGGACATATTTTACACTCAGCTCTAGAAATTCCCATTTGAGGTATGGTACTGCCTATAATAGGACTTCGGGCAGCCGTGGGCAAACTACGGCCTGCGGGCCGAATCCGGCCCGTTTGAAATGAATAAAACTAAAAAAAAAAAAAAAAAGACCGTACCCTTTTATGTAATGATGTTTACTTTGAATTTATATTAGTTCATACAAACACTCCATCCATGCTTTTGTTCCGGCCCTCCGGTCCAGTTTAAGAACCCATTGTGGCCCTCGAGTCAAAAAGTTTGCCCACCCCTGACTTAGGGTAAGAAATTCTCAATTGGGCTGGCAACTGCTTTGCTATCACCTTCCCAGAGACTACAGAAGAGTGACAGTCTCATCCCAAAGCTGATTCACCTGGCCAACTACCACAGTGGTTTCTAATCGGAAATAACGAGTGAGCTGTGATCCTCTTTGGAAAAGAATTTTAAATGCACCCTTGTGTTCCATTTTATGGTAGTACAGCATATGTGTAATTCCTTAGCTGCTTTGTCAAATGCCGTCTCTGAGAGTAGTACATGTTTGCAGATAGAATTTACAAGGCCCTGTTTAATGTTTAGTTCAATACTAAAAAGCAGATGCTGTCAATTGTTGTGCAGGTAAAGGGACTATGTCTCCTCCCTGGGTTTGGAGCGTTCTTGTCTCTCCTTCCCTTGCCCCTCAGTTCCCTATTTGGGGCACTTAATTGCTATCGCCTCCACTATCACATGCCTACAAACCATACCTGCTTTCCATGCTTGGAATGCCAAAAATTAAAGGTCTGAGAAAGAAATGGGTGTCCACAGCGCAGGAAAAAAGGCTAAGGAAGGGAATTTTAATTTATGCCACTTCATTCAGCATATCATTCTACATTCCTCATGATCTATGTGTCTTTGTTCTAAGAAATACTTCTTACAACCATCTCCCTGGAAGACTGACAAATGTAAAGATGAACATAAAATAAGGTGAATGAGTCCTTAATGAATATATGAAAACTCAAAATTCAAATGTCATCTTCGAAAGTTGTCACCTTTGAGATTTTATCACATTTATTCCAACAATACTGCCATTACTCAAAACACTTGAACTCTTTTAGAAGAAGCTCCTACACAAACAAGGCCATTTTCATTTACTTCATATCACAACAGAATAGTGACCAAAGTCATCCAGATTAATCAGAAATTTTATTTGATAAACTCAGCTTTTGGATAATGATAATGATGACAGCTACCATTTATTAATCACTATGTACTCAGCTATATGAGGCACTTTGCATAATTATTTAATTTAATCATCTTTCTGAGAGTAATTTATTTATATTTCCAAAACCAAAACCTATTTAAAAAGGTTACCATTTGGCTGCACATAAGACATTTAGACATCTGTATCACCAATTTTCAAGGAAAGGAACTCTAAAAGCATTTTGAGTAAAGCACACAACTTCCTCAGGTGAAGTCAATCACCTTATTTTATGTTCATCTCTATATCTGTCAATCTGCCAATGAGATGGTTATGAAAAGTCGATTATGAGAAATGTAGAATTATATGCTCAATATTCACCTAGGTATATAAGTTGTGATATACTTCTTTCAATATATTATACACACACATATATATACTCACATATACATACAATCTATACTAATAAAAGAGAAAAATGGTAATTGGCATAGGACGCTACCCTTTTCATTGGCTAATCAGGGCTATATGCAAATTAACTGCCAACTAAGATTGGCAGTTAACTGCCAACAAGATGGCGGTTAAT
>NW_006285258.1:2155628-2160937 GCF_000327345.1 Myotis davidii
CCTGCGATTGGAGGGTGATGGGGGTCAATGCCTGAGGGCTCCCAGTATGTGAGAGGGGGCAGGCTGGGCTGAGGGACACTCCCCCCCCACCGCCCCCACACACACACCCAATGCACGAATTTCGTGCACCGGGCCACTAGTATGTAGTAATAATACACACATCATTACTATGTGTAAAGGTCATATACATCCTATGCTATCTTGGAAATAAGCAATCTCTCTCTCTCTCTGTCTCTTTCTCTTATTTTTATTTTTTTGTTGATCCTCATCCAATGATATTTTCCATTGATTTTTAAAGAGAGTGGAAGAGCCCTAGCTGATTTGGCTCAGTAGATAGAGTGTCAGCTTGCGGACCGAAGAGTCCCAGGTTCTATTCTGGTCAAGAGCACATGCTGGGGATGTGGGCTCGATCCCCAGTAGGGGGCGTGCATGCAGGAGTTACCCAATCAATAATTCTCTCTTATCATTGATGTTTCTTTTTTAAAAAATATTTTTATTGATTTCAGAGAGGAAGGGAGAGGGAGAGATAGAAACATCAATGATGAGAGAGAATCACTGACTTGCTGCCTCCTACACCCTCACCCATCCCCACTCTGGGGATCGAGCCCACAACCTGGGCATGTGCCTTTGACAGGAATCAAACTTGGGACTCTTTAGTCCGCAGGCTGACGCTCTATCCACTGAGCCAAACCAGCTAGGGCAACATTGATGTTTCTATCTCTCCCTCTCCCTTCCTCTCTGAAATCAATAAAAATGCATTTTTTAAAAAGAGAGAATGGAAGACAGGGAGAGAGCGAGCGAAACATCGATGTGAGAGAGACACATTGATTGGTTGCCTCCCGCATGCACCCCAACCAGGGCCGGGGATTGAGCCTACAACCGAGGTGTGTGCCCTTGGCCAGAATCGCACCTGGGACTCATCAGTCCATGGGCTGGCTGATGCTACATCCACTGAGCCAAACCAGCTAGGGCGCAAACTCTCTTAAAGTGTAAAGACATACTGTATCGTATCAATACTTTTTGGAGAGCAATAAATAGAAACAACAGCCCAAGCAGAATTTATCTTTCAGGAACCCCTCTACATTTAAAGACATTTAAATATTCCCATGTTCTCAATTTTAATAAGAAAGGAACTTACTCTTTCAGCCCTATTTCTGCACTGTTTCCAGATATATCTGAACCCAGAGAAATGCCAGCAGGAGACTGTCGTCCAGTAAAGCCAGATGAAGAAAAGGAGAGTCCATATGGTTCAAAATTGAGACCTAGAAATGTAAAACGATAAGAATGGTTTATATTTAAAACAAAGCCAACATTATTTTTAAAAAGGCAAAAATTATCAAAGTTACCATCATTACTAAAATAAAATAACTGAAGACTAGAATCCAGTGACAATTTTTAAACTGGAAGGGAACTTGGAGAGGATCTAACCAAATATTTATAATAATAACAAAGCAGCTATGATTTATTTAATACTACTGCAGTCTTCATACTATTAGCTGATCAAAGACAGTACTTCATTTTTATCATTTTACCTCCCTTAGAACCTAAAAAAAAATTCAATTAGGAAAGAGAGCTAATAAACCAGATCTACTGAAAAGTTGCTGCTCTCAAGCAAAAATGTTTAAGCAGCTACGAACGAAGAGATTGCTGCATTTTGCTTAACAAAATGGCACATTCCTGTACTGAACAGGCTGACATAGCCCTCGATGTGAAATCTCCCTTCCTGATGAGGAACAGGTTTACTCAGGTTCGAATTCCATTGAGCCTGTACACCCAAATGAACTCAACCAGAGCCTTGAAAATTCATGTTGTTATTATAGTAGATGCCAATATACATTCTCTTCTTTCTCAGTAACAGAACCCTTGATTCTTAGCTAGGTACATGGCCACCCAGAAAAGAGATGGCATTTCCAGACTCCTTTGACATCTTTCTTCCCACCCTTCCTCTCCTATATTCATGAAGCCAACATCAATCCTAGGCTGGATACTTACGGTATTTCTTTAATGGGAAAGAGCAATAACCTTCTGCTTTGTATAAGGTCCCACTATGTATATTTGTTTTCCTAACTGCCTCATTTATCTTTTTTCTTCTTAAATCATAAAAAGCACCTACGAATATATTAATGTGGATATCCTCATTTTACAAATGAAGAAATTGTGGCAAAGAGGTTGCCACGCACTACCCAAGATTACAAAGAAAGGAAATGATACAGGCAGATAAGAGAGAAAGAAAAAAGAAATCAGACATTCTGATTCCAGAGTTTCACTCTCAACTACTATATTACATTGCCTCTTCCAAAGACACATAGCCCTCAATGTGAAATCTCCCTTACTGACGAAGAGTACGTGACCCAAAAAGTACCAAATAAATGTTTGTTTGTTAGCTAAATGAATGATATAGAAGAGGAAGCAATGTGCAGCAGAAAAAAGTAATGTGCAAATTGATAATCAGGAAAAATGAGTTCTTTATGTAGGTCAGGTATTAACTAGGTATATGAACTAGACCAGGGGTGGGCAAACTTTTTGACTCGAGGACCACAATGGGTTCTTTAACTGGACCGGAGGGCCGGAACAAAAGCATGGATGGAGTGTTTGTGTGAACTAATATAAATTCAAAGTAAACATCATTACATAAAAGGGTACGGTCCTTTTTTTTTTTAGTTTTATTCATTTCAAACAGGCCGGATCCAGCCCGCAGGCCGTAGTTTGCACACGGCTGAACTAGACCTTCATTTCTTTATAAAGTGAAGAGTTAAGACTAGGTCAGCAGTTTCCAAATGCTGATTTGATCATCAGAATCAAGCTGACTTCACTGATCACCCATAGATCTTTGTGTACATACAGCGAAGCTTTCAGAGATTTAAATATAGAAGGTATAGGGACAGGGCTATGTCCTGTCTTATAACTGATTTCTCTCCCCATGATGTAACAGATAGCCTAAGCTCATGAAATTTGGGTTTTACTTTAGAAAACTTTTGAAAAATAGATTTTGGAAGAAAAGGGAAGAGCCTAATTTGAGAGCTTAACCCCATTTAAAATGGTCTATGGGGGAACAGTACTTGGCAAAGGAATTCATTCGTTTGGGGAATTCCAGGACTATCTATTATATTTACATCAGCCACTTACCTTATTTTAAGAATAGAGACAGGCAGTGCCAGGAACTAGGCTCTTCATCCTATCTGCCCTTCCCTATCCCACCCCTGAACTGTAGTAATAGCAGGCTGATGGCCCAGGCACACTGAAAATAAGGAATATGGCAAATGGACCACATCTCCCACTCTGGAACTCCAGATTTTCACTCCTTGCCCTGGATGTCATAAGACGTCTATATACACTACAGTCACAGGTCGAGCAATTATAACTCAAAATTTATTTACCCCCCCTCCCCCCCGCCGACACACACACACACACACACACATATTCTATCAATACAGGGTATCACTGTGCTAAACAATATGTCACAAACTTTAAAAGAACAAATACTTCTACAAAAAGATAACATCATGCCTATTATTAGTGTTTGTGCTTTCTGGTCTCATTTTAGGATCAACCATTTAGTTGTACTCATATGCCTAGCACAGAGCCTAGAAAATATTAAGTACTCAACAAAACCATTAAATAATTTCCTCTTTACTAAAATCATGACAGAAATCTTTCCCTGACAGCTACATTTCTTAAATTCTTTCCTGTCTTCGCTGTTCCTAATGTCACTGATCACATATTTTGTTGGAGGAAGTGTTCTAACACACTTAAGATACAAGACTGCACAGAATGAAAATGAAACTCACTCGTCCATAGAACCAGTTTCTTCCTAAAACTGTTTCACAGGTATGCTCACACTACTACCTGTCAGCCCTCTATCACAGTGACCAACATGATAATTCCACCTGCCAAGCAGGTCTTTTGAAATTCCTGGATGGCTGTCATATCATAGGCACTGCTGTATAGGAAACCTATGACTTTAGGAAAACCTCTAGGCTAACTGTTTTTTCCTGGGTTTCCAACGACCTAGTCAGGGTAAACAAGTCACAACAGATTTAAATAGGAAAAATAAAAGTAAATACCCTCAATTATTTACTTACACACATAAAAAAAGATGCCCCGCCCTGGCCGGTGTGGCTCAATGGTAGAGTGACAGGTTCAACTCCTTGTCCAGGGCATTACCTGGTTGCAGGTTCGTTCTTCAGCCCCAGTACTGGCACATGCAAGAGACAACCCATGGATGCGTCTCTCTCACATTGATATTTCTCTCTCTCTTCCCCCTCCTTCCACTCTCTCTAAAAATCAATCCTTACCCATGGATATTTTTTCCATTAAGAAAAAAAAAAGATATAACCTAGCCTATAAACTCATAAAAATTACCTTTTTCCTGGGAAAGCTTTTCCTCCTGCCGTTGGTGGTGAGGTTTGTAAGGTGCTGCCCCCTGACTGAGTGCTTCAGCCACATGACTATCCAGAAAAGATAAGGAAGCATCTACCTATATTAAATTGAAGCAAAAATCAGGAATTAAAAAATCTTCCCTAAAACAGTAGATTGTATGTTCACATAGGTACTTTCAGCCCATATATCCTAAAAACATTTTTTAGGTGAAAAGTAGAGATTCAATCCCAAAAGTACTACCTAACTCTGTAGCTTTCTGAAACATCTCTAATCAAATCACTCAGCTAAGTCATTTGCAATTATTACTGAGTTTCACTGCACCGAGGAATACATTTTTGAGCATCCAATATATTAGGGCATCATGTTAGCTCCTATGATAGAGACAAAAGAAGACACCGTTCCTGCCCTCATGAGACTTGTAACGTACCAGAGAAGACACATCATATACTAAAGCTATAATTTGTATTAGTTTCCAGCTGTTGAGGGATAAAAGGGGAGAATAAGTTCCTTATCTCTTTCAGCTTCTAGAGGGCTGCCAGCATCCCTTGGCTGTGGCCACATCCCTCTGATCTGCTTCTATAGCTACTCTGCCTTCTCTACACTGAACTCTTGCCTCACTTTTCTAAGGGCCCTTGTGATGATCTCATGCCTACTTGGACAATCCAGGATAATGCCATCACAAAATTCTTATCTTAATCACATCTAAAAGTCCCTTTTACCATGTAAGGTACATACACACAGGTTCCAGAGATTGAGATGTGAACCTCTTGGGGAGCTCTTATTTGGCCTCCCACAGTGCCTTTGATTTAACTATCCAATTCCTTTCTACCTGAAAATACTTTTTCAAAAATCTATGGAAAATTACTTAACTAATTTTAACAGGAATAGAAAAGTACTAGAGAATGATTAAATGGGGGGGGGGGGGGGGG
>NW_006285258.1:2160948-2173093 GCF_000327345.1 Myotis davidii
GGGGAGACAAGAGATGGAGAATGAGTAAGGGAAAAAGGAGAAGAGAAAAAGTAAGAAGAGAAAGAAAAGTGAGATATACACAAGAGGATAGTAGTGATAACCTCAGAAACCAGAATAGCTTCTCCTGATTTAGCCAAACGTATGCAAACAACTCAGATAATTTAGAACAGCACGTAATTCTCAAACATTTGAGTGGCTCTGAATCTGGAAAGGTTTAGTTTCACTAAGATTCTTGGAGAAAAGAGGAAGTGTGGTTATTTCCTAATTTAATGTTATATGCAGCATATTTATTGATCATCTCAATGAACGTCTCCGAAATGTCTGCCAAATGTTAAAGCAAGGCCTTTGCCTTTGAGGACCTATTGAGAGAACGAAGGAACAAAATTAATACAAGTCATGAAAATCTGATTCAGAATTAGTGTGAATACCACCCATCCTCTCTATCAACTATATGACATCTAACATAAAAATTTGAGCAAATCTGGTTTCCTTTTGGAAGTTTTCTGATTAACACCAATCTGAGGGACAGACTGAGTGCATTGGGTTAAAAGGGGTGGTAGCTAAAAGGAGGTGGGAGAAAGAAAGGTTGGTGATCAGATTCCAAAGTGGTAAAGGATTTAGACAGTAGATGGACAAAATAAAATGGAGAACTATCTTTTACATTCTCAAAGAAAAGAGCAGAATAATAAAACGACGTATTAGAGTTCAAAGGAGATAAAAATTCTTGAATTATTATATATTCAAAGAGATTGTCAGAGCACAAATCCTTCATTGCAGTTCTCCAGAAGAGACACTCTTCAATTCCTGACTTAGGATCACTACTGCACAGAAGCTCTCAAATTCTCTTCTACTAATGACAGAAAAATTCCAACCTACAGAAACTATATTTTGATACATTTCTGACATATCACAAATGCAAAAATTATTGTTTAAAGATTATGCAATTTTTAAAAAGGTAGAACACAGATGTCTTACCACCATGTCTTCACAACTCTTATTAAGTGGAAGCAAACTCTTCATAAGTTCTGCATTCTCATACAAATGCTTTAGTTCAAATGCATGCTGTCTCAGACAAGTATCCAAAGATACCGTAAATTCCTGGATTAATCTCTCAACAATGTTAGAAGAGTGTGCCTGAGGTGTCAATTTGGTCACGGCAGCAATTAGCCAGGCTTTTGTTTCTGAAGAAATGGAGTCATTCATAAGTAACTTGTAGAGCTTGGTTATAACTTCTTCTGGCGTTTCCTTATCTAAGAGGTAGGAATACTCCCCTAATACCTATGAGTAAAACAAGGAGATGTTTATATACAAATATCAAGTTATACAGCAAACTATACTTGGAAATCTAAACGAAGTGCCTATTGCTGAAGTGAATCTAATCTAGATTAAACATATTCTCGTGATAAAAAAATATATTAGACAAAGATCAAATTGTACATATTAGTTCAAAATTATACCAAGAATTGGAACTTAATACAAAAATGTTTTCTACATCTTAATCATTAACAATATACAAAACAGACCCTTTACCAGTTAGTCTTCTCCTGAACTTCCAGGTTTGGCTGTTGGTTTTTACCAGCAATTTCACATTCTGTTATTACTTTCCAATAAAGTATTTAAATGAGTGGTTCTCACATGCTAGCATGCATAAGAGTCACTTGAAGTGTTTCATTAAAATATAGATTTCTAGGCTCTAACCACAGATATATTAAAGGAGATTGTCAAAGAGTACAAATCCCTTCACTAGAGTGCTCCAGAAGAGACACTCTTCAATTCCTGATTAGGATCACTACTGAACCAAAGCTCTCAAATTCTCTCAGACTAATGTGAGAAAAATTCCAACCTACAGAAACTATAGCATGCCTGCGGTGATAATCTGCACTGCACGTTTTGAACAAGCACCAGCTAATTCTGATGAAGATGACCCACAGAACTTTGAAGAACACTGATCTATGTTACATATCATTTTTCTTACATCTAACTTATCCAGGAGATATATAATCCTACTCATCTAAAAATCACTAATACTGATAACTCATGGACTGTGAGACCTTTCCTAAATAGTATTTATTAAGTATTTTCATGTCTTTGGTGTAACATTGGCACTAGCAAGAAAAAAAAGGGAGGTGAGGTGACAGTCAAGGGAAGATGTATCGCTTAGTAACAAGAAGAGGAGGAAAAAGAAATACGACTCATTGTCCTAGCCGGTTTGACTCAGTGGATAGAGCGTCAGCCAGTGGACTGAAAGGTCCTGGGTGCCATTCCGGTCAAGGGCACATGCCTGGGTTGCAGGCTGGATCCCCAGTAGGGGGAGTGTAGGAGGCAGCCAATCAATGGTTATCATCATTGATGTTTCTACCTCTCTCTCCCTCTCTGAAATTAAAAATATTTTTTAAAAAAGAAATATGACTCATTAAGTTCAATCCTTAAATAATAAGATAATTTTTTGAGTGGTTTAATAAAAGTAGTTACCTCTCTAGAAGAGCAGGTAGCCTAAATCCCAGTTCAAAAATTGGTGAATTTATATTTCTAGGAAGATGGAATAGAAGCATTTTCCCCCTACTCTTCCCATGAAATACAACTAAAAACCCTTTATGTTATAAATAAAACACATGTAAAAAGACTCTAAAAGGTGAAGAAAAGGCAAATCGCTAAGGACCCTGGGACCTAAGCAACAATACAGTGAGTAATCTGTTGCCTCATACACCCCAGACTGGATACTAGAGAACTAACAACCTGGAAACACCAATGGGCTCAAACAAAAAAGTCCCAGGAAAAGCCTGCCCTCTAGCCAAGTAGCCAAGAAGACAAAAAGCTTGGACTCCAGCTAAGCACCACAGAGAAAAAAACTGCAGCCCTATCCGTACCAGCAGAGGCAGAGTGAAGGGCCAAGACTTGAACCCCTGCCAGGCTGTAAAAGGCACAACTCCCCGACAAGGATGGTGACCGAGAAGGCCGAGTGGGGGTTAGGACTTTTATCCCACCGAGCTGCAGAGGCCCACTCTTCGGCAGTGCCGCGAAGGCCCCACAGGAAGCCTACATCACCTCCACCCAGGTATAAAGAGGTGCCCTTCCCCTCTCTGCTGGGGGTGCAAAGCCTGTGGAGCAGGGGTCCTCAAACTACGGCCCGTGGGCCACATGCAAATACAAATATTGTATTTGTTCCTGTTTTGTTTTTTTACTTCAAAATAAGATATGTGCAGTATGCATAGAAATTTGTTCATAGTTTTTTTTTAAACTATAGTCTGGCCCTCCAACGGTCTGAGGGACAGTGAACTGGTCCCCTGTTTAAACAGTTTGAGGACCCCTGCGTGTGGGGAGTCAGCACTTTCCCCATTGCTCAGCAATAACAGGCCACCCCTTCACAGCGTCAGCAGAGGCCACTTGTTTAATCTTAACCCCCTTGTGGCAGCACCATCTCCAAAGGAAGTTAGCCATCATCTATGGAACACACCAACCAACAGCAGCAGAATGCCCATTCTTTTCAGGCACCCAGAGAACATGGCACCACCCAGACAGTGTCACAGGCCGTAAAACAAACCTCAACAAATTTAAAAGGAACTGAAATCACACAGTATTTTCTCTGACAATAGAATCAAACTAGAAATCAGTAACAGAAAAGATAACAGGAAATTTTCCAAACACTTAAAAATAAACAACTCTCTTCTACACAATCTTTCCAGAAAATAGAAAAGAACACCCTCACTCATTTTATGAAGCCAGCATTACCTTGATACCAACACCAAACAAAGAAGAAATATGAAAACTACAGACCAATATCCCTCATGAACAGAAATGAAACAATCTACAAAAACAATTCGAGATTGCCAGGCAACAAACATATAGAAACCAAAATTAAAAATACATTTACTACTTCTCTATAGAAAATGAATTACTTAAGTATAAATCTAACAAAACATGTACAGGATTTATATACTGTAGAAATAAAAACACTCTGAATATATAGAATGTAAATAAATAAATAAAATGACATGTCATGTTCATGGAGAAAAAAAAATGGCCACCAAATATAATAACCAATTTAGCATAAGGATTATCAATGCTAAAAGCGCTGGTGAAAGAGAGCTGAGGAAAAGATGTTCACAGAGCCTCACAGAATCACCTCACAGATTAGTTATAAAATTACTAAAGAGAAAGCACTCCTTGACAATGGAGAGATCTAAAGGTCAATGTCTTCACCAAACAAACTTACAATCACCGATAATTGAAGGAATTGAAATTATATGCATCCTGATATAATGCAGTAGAAAGTACATATGATTGCCAATGTAGAAGTCTTGCTAAAAATGTTTAACAGAACCAGAAATAATCAGAGAAATTCAGAAATGTTGGACATTCTACAACTCAATAGTATTCATCCAAAAAAATCAATGTCAGGAAAACAAAAAGAAACTGAGGCTCATTAAAAATTCTTAAAAGGCTAAAAGGATATAAATAAATAGAATTTGCAAACCGTTACTGGATCTAGGATTGGGAAGAGCAGAAAAACAGCCTTAAGGAGACTTTTTTTTTGACAACTGAATAAATCTGAATATAAACTGTATCTTAGGTGATATTAATAAATTAATATTTCTTAGGTATAATAATGGTTTTATCATTATCTAGAATAATGTCATTCTTACGAGATTCATGTTCAATTTTTTATGGGTCAAGTGTCATGATGTCTGCAACTCAATTTTTAATGGTCCAGTAAAACAAACTGTATAGAGGTAGACCTAGATATAGATATAGGTGTTGATAGAATAAAGCAAAGATGATTAAAAACAATAACTGGGATGCCCGGCCAGTGTGGCTCAGTGGATGAGCATCAACCTATGAACCAGGAGGTCATAATTCAATTCCCTGTCAGGGCAAATGCCTGGGTTTCAGGTTCAATCCCCAGTAGGGATCGTGTAGGAGGCAGCTGATCAATGATTCTCTCTCATTGCTGATGTTTCTATCCCCTTCTCCTTCTCTCTGAAACCAATAATTTTAAAAAATAAAATAATAATAATAACTGGGAATCTAGAAGAAAAGTATAATGATACTTATTATTACTAGTGTTTCAACCTTCCCACAGATAAGAAAATTAAAATTCTTAAATAAAAGTGTAGATAAAATTTAAGTTAACACGCTAAGTTTTGGCAAAACTATAAAATATTAAAATGTGCATATCCTATGACCCAAAAGTTGCACTTCTCCAAATCTCCCCTATAAACACTTACCCATATGCATAGAAGGAACACACAAAGATGACGGGATATATGTGATTGTATATGATTAAATTACATAAAATTTAATGACTTTCATCTTACAAAGAGATGATTTCCTTTGCTGGCTTTCATGAAGCAAACAGTCATGTTGGGAAGCTCACATGGCAGGAAACTAAAGGTCATTCTAGGAGCCTACAATTGACAGTATAAACCTCAAACCCTCAGTGTTACAGCCGAAGAAACTGATTTCTGAGCTTGGAAGTGGACTCTTTACCAGTCAAATGTCAGATGAGACAGCAGCCCCAGCCAATGCCTTGACTGTAACCCTAAGAGGCCCTAAGCAGAGAATCCAGCTAAGCCATGCCTATACTCCTAACCCACAGAAACTATGAGATAATAGATTTATGTTGTTTTAAGCATTAAGTCTGTGGTAACATTATTTTACAGCCATTGTTAACTTATATGTCATCATTACATAAGTATTCACACATTCAAATATAGATTCACAAAGGAAACACAACAAATGTGTTGTAGACAGAGAAATCTAAACAAATACCCATATTTAAAAGACTAGACATGTGAGATAGCAGGGAGAATGAGCAGATAAGTAAATAGTTAAGTGACAGAAGGTAGCTGGCCACTGGGAAGAGGGGGCGAATTGACAGCTGAAGGAATTAGCTGAGTAAAACTGAATGATTTCTGAAGGAAACCTATTGTTAGCATTTGCTTTTATAAAAATATAATTTTATAAACATTTATGATTGAATGTACTTTGCTCACCCAACTCATAACTTGAAGAAATCTCTGTGGATAGAACACATTTTCCACATCTAGTAAAGTGAGATAAGACTGAACTGCATAAAGTCTTAATTGTTGATCTTCTGTTTCATCATCAAAACCTACAAAGAAATTGATACATCATTTTAATTTTCATTAAACTCTCTAAGGACTCTGTAGTAAAAACCTTTAATTTAAAAGTCTTTACAGAATGCAATTGTTTACTAACCTTCTGCGAGCAGTCTCAGGAAGTTATTGGGAATATCAGGATTCATCACGTCTCCTCCTACTGAAAACACAGCATTCATTGTCTGAATAAACCATGCATTATCAGGAGCATATGTGTCCACAGTGTTAAGAACAAGTACACTTCAAATGCCACTTATTAAAACTATATTTCTGCATCAACCTTTTAAAAATAACCAATTCATCCTAGTTTGGCATTTTTACCTTAAATCTCTGCCAATAAATTGTTCTATATTCCAGTTTTATGTAAAATAGGTGCTCAATACATCTTATTTAATAAACTTTAAAAACTAGTTCATGTTGCTTTATCTAGCACTCTGCCATGTACATAACAGGCATCCAATAAATAAATGTAAAGTAATTGAAAGAAATGTTACAGCGAATTACGGACAATACATAATGGAAAATAATATACACTCCAAAGAGACTGAATGTTGTGATGTATCTGCTTGAACAAGTTGTTTAACCTCCTACCTAATCTGCTTCTCTTCAGTTCTAATATTTTATCATTTTGCTGGCCAAACCTAGAGCACTGGCTAGGATTTAAGCAATTTCCAAGATAATTTAATTAACATTATTCATTCATTCTTCCTTAGCTTTAACAACAGACATCTTAAAGAGAATGCAACCCTAAGAGGCCCTAAGCAGAGAATCCAGCAAAGCCATGCCTATACTCCTGACCCACAGAAACTATGAGATAATTAATTTATGTTGTCTTTTTTTTAATATATTTTATTGATTTTTTACAGAGAGGAAGGGAGAGGGATAAAGAGTTAGAAACATCGATGAGAGAGAAACATTGATCAGCTGCTTCCTGCACACCCCCTATTGGAGATGTGCCCGCAACCCAGGTACATGCCCTTGACCGGAATCGAACCTGGGACCCTTCAGTCCACAGGCCGACGCTCTATCCACTGAGCCAAACCAGTCAGGGCAATTTATGTTGTCTTAAGCATTAAGTCTTGACCAGTAGAAGTTCCTCTGGCTTTTAAAAAACTAATGTGAAGAAAAGTAACATGTGAATGGAGTTCCCAACTACTTTATTATGACAATTTCTAATATAAACAATACAGGAGTGAGCAAAAGTAGATTTACAGTTGTAAGTATGCAAAACAGAGTATTATTATTCATTAATTATTCTATTTATTTTCCATACAATGTAAACCCTCTTTTGCCAACCCCTGCAGTTGGATAAATGTTAGCATCCTGATCCCTCCACCCAACCCACACACCCCTAAAAACAACAACAACAAGAACTTTTACTCAGAAAAGAAGCCGAGCAGGAAGTAAAGTCAAAGACAAGGAGGGACTGATCGGGAAATCAGGCAGAGGTTCCCATATCTTCTTGCTCATAATACTGACCAACTGAATGAAAAGAGCCAGGAAAAAAGCCATCCCCTAAGAAGTCTACACAAATCCCTATTTTTGACCAGAGAGGCTTAAATATCAGGAATGGAAATTATTGCTGGGTCTCTGAACTCAACTTGCAAGTGAACATGTCCATAGCAATCATTTTAAACCACTGTGTAACTAAAGGCATTGTATGATTATGGTTCAAACAAAGGATATTTTTCAGCCAGCTCAGCTATTTTGCCAACCAAATTGACGATAATATACTCTTCTTTGCTCTGATGTAAATATTCAAGCATTTTCTGGACAATCACTGTTATATTCTGTGCATTAGTAATTCTGTAAAGAAGTTCCAGTGTCTATTTAAGGAAGAGAAATAAAAACAGTATTATAAAACTATGCATGATAACACCAATAAATACAGTAACATATGTTTATAACATAGTTGATTCTTCCACTTTTATGTAGATCTCCTGAGCAGGCCATTTAATAGGTGTGCAAAAAATGCACAGAACTTAATAATGGTAACTATTAGAAATAAATAGAACTTAAGAAAAATAAAATTACTGTTAAAAAAATGAATTATGGCCCTAGCCAGTTTGGTTCAGTGGCTAGAGCATTGGCCCACGGAATGAAGGGTCTCAGGTTCAATTCCAGTCAAGGGCACGTACCTCAGTTGCAGGCTTGAACCCTGGTCTGGGACGGGATGTGTGTGGGAAGCAACCAATTGATGTGTCTCTCTCACATAGATGTTTCTCCCTCTTTCTCTTTCTCTCTCCTCCTCCCTCCCTTCCACTCTCTTTCTAAGGATCAATGAAAAAAATATCCTCGGGTAAGGATAAATACATAAATAATAAGAATAGTTTTGTTTCAAACACAGTACCTTTTAAAATTAATAATCTTTTTTTAAAATTACAATTGCTTAATGCAATACAATGTTCTCTCAATAACTATTTTTAACTCATTGCTTTTAAGTAACTTACATGTTTAGTGGCTCTTTTTATCTTTGGTACTTTTAAAATCAGAAATTCTCTACATGAGAATTAATAGAAATATTTATATAGACACCCAAGCAATTTTATAAAAGGAAAAAGTTGAAGAAAATTAAGCAAATAATACACCTTTCCTTCCAAGAAGTTAACATCATTTTAGGAATGTTTCACACATTCCTACATATGTAATAGGGAATGCATTATCCCATTTTACAAATATTATAGAGAACAATGAAAGATTATTAATCATCATATAATATATCTTAAAATTGTACTAATAAAAAAAACTGGGAATAAAATGCAGGTCTCCTATTGATATAATATCTTGGACCAAAAAGATATTAATGAATCTATACAGGTAATTGGACCTAATTTCTCCAACTCATAATTTAAAACCATTCCTGTGAATACTAACACAAGAAGTTTTTAGAAAAGTTCCTTAAATTTAGCAGAAAGAATAAAATGCTCTCAAAAGTTAAAATACACACACACACACACACACACACTGCCCACCACTTTAATTTCTCTCCATAATGGTAACAAAAAAGTTTTAAAATTGTAAGACTTTCACATACATAATTCAAAATATCAGTTTACCTCTCTTTTAATAATGGGATCAGGATGGTCTAAGCATTCAATTATTGTCATCTGGTGTTGAAGAGCCAGAGTGGGATCCTGTTGGATAACATAGGTAAGAGCCTTCAGTCCTAAAAGCAAAAATCGCATTATATGAAGTGACTTGCAACAAATACCCAGCAAATTTCAAAAGCTCTCTTTGTAATTTTTGTGAAAAGAACCAATCATCTTACCTAAATATTTGAGATTTATTTTAGGTGACAGGACAAATTTTCCAATGCACTTGGCAGCTTTCTCAAGTAATTCTGATTTGGGATAAATAGAATAGACTGTATGCACACATTCAAACAGAATGGCTAGAGAAAGAAAACATAAAAATGTCAGGGATCATGTTAAGGCATAATGAAAGAAAATATTTGTGTGGAACTCTTAACAAAGCAAACTAATTAGAAGGCCAGTTGTAGTCAAAAATCTTTTTGGAAAATTTTCAAAGATATAAACGTTACTGTTTTCAGACTTATACAGTTTTTAAGATTATGTTAACAGAGTACAATTTAAAGAGAATTATGTATAGTAACAGATAAAAATAATGCATTCATTCATGCAACAACTATTTACTGAACACCCCTATGTGCCAGACACTGTTCTAGTAGTACGGATACAGCAGTGAACAGAACAGAAAAAACCTTTCCTCAAGGAGCTCACAGTCCAATGACACATAGGTAACATTTTCATTGTTCCTATATAAATAGATATTTCTATTTGAATGCTTTAAAATAATTTATTAAAATATTTTACTTATTTAAAATAATTTCTTTTCAGACAGTTTCTACCACTTCTATACAAAAACTCTGTATGTGATTTATTTCAATATAATCATTTTGGGATACTTTATCATTTATTTCAAAGTAGAGTCACTGCTCAAAAATCTTCAAATCACTTCTTTAAAAATTAACCACAAAGAATATAAAACAATCTATTGAACATTTTGATAGTGTTCAACATGATTTCCTTATATAGTCAAAGATCTGATAACTATGACAGGTGATCAAAGTGATACTAACATTTTTTTCAAACTCTTTTAAAGAGCATTAGTTGTGGGGCTGGAGCTTTGCCACGGTAAAGAAGAATCAAGTAGGCACCACCAAGTCCTGAATGGCCTATTGCAATCATAGCATGAGAAGTGAGACAGATTCTGCAGCCTTAAAAACAATTCTAATGCAAGTTGAAGCATATCAAATGTCCCTGACAGAATCACTCCTTCTCTATTTCCAAAAGTTTAAAACAGGGATAAATAGAACTCAAACTACGGCCCACGGGCCACATGCAAATACAAATATTGTATTTGTTCCCATTTTGTTTTTTTACTTCAAAATAAGATATGTGCAGTGTGCATAGAAATTTGTTCATAGTTTTTTTTTAAACTATAGTCCGGCCCTCCAACGGTCTGAGGGACAGTGAACTGGCCCCCTGTTTAAAGTTGGAGGATCCCTGGTTTAAAACATAACAATCGGACACTTCTTTGCATGCATGATAGATTCTGAATATTCAACTAGCTATTTTTTATACTTGCCTATCAATTGAGGCACACATAAATATTGTGTAAAAATCTTTATATAAACCCTTTCTATAGAAGAAGAAATCAGAAATATAAAGTGCTAATTAAAAAGAAAACTGACTTTCGCTGAAACCGGTTTGGCTCAGTGGATAGAGCATCAGCCTGTGGACTGAAAGGTCCCAGGTTCGATTCCAGTCAGGGGCATGTACCTGGGTTGCGGGCACATCCCCAGTGGGAGATGTGCAGGAGGCGGCTTATCGATGTTTCTCTCTCATCGATGTTTCTAACTCTCTATCTCTCTCCCTTCAAAACCCGGGCCAGGTGGCTCGGCTGGTTGGAGTGTCGTTCCATACACCAAAAAGATTGCGGGTTCAATTCTGGGTAAGGGCACATACCTAGGTTGGGGGTTCAGTCCCAGATCAGGCTGCATAGGAGAAGCAACCAATCACTGTTTCTCTCTCACACTGATGCCTGTCTCTATCTCTGTCTCTCCCCTTTCTCTAAAATCAATAAATATATTCTCAGATAAGGATAAAAAAAACAGGAGGAAAAAAAGGTCAAACTTTTCTTTCTTTAATTAAAGAAAAACCTACAAAGTAAGTTAACTTAAAAAGATACTTTGTATATTCAGATGCCTCACTATAAAATGTCTACTCTGTGCTATGAAAAAGTGGACTTTACAACTTTATGAACTACAGAGCCTTAACCAGCTACCCTCAGCCTATTTTTGTAAGCCTGTGAACTAAGAATGTTTTTTACATTTTTAATTGAGATATAATTGACATATAACATTATATTACTTTCAAGTGTATAATTACACTTTATTTTTAATATTTTTATTTATTTCAGAGAGGAAAGGAGAGGGAGAGAGAGAGAAAAACATCAATGATGAGAGAGAAACATCGCTGATCGGTTGCCTCCCGCACACCCCACACTGGGGATCAAGCCTGCAACCCAGGCATGTGCCCTGACAGGGAATCAAACTGTGATCTCCTGGTTCATAGGTCGATGTTCAACCATTGAGCCATTCCAGCCTGGCTCTAATTACACTTTTAAAGATTGTAGAAAAAAAAAAAAAGAAAACACACACAAAGGAAAATATGTGACAGAAACGTATGTGACTTACGAAGCCTAAAATATTTACCAAACCCTGAACTAATAATGTGACAGCCCTGAGCAAGATTAAAAATGATGATGCTCTGCCCTGACTGGTTTGGCTCAGTGGATAGAGCGTCAGCCTGCGGACTGAAAGTTCCCAGGTTTGATTCCGGTCAAGGGCATGTACCTTGGTTGCGGGCACATCCCCAGTACGAGGTGTGCAGGAGGCAGCTGACCGATGTTTCTCTCGCATTGATGTTTCTAACTCTCTATCTCTCTCCCTTCCTCTCTGTAAAAAAATCAATAAAATATGTTTAAAAAAAAAAAAAACGTCT
>NW_006285258.1:2173106-2181794 GCF_000327345.1 Myotis davidii
TTAAATTATTTCCCACCTAGAACTAAGTCCTTTTATTCTCCAACTCTACAAAATCTGAATATCCTATATAATAGAGGAATATGTTAATTAGCCCAGACGCCTGAGCAGTCACAACCAGTCAGGCGCTGAATAGTCACAACTGGTCAGGCATGGCCCGGGAGTGGCCCCTGGCAGAAGTGACCACCGGTGGGGGCGCGCATGGGCCTGCAGCACCACCCAGCCCAGAGGCCACCTGGCCAGGGGTCGCGAACAGGCACACTGTGCCGCCTGGCCTGAGAGCGGCCCCCGGCGGAAGCAGCCACCAACAGGGGTGCGCGCAGGCCCACGGCGCCACCAGGCCAGGGGTCCACCAGTCCCGGATTGTGAGAGGAATGTCCGACTGCCGGTTTAGGCCCAATCCCCCAAGAATTCCTGGCAGTCTGCCATTCTTGGTGCATCACTCTCACTTTCCAAAAATGGCACCAAATCCAGCCAGACTCTTCCAACTAGGAATGATGTGACTCCTTAATCCTAAGCTGCCACTTAAGTAATTCTTCCCACTGGAGAAGTATTTTCCTAATACTGGCCTCTACTTGAAGTAAGTAGCAGTCCTGATACCATTATAATAACCTGGTTATTAATAATAGGAAAGGAGCAAAGGATAGACTGGATAATATAGGCAAGCCTTTTATGCAGTTAACATTCTCCAAGTCTGTTCCCTACAGATCACTGCAGATGCCTTAGCAGTCACCACCAGTCAGGCGCTTAATAGTCACAACTGGTCAGGAATGGCCCGGGAGTGGCCCCTGGCAGAAGTGACCTGGTTTAGGCCCGATCCCACAGGGCAGTTGGACATCCCCAGAAGGGTCCAAGATTGGAAAGGGTGCACACTGGGCTGAGGGACACACCACCACCCCCGATGCACAAATTTCGTGCACTGGGCCACTAGTAAGTTCATAAAAAACTGTCTTATTTTCACAATGGTTAAGATAAATGTGCCTCTGAAGATTTCTAAACATAAAAAACATAGCTTGGAGCTTTATTTACTCTTCCAGAGCAACCCAGGTCCTAACCAAAATATCACCAGTGAAAATTACCAAATTAAAAACTAATAGCTTTCTAACATCCATGACATTGTGAATTTATCATAGATACGTTGGGATGGAATATGCACAACATTAGAAGACGTTCTACTGGTACCTTATCCTTCAGATGACGTTAACTTTCTTTTTAATTAAGTTATGTCTCTGTCTACTGACTCCACTCTGGCAGGGAGATGGGGTACCACCCAATGGAGCCCAGGTTTTCCACGCTGCCTCTATGACACCTTCAGAGGAGGGAATCCTGATTCATTCTGGGTGGGAGGTGTGAGTAGCTGCTAACACTACCCTGCCTGGGAGAGGAAGGAGTACTTCATTACTGCTCCCTATGTTGCCTCCACTGACATTGAGGGGGTGACCTTCACTAGCCTCCTCTAACACCAGCCCAGCAAAGGGAGGGAGGGGTACCTTGCTCCTCCCTACTCCTGGATAAAGCAAAATCCAGGCTTCCCACATTATCTCTATTGATAATGAAGCGGGGGTGCCCCCATTAACATCTGGCAGGAACGAAATTCCTACTCCCCTCCTTGGCTTCCCTGCCACCAGCCCAGTGGGAGGGTTGGGGCAACTCCTTACACCTGGTGAGGGTGGAAATCTCAGCTCTCCTCTAAGCCTTTGCTGCAGCTGATGGACCCACAGTTTTCCTGTGTGGTGCTTGGTTAGGATAGAGGGGCTATTCTCTAAATGTTTCTATCTTGCTAGCTTGTCCTTTTCTTCTTGGGGTGTTCTGTCTGCACCTGTTGGCATTTCCAGGTTGCTATCTGGGGTATGCGAGGCAAAAAGAAAACCTAATACTCACCATGGTGTCATTCCTTGTGTACCAAGGTCCCTAACCTGTCTACCTTCATTTCTCCACCTTTCAGAGTCTTATGTTTATTTTACATATGATGTCCAGGGTTTTTAGGTATACTTACAGTGAAAAACAGGGAAAGGTACTTCTATCTACTCCTGATGGTTCTGTATCTTCTACTCTATTTTATATAATTCTCCCAATCTACCAGTCTACTAAAAATGTCATTCTCAACTTATTAGTACCCTGTCCAAAAATCTTCCATACCTCCAGATTTACTAGTCCAAACTCATTTGGCTACCATGAAGAGACTTCCACAAACAACATGGCCTTTCCCCTGCTCCCACTATGAGCTGTCCATTCAGGCTAGTAAGTCAGTGTTCTCTGAAAGTGTGTATTAAATATCTCCAGTTCTGCACCATTTCTCATGTTCCTTCTTCCTAGAATTCCCTTCAACATCCTTCTGGCTACCTAAATCCTACCTACCTTTCAGGGTCCTATCTATAATAATAAAAGCGTAATATGCCAATTAGACCGGACGTCCTTCCTTCCAGACAAAGCTGCAGCAGGCAGGAGCCGCAGCAGAGGTGGCCCTCAGCCACGGCCATGACAGGCAGGGGCTGGGGCCAAGGCCCTTGCATGAATTTCGTGCAAAAGGCCTCTAGCTACATTAATAAAGCCCCATGATCTCCATCACCTCTGAACGCTTGCAATACTGACTCCCTGTACCATCCCTCTACATTCTGTCTTATACTGGTATTATGCTTTCATAAGTAAGTTATATCTTCCATTATTTATAATAATGGAACTTTCACAAAAATATGGTTTAGATAGTATCAAGGCTGAAACTCAAACAGATAACCAATAAAAGTAAAATAACTTCCTCTTCCTTCCATTCAGTTAAAACATATTACTCATTGATCAATCCAGTGCCAGATACTGGGATATGCTGATGAGTAAGACAGACACAGTCCCTTCCCTTATGAAGTTTATAATTTAAAATTCACATTCTTAAGCAATCAAATATTTATATTAGAATTACTAGAGAGTATTATTGATAAAACCCATGTTAGCTATAAACTATATTAATATAAATATGGAATAAAAAGCATAATGATAGAAATAAACAAAACCACCAAAACTGTAAGGTTTCTGTAGAATGTGATATGCTGGACTGACAACCTACAAAGAAGCAAACTGTTGGTGTTGGCTGGTTCCAGCAATCTTAATAAGAGAAGGGTGTCCCGCCCTAGCCGGTTTGGCTCAGTGGATAGAGCTTCGGTCTGAGGACACAAGGGTTCCAGGTTCGAGTCCGGTCGAGGGCACGTGCCTTGGTTGTGGGCACATGCCCAGTGGGGAGTGTGCAGAAGGCAGCTGATTGATGTTTCTCTCTCATTGATGTTTTTAGCTCTCTATCCCCCTCCCTTCTTCTCTGTAAAAAATCAATAAACTAGTTTTTTTTTTAAAAAGAGAAGGGTGTCTCAGTGGAAAACATTAAGAAATATCTCATCAGGTATACAGTATTCTCCAAATCAAAAGGAACAGGTAATAGCGGTTATCTCCAGAAAGAGGAACTGGGTGGTGGGTGATAAGGATTGAAGGGACACTTACTGTTCACTGAATACCCATTTGTACTTTTTGAATTTTGAACCATGTGCATATATTACCTATTCAAAAAAATAAAAACATTAAAGCTGAAATGCAATTATAAAAAAATGGGCTTTCTTCAAGAAAAATAAATTCTTAACTAATTTTAAACAGGATTTCTGGAGAGCCTTTAAAACTTTTACCCTAGACAATGACTGATTATATCTCAGGAAAACTTTTTAACTTCCTTTAGCTGCCTGAAAAGACTCTAACACTTCTCTGGATCTTCTGACAGCTCCTAGCCAAACCACCTGCCTTGGTAAGGGTCATCCTTACCTCTGGGCCCTTAGTCTTCTCATTACATAGCAGGATCCTAGATCCGTGGTCAGCAAACTGCGGCTCGTGAGCCACAGGCGGCTCTTCGGCCCCTTGAGTGTGGCTCTTCCTAAGCCTTAGGAGTACCCTAATTAAGTCAATAACAATGTACCTACCTATATAGTTTAAGTTTAAAAAATTTGGCTCTCAGAAGACATTTCAATTGTTGTACTGTTGATATTTGGCTCTGTTGACTAATGAGTTTGCCGACCACTGTAATGTCAACTGTTCATTATACTATCCTATCTAATAAAAGAGTAATATGCAAATTGACCGTCACTCCAACACAAGACGGCCGCACCCATGTGGACTCAAGATGGCCAGCAGGGGAGGGCAGTTGGGGGCAATCGGGCCAGCAGGGGGGCAGTTAGGTGTTGATCAGGCTGGCAGACAGAAGCGGTTAGGGGCAATCAGGCAGGCAGGCCAGGCAAGCGGTTTGGAGCCCGCAGTTCTGAATTGTGAGAGGGATGTCTGACTCCCCATTTAGGCCCGATCCCACACTGGGCAGTCGGACATCCCTCGGGGGTCCCAGATTGGAGAGGGTGCAGGTTGGGCTGAGGGACATACCCTCCCTCCCCTTCACGAATTTACTCATAAGTGCAGGGGCTATGTCTACCTTATTCTTCCTTTAATCTCCCATAGTGAGCATGGAGAAATATAAGTCAATTAATTCTTTCCTCAATCTGTACCTAGTTTACAAGTCAAGGTTTTGTTTTGTTTTGTAGGCATTCAATAAATACGGGTTGAACAAATGAATAAACCACTCTTACTGACTTTAATCACCATTTACACATGCAAAACCTAACTCTATCCTCTTAAATTTACTATCCCAATTCACTACCATTTGCATTATTTTTCCTGCATGAGTCTTACGCACGCAAACCTTTCTCCTTATTCCTACTGCATCTTTGTCAATCTTTTACTTCAATTAAACTAGTTCAATTTCTGCCCTCTACCCTACACTTCTACAACCATTATTCTTAGAGATCAACAGTTTATCATTGTCTGGAAGAAACAGCAACACTCTTCATCCCCATCTTTATGGTACTTCACCAGATTAAGAAATGACTTCTCATTTGAGTTAATACCTCTCAATGCCTCTTCTACTACCCTTCTGCATGGCATGCAATTTCAAACTGTTTCATATCTATCTTTTAAATATCCCAATTTCTTCACCCAGCTTTCTCACATTGATCAATAGAAAAATAATAGTTCCTCCCTCTGGCTATTACAATTGGAAGTGTTTTTGGTTACCTTTCTGAGTTCTCCCCACTTCTCCCCTCAAACTTGTCTCCTATCACTAAATTACCTTTTCAGATTACATAAAGTATATATAAAGAGCTACTGTCTCTTTACAAAATAGTGTTATTATATATATATGTATGTATATATATATATATATATACCCACACACACACATATATATTATCTATATCCTACTCATACTTCAGTTGTGTTCTTAAATATCAATTTTTCATAAAAACTTTCCCTGTTCTCCCCCTCACCTAAGATTAGCTGCTGTGTTCTCCCAAAGCACCCTGTAATTCTCCTTTATAACATTTACAGCACCTGGCCCTTTCTAGTCAGTGAGCTAAATGATAATAACACTGTTTTATTCACAGCTGTATTCCAAGTATCTTGCACAAGGCCTGACAAAATACAGAAAGTTAAAAAATATTTCACAACTAGTTGACTAATTGATGTATTTAAGAACTTTCCTATTAAATGTGAAACAGGTCTACTAAGTTGATGAGTATTTTCAATAAAAAGATAATTTCTCTTTAAAAATAAAGTCTTAAAAGAGAGACAAATATAAAAATGAATTTAGGTCAACATTTAAAATAATGCCATAGCCCTAGCCAGTTTGGCTCAGTGGATAGGGTGTTGGCCTGCAGACTGAAGGGTCCCGGGTTCGATTCCAGCCAAGGGCACATGCCCAGGTTGTGGGCTCGATCCCCAGTGGGGGGCGTGCGGGGAGCAGCCGATCAATGATTCTCTCTCTCATCATGCTTCTATCTCTCTCTCTCTCCCTCTCCCTTCTTGTCTGAAATCAAGAAAGATATATTTTAAAAAATAATAATAATGCCATAATTTCAAATAATTTCCACTAGTTATTCAATGCTTCCATTGAAAAATAATAACCCACCCAGCTAGTGTTGCTCAGTGGTTGAGCATCGACCTATGAACCAGGAGGTCACAGTTTGATTCCCAGTCAGGGCGCATGCCTGAGTTGTGGGCTCAATCCTCAGTGTGGGGCATGCAGGAGGCAGCCAATCAATGATTCTCTCTCATCATTGATGTTTCCATCTCTCTCTCCCTCTCCCTCTCTGAAATCAATAAAAATAGACTTTTTTTAAAAAAAGAAAGAAAAATAATGACCCAAAGAATCACCTTAAAAATTGACACAAAATTCTATTGGAATTTGTAGTATTCTAACACCGATTCAGCTATAATACTGAAAAATACTGTTAGTCGTTAGAGTAGCATTCACATGTTACCTACCATATGTGACATTGTGATTTAACTCGGCTCTTCGTAAGGATTCATCAAGAACATCATACATTAATTCACTTGTCCTGTTTAAAAGATATTTTATTTGCAGTAAAATTATAGTATTATAACCCAATAAAACATAGTTTTTCAAACTTCTCCCTCTTTAAAACTGAGGATCTACGGAAAAGAAGTGAAAAAAATTCATTTTTTGAAGCTATGGGAATGTCACTTTTTTAAAATTCCATTTGTTCTTTTTCATGAGTTTAACTTCCTGCTTTCATTGAAGTTGACTAGTCAATGAAGATAAACATGTCAATCAACTCTTTCCTAAACCTGAACCTAGTTTACAAGTCAAGCTTTTGTTTGGTTGAACACACTATCTTTTATAGTTTTCTTTATAATAAAATATTTCTACCTGTTTCAAGTTACTACAGTAATACCTCAAAGATCCAGATTAATCCAGACAGTACATTTTCTGTATTTAAACCACATAATTTTTTAAAATATTCAAACACTAGTCTTTGAGCAGCATTGAGTTCTTCAGAAAGAAAACTTTAGCTTTCATTTGTGTTAAATATAAAGAAAATTAACAAATTTGTCCATTCCTATGCCATTATGATCACTGATTAGTGTTGCGATAACTGGGTGGAGGTAGATGCTGTAAGAAATGCGGTGCTTTACAGAGTCCTAGCACTCACCCTCCTGCCTAGAAAAGTCCTCTTCAAGATGCCAATGTGAAAACTATGGCTTCTCAGCTGGTATTTTTGTAAGTTTTACAAATTCAAAAACTACTAACAGAAATAAAAACTATTTCAACCTAGCATGCACATAGTAGTCTTAAAGAGAAAGTACACTGTAAAGCAAACAAGCAAAAACATCAAAATAATCTGGGGCTACACAAATTACTTAATCATTTGTATCTTTATCAAAAATTCTTCTTTTTCTCCAATACACAACTATCAAATCCAATCTGAAGTGTGTGTACTTTGATTCCATCTTGATCAAAGTATAAATATCCAGTGAGAATCCATAACCATTTTCTAAAATCCTTCATTTTACTGTGTAAGCATTTCTTCCAGAGAAAATAACCATACAGTAGATGTTACAAATTCTCTCCCTGCCGCCCCCCCCCAATTTAGTAATTCTTCACCTGGATTACAATCTAGTTTCTTAATTATAAAAGCCAATATCTAGCTTTTATAAATCATATTTAACCACATGAAATATAGAAACATTTGCAGACATGATCAAGCTAAATATAAATAACCTAAGAAGCAAAATGCTGTAACACAAGAAAATACTCAAACAATAAATATAAAAACCTATCAATAAATAATTACTAAATTATTTCTTTCAATTAAATACATTAGAATCTGTTATAACATTTTTTCTTCGCCACATTGAGTTAATCATTTCTTAAGAAATATAAGGTTTATGTTAACATAAAATCTCATTAGAGTTGGAACAACAAAGGAGAAAACATTTTAATGTTCCACAACATTGTAAGAGTTCCCATCTTTATTCACTTTAATTGTGCCTAATTTCTATTCAACTGAACCCTTTGAAGGTAAGCGCTCTTAGTCATCTTTGTATGTATGCTCCAAATTCATCCATGAAAGAAAGGGAAGATGATGAGTTACTACATTTAGTAAATTCACTAAAAGCCTCAAAGTTCCGTCCTGACAAAATATGATGGCATTAAATCTTTTTAGAACAGTAAGGCCTGGGTGCATTACTATGAAATTTGTGGTTTTAAAAGAGAATTCCAGTGAACTCCAACTAGAGCGCCACAAGATAGGTTGGGTTACATAAAATAATATGTATTTAGGACAAACATTTTTCATGTGTGTCTGCTCCATGAGATCCCTAGTTTCAATCAGGGTTGAGATTCATAAACACAGAAAAAAGTAAAATAGCAATACACCAAGAGTGATATAGCCCAGTTAGCACTTATCAAGAGTGCAAAGGGCAAATGGATGCTGACAAGGCATTACTAGGAGCGACATCCTCAAGGACAATCCCTTCATAACGATAGGCTAAGAATCAGAATGTAAATGAATCCTACTGCATAAAAGAGAACTGAATCTCATAAAGTCAAAACACTGAAACTCTTCAGGGACTCAAGCCATGGTCCTTACTCTCAAGGGAACTAAAATCTAGTTGGACTTGCTCTCAAATAGTTCAGAAAAAAATGAAAAGAATGTGTGCCCTACCTGGATTGGCTCAGCAGTTAGAGCACTGGCCCTGGGGTTTGATTCTGGTCAAGGGCTCGTACCTCGGTAGCAGGCTCAATCCCAAGCCTGGGTCAGGATGCATGTGAGAGGCAACCAATTGACGTCTCTCTCACCTCTCTCTCTCTCTCTC
>NW_006285258.1:2181831-2188732 GCF_000327345.1 Myotis davidii
CTCCCCCCGTCCCTCTCCCCCCCTTCCACCCTCTCAAAAAAAAAAAATCAACAGAAAAATATCCATGGGTGAGGCTTAAAATAATAATAATGTGTGCACACATGCACATACAGAAAGAGAGAAAATGCAAACAATAAATCTAGATAAAGGGCATAAGAGAGCTCCTTGTACTATTCTTGGAACTTTTCTGTAAGTTTGTAATATATATATAATAGGTAAGATACCCATAAAATATAAATTATTGGTTAAAGGAGTATTCAGACATATGAATTAAGGTGAAGCATCCAACTAGAGCCAAGGGTCAGCAAGCTATAGTCCACAGGCTTCTTAGCTGGTCATCTATTTTTGTATGGCTGCTGGCTAAAAATGGTTTTTACATTTTTAAATGGGGGGGGGTGTCAAAATAGTAACATTTCACAACACATAAAATGTATGGGATTCAAGTTTTAATGTCCATAAAAAGATTTTTTTATTAATTGTGCTCATTTGTGTACTGTCTATGACTGCTTTTGAGCTATGCAAGAGCAGAGTTGAGTGCTTGCAACAGGCAACATATAGCTCACAAAGCCTAAATATTTATTACTATCTGGCCCTTGACAAAAAAAGTTTCCCAACCTCTAAAGTAGGATGACTAAGAAAGCTTCAGAGAAGACATAAAGCTGCGCCGGTTCCTTTCACCATGAGTAGGATTTAGATAAGCAGAGAGCCAGGATTATCCCAGCAACCTGAATTATATACTTCTTATAAAGTGGTTTATTTATCACTACTAAGCCAACCCAAAGCATTAGGAGAATCTGGCTTATCTTGAAACCTCCAGGTGACTATCAAATTTACTTAAGTTTACCTTTGATCGTCTTTTCCTAGAAGTCTTAGTATTCTCAAGAGCTGGATTTGTAACCATGGTGCTGGGACACTGTGGTAATTGAAATCTACTGGGAGCTTTCCTCCAACTACTTGCTTCAAAATTGTTACAAAACTCCCAGTCAAATCTTTATATCCAGATGAATTCTCCTACATCCAAAAAATAAAAAACAAAACCTTCTGTTAATAATAATATCTTAATACATATAAAATAGACTTGGTTGAAATGCCATATAGAATCTAACTTAATACATGTTGACTTAGAAGTTCCATGTTCACATTTAATGAAAGTGTTCCAGTCTGATTAATTTCTTCCATGATGAAACTCCTCTGGCCACTGATCCAAGCTGAATCATCCCCCAAAAAGCTTCCACCACTCCCTACTTGTTCCCACACACAGTATAATCACATTTCAAAAGTTCTTATAATTACATCTTATATAGAACCTTTAATAGTCAATACTGGCAATAAATAAAAAGGTAAAAAGAACTGGCATACTGAAAAAGGGCTGTAATATCTCTACTTTTGAGGAAAATTAAGACCTGTTTGCAATCTCTAAACTTTGCAAAAGTCTTCTCATGTAAATGAGCTAAATGTGTTCTGGGCAGAAGAGCATAGAGCACAGCTAAGACTACTCAAACATTTCAGCCCTCCAAAGTCAGTGAATCTGTCTATTAAAAACTAATCAGCCCTACAGCACTTAAGTATGTTGGGGTTCTGAATGAGTGTACCTTAATTATATATCTGACTAATCTCTTGGCCTGGGGGAATTAAATACACATTCCTCAAAATGAACACTAGATTCGTCATCATAATTTTATTACATATCAAGGACACATTTTTTTTTAAAGGAAATAATAGCTCTTTCAAAGTTTAGTAAATGTTAGAGGAAAAATAAGATTGAATATCAAATATCAATTTATAACATATTGTTCTAGAACACAATGCATTAAAGATACCTTCAATTCTATAATTTTAAATTGAATTCAACAGCATATTCCATTTCATTATGAGGTACTCATGAAATCTCTCATAAATATATACTTTCAGGTATAAAGTGTTTCAGGCAATTCACTGTGGCTGAATTAGTAGAAATCCATGTCACCAATTAGAAAATGTTTTTACCATACCATTCAACCCTCCTAGCTTTTCTGATACAGTATCAATGTATGGCATCAACACTAGTCTCTACCTTGCAAAACCCCTACAGGCTCTGCTCATTTCTATAAGCTGTTATGCATCACATAAAGTTGTATAAAACACAATTACTACTTATCTGAACATTTCAATCGCTTTCCTACCTATCATTTTTCTATGCGTCTTCAGTAACATGAAAAACTTTTTGGCATTAAAAAAAAAAAAAAAAAAAGACTGCCATGGCAGGTGTTGCTCAATGGTTGGAGCACTGGTTGCTCTCAGGTTCAATTCCCAGTCAGGGCACATACCCAGGTCATGGGTTCAATCCCTGGTCAGGGTGCATATGGGAGGCAACCAATCACATGGATGTTTCTCTCTCTGTCTCTCTCTCTCTATTTTCCTCTCTAGAATCAATGAAAAAGCATATGCTCAGGTGAGAATTTAAAAAAAAAAAAGACTAATTCTATAATGTGCCTACTACTAAAGCTATCAACAACTTGCAAAGATTACTATTTAAAAGTCAATAATAGCCCTGGCTGGTTTGGCTCAGTGGATAGAGCGTCGGCCTATGGACTGAAGGGTCCCGGGGTGGATTCTGGTCAAGGGCACATACTGAGGGTGCGGGCTTGATCCCCAGTAGGGGGCGTGCAGGAGGCAGCTGATCAATGATTCTCTCTCATCATTGATGTTTCTATCTCTCTCTTCCTCTCCCTTCCTCTCTGAAATCAATAAAAATATATTTTTAAAAAAATAAAAGTCAGTAGTAAAACACTGAAATTAAGCATTTGACTGAAAAACCTGAGGGGTTTTTTTTTATTATGCCATAATTATGTTTTTCTAATGGCAACTACTGAAATTTTCATCTTACCTTAATCATCCTATGGTATATGTGCAAGGAAGCAGCCATGACCCCAACATCTCTGTCACAAAGTGCTTTCTGAAACTTAATATGGATATGTTGTACTTGATTAGGAGCAATGAGATGGAATTTGTATAATGCCAGAACAGCTTTTCTTCGTATAATCTCCCTAAAGATAAAAAATGAAATCTGAACAAACCATCTGAATTTTCAGGCATTTAATTTTAAAAGATTACAGACCAAATGATTTCAATATATTAGCTATCACCTTAATCTAAAAAGAGAAATACACATTCATTAATTTCCTTTCTTAAATGTAGGGCGCAGCTATAGGGTTAAGCCTCGGACTGACCTGTTGGCAAATCCACAAACAAGTCCCAGCTTAGAGGGCACAGTCCTCTTAGTATAATTAGGCTTGACCTTATAACCATCCCTGGATCTTATCTGGGAAGCTAATGGGCTGAGGGAGAAGTAGCAAGTGTTGCCAAAACAGGTGAATCTCACAAGAACATTGTAACTATGGTGACCACTACCTTGTTTACCTCTGGCTATAAAATAAAGGTTCAGCTTGCCTCTGGATCTCTCTCTGTGGCCTCAGCCAGGCACAGGAAGATGCACCTAGACTCAGCTTATTCTCTTTGTCATTTCTTCATCTTTCACCGCCCTCACTCAGGCTTTCGAACCCTTGGCTGAGCTGGCTCGGCACAAGTGGTGCCCAACGCAGGGCATGAGTTCGGGGGAACTACAGTTGTCAGGTGAAAGGACGCTCCAGTGAAGCACGTGCAGAAAACAAGAAGGAAGGTAAGGAGCGAAGGTCAGTGATATTACTAGGTGTAAAACATGGGAAATTCAGGATCGTATATACGTATCCATGCTTAAAGCTATATGCTCCAAGCAGGGGCCTGTTCTGTGAGGTATCAACAGCTTTTCGATTTGTTGGATTTTGTAAGTAAAACATGCCCATGGTTTCCTGAGGAAGGAAAGGTAAATGTAGAGACATGGGAGAAGGTAGGAAAACAACTTAGAGATTCGTGTTTGTGCTGACCCTGGACCAGCCTACATTCGGGAAACAGTATTAGCTGCTGCATTCGCTCGTCAGCAGAAAAAGAAATGGGCTGCTGTGGCAACCCATGCCACCTAGGCAGGGAAGCTTCAAGCAGGGCTGGCCCCACCAAACAGTAAGGGCCTTATCCTTAACCCCACTGCAGCCTTTCCAGCCGGCTCAGTAAATCTTTATCATGCCACTCCGGGAAGCACAGGATTGGCAAGTTCTCCCTGGGGTGATAGATTAGGACTCAGGCAATAGCAGAAACAGCCGATCCTACTCTTAAAATGCAACTATAAAAACAAAAAACGGGGGCGGGGGGAAGAAGAATGTTGTGTGTTAAATTGAAGAATGTTATGTGTTAAATTTTTTGAATTACAATACAGACAGAAGCCGAAAGGCATTGGGCCTCCAGTGCAAAAGCCTCCGCCTAGGTAGCCCAGTGGAGTGATGCGCAAACTAGACAAGGGTTTTACCAGATCTAGTAATAATGTGGGGAAGAGGTTGTGTTTTGTATCTTTCCAGAAGGAGCAGCGCAGCCTATTTGAGGGCCAGAGCATTACGTGTGTCACCACAATGGACCCAGAGAAGCTCCTTGTCCCTTCATCCCGTCGCTCAAAAGACTGAGAGTTGCCCCAATGACAGCAACACGGAAAAGGAAGATGACGAAGGCTATGCAAGGGATCAAGGTGCCAACATGGGGTCAGCTGAAGAAGCTAACAACTGAGGTCCAGCAGATGGTGGAAAAACAAGATGTGGAAGCTACTCCCTCAATCATGTTTCTGGCTATGCTGGCATTGGATAACTGCCAGTCTTCTGCAAAATCTTGCGCAGCCAAGTCTGAGGACTCTGAGTAAATCAGCAAAAGAAACTTTCATTTAACAGAAACTCACTTACTGCTGTTTTGCATTGGCATTGTTTTGTTATTCTTACTAGTTTTAAAAATGTTAACACATTGGCATTGTTTTGTTAATAGCCAGCTTTATGTTTAAGTTTTAAAATGTTAACATGCCTGTAGTTTGGGTTTTGCATTGGTATTGTTTTGTTATTGTTTTAATAGCCAGAGTTTTGTTCTTGATGCTTAAGTTTTACTTTCATTATAGTTGCTTAAAAATGAAAAAAATGGCGAAATGTAGGGTGCGGCTATAGGGTTAAGTCTCAGACTGACTTGTTGGCAAAGCCACAAACAAGTCCCAGCTTAGAGGGCACAGTCCTCTTAGTATAATTAGGCTTGGCCTTATGACCATCCCTAGATCTTATCTGGGAAGCTAATGGGCTGAGGGAGATGTAGCAAGTGCTGCCAAAACAGGTGAAACTCACAAGAACATAGTAACTATGGTGACCACTACCTTGTTTACCTCTGGCTATAAAATAAAGGCTCGGCTTGCCTCTGGATCTCTCTCTGTGGCCTCAGCCAGGCACAGGAAGATCCACCTAGACCAGCCGTGGGCAAACTACGGCCCATGGGCCGGATCCAGCCCGTTTGAAATGAATAAAACTAAAAAAAAATAAATAAAAAGACCGTACCCTTTTATGTAATGATGTTTACTTTGAATTTATATTAGTTCACACAAACACTCCATCCATGCTTTTGTTCCGGCCCTCCGGTCCAGTTTAAGAACCCATTGTGGCCCTCGAGTCAAAAGGTTTGCCCACCCCTGACCTAAACCCAGCTTATTCTCTGTCATTTCTTCATCCTTCACCACACTCACTCAAGCTTTCAAACCCTTGGCTGAGCTGGCTCAGCACACTTAAAATTTATTTTTATTGACTTTAGAGAGAAAGGAAGGGAGGTAGAGGTAGCGGTAGAGAGACAGAGAGAGAGAGAGAGAGAGAGAGGTGAGAGAGAGAGAGAGAGAGAGAGAGAGAGAGAGAAACATTGATTTGTTTGTTCCATTTCTTTTTGCATTCATGGGTTGATTCTTATATGTGCCCTGACTAGGGATTGAACCTGCAACCTTGGCTTATGGGGACAACACTCTGACCAACTGAGCTACCCAGCCAGGGCTATTATTAATTTCTTTATTCCAATCCACCAAACTATAAAAAGTGGTTCTCTCTAGGAGGTTAGATGTTAAGAGACTTTAACTGCCCATATTATATATTTATCTAATTATGGAATTTTAAAACCAGAACAAACAAGAAAGATAAATTCCTTAATTCCCTATTCCATTTTTTAAAGCCATATCTCTAAAAATTGGGAAAAGCAACAGTAAGTTTAAATCAGTAAGAGGTAACCACAGCTAGTAATAGTAAAGTCTTTATTAATACTAAGTCTCTTTAACATTCTAGCTTTTTATCTTTCTTTTTTATATTATGAGCAAGCATAATCCAAATATTTTAAGGGGGCAGCGGGGAAGGGATTCACAGTAAATGATGTTACTCCTCTCCTTGCTCAGTTCATATTTCAAAAACCTCATTACAATGAAAAGAAAAACATACACAAGTCTTGTGCTTTGTTTGTCACACATAATGTCTAACACAAGAAGTAAAAATAGAGTTCCTACCCTATGTTCATAATGCAGTTTCCAAGAGAGTACTATATTCCTTGTTATTCTCTCTCATGCCATGTCTACATATCTCATAGCCACAGACATTGCTAGCACTGCTCACAGCAGCAGCAAATGGCACAAAAGTACTTGCTTTTACTTTTATGTACTGCTATTACTTAAAATCAGAGAATATCAAAATTGAGATTATTCAAAGCAATCCTCTGTGTTCTATTCAATAATCCCTTTCATAAGATTCCTAACAAATGGTAATCTAGCTTCTGCTAAATTCCATTAACAAGCAACTCATATCTTCCTAGCCAAACTATGCCATGATAAAAATTATTTTCACGTTGAAAAAATTAACAACACACTTGTCATTAGTATTAATACTATGGTGACTGTAAACAACATCCCAATGTATTGCTAGTGGGTATTAAACAATATTAATTAATCTTGGAAAGAACAGGTAAATGAGATCAGAAAAAAATGAACTCTGAACATGCTCAG
>NW_006285258.1:2188771-2201272 GCF_000327345.1 Myotis davidii
TACTCACAAGACCTTAAAAGACGTGGATTCGAGCTCTAAATCTGGCATACCAAAATACAGCAGGGATTCAAAGTCAAGTCCAAACCCTGTCTCACATCTTCTTTGTGACATCCACTAGCCTACCAGTAGCTCTGTCCCATATTCTTTAGCTTCACTCTATAACATGGAATAGATATAGCCATAACTGCAGAATCAGAGTTTCAAGTCCAAACTTTAACTAGTAGAAGACAGGAAGTCCAGGATTTGAAATTTGAGTAGATGGGAAACAGTAAGAAAAAACTTAAAAGGGTAAATGGGAAGCAATAAAGAAACAAAATCAATTCCCAGAAGAATCTATCTACACTAATAAAAGACAAAGATGCTAATTGACCATACCTTCACTACACCCATCAGCCAATCAGAAGAGTATGCAAATTAACCCAAAAAGATGGCCATTAAATTTGCATACTGCAGGCGGGGCGGGACAGCGCGAACTACCACCCAGGCCTCCCGTGTGTATCCCAGGGCAGCGGGGCGGGACAGCGCAAGCCGCCACCCGCCCCACCGCCATCCGGGCCTCCCGTGGATAAGCCAGCAGGTGGTTATCCCCCGAGGGGTCCCAGACTGCGAGAGGGCACAGGCTGGGCTGAGGGACCCCCCCGAGTGCACAAACTTTTGTGCACTGGGCCTCTAGTATATATATATAAAAGACTAATGTGCAAAGTGTCCCCTCAGGAGTTCGACCAGAGATCAGGAGTTCGACTGGTCATTATGATGTGCGCTGACCACCAGGAGGTGGCGCAGAATGACGGAAGGCCCCGGCTGGCAGCCAGCAGCCAGAGCAGGAAGGCCCCAGCCAGCAGCCGGAAGGCCCCGATCAGCCCTGATCGCTGGCCAGGCCTAGGGACCCTACCCATGTATGAATTTCGTGCACCAGGCCTCTAGTTTCATATAAAGAATCAGAATGTATGAGTACCACAGAGTGGTGGTATGAAAATATTATATAAAATATGTTTTGCTATGATCAGATCAACCTATAATTATCTAAGAAAAGCTAATATATTATTTCCAGTAATTAACTGTCATTACCCAGCATTTGTTCTAACAGGTTTGACATTAAAAAAAAACATTATAACAAGTCTGAAAAACATATAAAGTTATTCTACCATTCTTAGTGAAACTATCATTTTAGTTTTTTCTTTAAAAATACAAACCATGCCCTGATTGGTTTGGCTCAGTGGATAGAGCATCGGCCTGCAGACTGAAGGGTCCCAGGTTTGATTCTGGTCAAGGGCATGTACCTTGGTTGCAGGCACATCCCCAGTAGGGGGTGTGCAGAAGGCAGCTGATCAATGTTTCTCTCTCATCGATGTTTCTAACTCTCTATCCTTCTCCCTTCCTCTCTGTAAAAAATCAATAAAATATATTTAAAAAAAAAATACAAACCATGCTCAGCTGGTGTGGTTCAGTGGTTGAGCATCAACCTATGAACCAGGAGGTCATGATTTGATTCTGTTCAAGGGCATATGCCCAGGCTGCGGGCTCAATCCCCAGCAGGAGGCATGCAGGAGGCAGCTGACCAATGATTCTCTCTCATCATTGATGTTTCTAACTCTCTCTCTCTCTCTCTCTCTCTCTCTCTCCCTCCCTCCCTCTCTGAAATCAATAAAAATATGTTTAAAAAAAACAAACAGCCCTTGACGGTTTGGCTCAGTGGATAGAGTGTTGACCTGCGGACTGAAGGGTCCAGGGTTTGATTCTGGTCAAGGGCACATACCTCAGTTGCAGGCTTCTGGCCCTGGTCATGGGTGTGCAGGAGGCAACAAATCGATGTTTCTCTCTCACATCAGTGTTTCTCTCTGTCTCTCCCTCTCCTTTCCACTCTATCTAAAAATCAATAGAAAAAATATCCTGGGGTGAGGATTAAAAAAACACACAAAACTATAAGTCAACAATTTATAACCTTAGAACACTAAAAACACTGACTTAAAGAGGCATAAGAAATACAGAAATGTTGAGTAACACATAAATCTTTATCAAGAATGTACACATAACTAAAATACTATAATCACAAAGGAAAAATAGAAAATAATTGCAAGTTTTTTCCTAGCTTTAAAGGTTACAAAGTTAAGAAACAAAAGAATTCAAGTATGTAGGGGGTAGGGGAGGCCAGGGAAATGTCAAGGGGGAGGAAAAAAGGAGACATATGTAATACTCTTTGTAATACTTTAAGCAATAAAACAAAATTTAAAAAAAAAGAATTCAAGTATGGTGAAGACAAAAGAATTCAAGTATGGTGAAAAAAGAAGCCAAGCATTAAGGAAAGAGTTACGGAACCTTATAGGATAAGGTTAGCAAAATACTAAAAGTTAAGGTTTATTAGGATATACTCTACTATAAAATAGTATTTGAATACTGCAGTTTTAATATAAAAGCATCCCCAATACATGAAGCTCTCTGCATTCATAGCATCTGAATTATTTCTAAATGTTTTCCATTATTTGACTCTATCCTCAAACCATTCTGTGAGAATTAAGGAGCTTCAAGCAACCCCACACAACCAAGGGAAAACCAGGCCCACAGCTGGCTAGCGGTAGAAGTGGGAGGAAAGCCAAGGACTCCTGACACTAAGCTCCTCACTGCCTCTCAGTTTAACTTCAGAAAGCTGCCTGGTATTTTTCTAAATCCACGTAAAAATAAAGGACGATGCTATCAGGGATTTTGTATTTTATCTGACAAAGAATATCCTCTACCTTGGTAGCACTAAGTAAGTTATAATAAATTTTTAGTATAAATTTTTGTTTTGAAATATATATAGTATATACACCTATCCAAAAGAATTTACTTACTTAGAATGTTGAAGTTTATCTTCTATTAACGGAAGAACAGCTGGAATCATTTCTTGAGGGAAAATCTGGCTAACGATAGTAAGTGCCATACATACTTCCACCAGGTTAGTGCTCTGCAAGTCCTGACACAATCATTAAGCAAAGAAAACATTCAGTGCAAAGTTTAAAACTAGGTATAGTGAGCGCAACATTGCAATGGCCCCACTTACTTAATAGTTTTCTACTAACTTTATAATTAAGTTGTACATTTACCTCATCTTTTATAGGAATATCTCTGTTTCATTTGCTTTAACAGTCAATAAATAAACACAGCCAAAAAGCAATTGATCCAAAAGGAAACTGTATTTCTGTTCTGACACTGGCCCAAGTAGTTTCCTTTAGAATAGCTTTTAAAACTTTTCTAAACTAATAGCAAACCAACTTTGTGAATTGTCCTTGTTAAACAATGAGTGAAAGTTTAAAAGCAAGTAATTCTCAAATATTCTATATAATAAAACTCTAATATGCAAATTGACTGAACAGCAGAATGACCAATCGCTATGACATGCACTGACCACCAGGGGGCAGACGTTCAACGCAGGAGCTTCCCCCTGGTGGTCAGTGCACTCCCAGAGTGGGAGCACCGCTCAGACAGAAGCTGGACTCATGGCTGGCAAGTGCAGCGGCAGTAACAGGAGCCACTCCCACCTCTGCTGCAGGTAGGCAGTAAGGAGCAAGGGGCCCCAGACTGCGAGAGCACCAGACTGCGAGAGGGATGTCTGACTGCTGGCTTAGGCCCAATCCCCGGGGAGACCAGGCTTAAGCCAGCAGGTGGACATCCCTGAGGGGTCCCAGACCATGAGAGGGTGCAGGCCAGGCTGAGGGACACCCTCCCCCGCCCCCAGTGCACAATTTTGTGCACCAGGCCTCTACTATACAATAAAAGGCATGAATTCGTACATACTTAGATATGCACAAATTTTATTAATCATTCTAACAGAAAATGAAAAACTATTTTTAAAAGTTTGGAAAAATTTAAGTTACTAGTAATCTTAATAGAGTATAAGACTTAAAATTCAGAAAGTACTACACACACACAGAACCCACACATCAAAAGACTGACACAAAGTAAACATGAAAATACTCAACAATTCAATTATACTTCATTACCAATTTTGATTAAAAATTTAACAGGAGCCCTAGCCAGTTTGGCTCAGTGGATAGAAGGATCCTGGGTTCAATTTAGTTCAAGGGCAAATGCCCAGGTTGCAGGTTCGATCCCCAGTAGGTGGCATGCAGGAGGCAGCCTATCAATGATTCTCTCTCATCATTGATGTTTCTATCTCTCTCGCTTTCTGCCTCCCTCTCTGAAATCAATAAAAATATATTTTCAAAGAAATAATTTTTTAAAAATTTAACAGGAAAAAATATTGTGAGTATGGATTAAATTGTGTTTTTATTATCTGTACATTCCAGTTCCAATTATATTGTACTAGAGGCCCGGTGCATGGATTCATGCACCAGTGGGGTCCCTCAGCCTGGCCTGCAGGGATCAGGCTGAAACCAGCTCGCCGACATCCCCTGAGGGGTCCTGGATTGCGAAAGGGTGCAGGCCAGGCCAACGGACTCCACCGGTGCACAATTGGGGCAGGAGAGGGACTCTACGAGGGCTCCAGGGCATGTCAGTCCAAATTGCCCAGTCCCAATGGCTGAACCCCAGCAGCAAGCTAACCTACCAGTTGGATCTTCTGCCCCCTGGTGGTCAGTGCACATCACAGCGACTGGTTGAACAGTTGAATGAATGGTTAGACACTTAGCATATTAGGCTTTTATTATATAGGGTTACTTTTAGAATTTAAAATAATTATTCAGTTTACATCTACATCCCTTTAGAACATATCCCAGAGAAAGAGACAACAACATGGAAATATCCAGAACTAAGAGTCTGGATATCTGAGTTATAAGTCTAACAATAACAGCAGCAGTAGCTATTACTACTTTCATAGTGTTTCGTACAACCTCACAATTTGGTTAAGTTCTATTATTATCCCCATTTTGCAGATACAGACACTGATCTAAAAGATCTTTCTAAAATAAATAAATAAATAGATAAATAGATAAATAAATAAATAAATAAATAAATAAAGGATTAATACAGACCCATTCTGTAAACCTACTTTCTTCCAAAAATATCTAATTCAATATGATTAAGGAAAAATGTCAGGTGCCTGCAGAAATAATTTCTGACTTCATAATAACCAACATACAATACAGTACCTTTACAACTGTATTCACAAGGAGAAGCAACAGTTCATGACTTTCATGTAGAAATAAAGACACTGCCAAATAACCTATAAAATTTGAAGGGAAAAGTCTCATCACAATGTTCCCAAGAATTTAAAAAAAGCAATCATATATTCCAAAATTAAGTGTCAAAGATACCAGTTATAGGTAAATATGAAAACAAATTATAAAATATGAAATCAAAACCTCTAGTAAGGAAGATTTCAAGAGTTCTTCATCCTGAAATATTCCAGAATTACGTATTTCATAGGATATACCTAAAGTGGAAAAGAGACTGTGTGTACCAACTTAAAGTCATGTAGACATTAGAAATACAAGCTATGTTTTGTGCATATCTCTACACAATCTATCAAAACATTTTCTGCCTTTAGCCAAACACAGAGTTACTCAAAAACTAATAGTTACTCGAGTTAAGTGTGTTACTGGCTCTCTGTGTTGTTGAATGAGCTACCACCTAATATCAAGCCATATGATGTAAATCATATACTAAGCCATAAACAATACCTTATTTCCTCAATTTGAAGACATACTAGTCACCCTTCGTACTGGAACATTTGTTAGACAGTTACTATGGGTCAACTACATTACAAGCCTCACCTCATTTAATCCTCACAACTCTATGACATAGATATTATTACCCCTGATATAATGATGAAGCCCCCAAATGGTAGTTGCCCAAGATCTATACCTATTACAAGGTAGAGCCAGGGCTCAAACCTAGCCAGGAAGAGTTAGTTCATGTTTTTAACCCCTATGTTGTTCTTTCTCTCCACATAGTCTACTGTGAGGCCCTATCCCCTGAATCCTGTTGTCACTGTTTTTCATTCTTCCCAACTCTTTTCAGCCCTTTCATTAGGGTTTCTATTGTTAAGTATACCCATCATTACCCAGCGCCTACACTATATGTGTGTGTTTGGGAACATGGGGAAAAATATGGAAAGTTCCTATTCTGAGTCCCTTGAGATGTTGCTTTCAGGTGTATCCTCTGCTTGGCTGAAATAAATTTATAAAAATTCTCTACAAGTTTGGATGTTTTTCTGTTGACACTATCATCAGAGACTGGGAGTTGATGCCAAATGGATCTGTACAGAAACCTATTAAAAGAAGCTCTGGAGAGGATTAAAAATGGCGGCGGAATAAGTGCATGCTGCACTGGCAGGCTCCCAGGTATAAACTTGAATTACAACTAAAATACAGAAAAACTTTCTGAATAATCAACGTGAAACTCGCTGGAGAGAACCCTGATACCCAAGGACCAAAAGTGGAGACCGAATAGAGACTGGTAGCAGGGGCAGGGGCACGAACCAGAGAGGTATTTCAGCTGTTCGGAGTTGCCACTGAGAACTCTGGGGTTTAATCCCCAAGCTGGGCCCTCCCCCAACCCCCAGCAGAGAGCACCAGAACTGAGAAGGGGACCCACATAATTTCATGGATTGGTAGAATCAACATCATTAAACTGTCCATACTACCCAAGGCAATCTAGATTCAATGCAATCCCCATTAAAATGCCAAGGGCATATTTCACAGAACTAGAACAAATACTCCAAAAATTTATATGAAATCAAAAAAGGCCCTGAAAAGCTGCAGCAATCTTGAAAAAGTAAAAGAAAAACAAAGTTGGAGGAATTACAATACCAGATTTCAAGCTATACTACAAAGCCACTGTAAACAAAACAGCCTGGTACTGGCACAAGAACAGGCACATAGAAATGGAACAGAACAGAGAACTCAGGAAATCGACACAAGCCATTACACTCAATTAATATTTGACAAAGGAGGCAAAAGCATACAATAGAGTCAAGATAGTCTCTTCAATAAACAGGTGTGGGAAAATTGAACAGATACATGCAAAAAAAATGAAATAGACCACCAACTTACACCATACACAAGAACAAACTCAAAATGGATAAAGGACTGAAAATTAAGTCGTGAAACCATAAAAATCCTAGAGGAAACCATAGGCAGCAAAATCTTAGACATCTCTCATAGCAATATGTTTACAGGTACATCTCCTAAGGCAAAGGAAACTAAGGAGAAAATAAACAAATGGGGCTACATCAAAATAAAAAGCTTCTGCACAGCAAAAGAAACCATCAACAGAATGAAAAGGGAGCCCACTGTAACATATTTGGCAATGACACATCTGAAAATGGTTAATATCCAAAATATATAAGGAACTTAAACAACTTAACAAAAGGAAGACAAACAATCCAATTTAAAAATGGGCAAAGGACCTAAATAAACACTTCTCTAAAGAGGACATACAGATGGCCAAGAGACATGTGAAAAAATGCTCAAAGTCACTGATCATCAGAGAGATGCAAATTAAAACAACAATAAGGTATCACCTCACACCTGTCAGAATAACTACCATCAACAAATCAACCAATGACAAGTGCTGGCGAGGATGTGGAGAAAAGGGAACCTTAGTATACTGCTGGTGGGAATGCAGACTGGTGCAACTGTTAGGTCTGATCAAATAATTGAACCGATGCCCCCTCCCCTGGGAACTGACCTTTAGGCCACTTCACAACGGACATTTCACTTGCTTAGGCCACATTCCACTTGCTAAGACCATTATCTCTCCCCTCCAGAGTGTTCCAGAATCCAGACCTGCACAGAGACGTCTCCACCCAGAAAAAGCCAGCCTAGAGTCCTTTAAAAACCTCTGGAGCTCAGCCCATCTGGTATCCAGATGACCGAATCCTATATAATAAAAGGGTAATATGCTAATTGACCAGACATCTTCCAGACGTCTTTCTGGACAAAGCCACAGTGGCGGGGGCCAAGGCAGAGATGGTTAGGGGTGATCAGTCCGGCAGGGGAGAGCAGTTAGGAGCAGTCAAGTCAGCAGCAGAGGGCAGTTAGGGGTGATCAGGCCAGCGGGGGAGGACAGTTAGGGGCGATCAGGCTGGCAGGGGGAGCAGTTAGGGGGCAATCAGGCCAGCAGGGGTGCGCAGTTAGGGGATGATCAGGCCAGTGGGGGGAAGCAATTAGGGTGCAATCAGGCCAGCAGCGGAGAGAGGTTAGGGGACAATTAAGCCAGCAAGGAAGCAGTTAGGGGGCAATCAAGCCAGCAGGGGAGCAGTTAGGGGCATCAGGCAGGCAAGCAGGCGAGCAGTTAGGAGCCAGTGGTCCCAGATTGCGAGAGGGTGGGATCGGGCCTAATCCAACAGTCAAACATCCCCTGAGGGGTCCCCGATTGGAGAGGCTGCAGGCCGGGCTAAGGGATTCCCCCACCCACACCGCCCATGCACAGATTTCATGCACCAGACCTCTAGTAAATTTATAATTCTTCACTCCTTTTGGCCTCGTGCGTTCCTCCTTTGGTGACCCTAACAGCAACCATTATGAAAACCATTATTTCCTCAAAAAATAAATATGGAACTGCCATTTGACCCAGTGATCCCACCTCTTGAATATATCCTAAGAAACCCGAAACACCAATCAGAAAGAATGTGTGCACCCCTATGTTCATAGCAGCATAATTTACAATAGCTAAGATCTGAAAACAGCCCAAGTGCCCATCAGTAAATGAGTGGATAAAAAAGCTGTGGTATATTTATACCATGAACTACTATGCTGCAGTAAGAAAAGAAGAATCTCTTACTCTTTGAGACAGCATGGAGGGACTTGGAGAGTATCGTGCTAAGTGAAATAAGCCAGTCAGAGAAAGACAAGTATCACATGATCTCACTCATATGTGGAATCTAAGTAACAAAATAAACTGATGAACAGAGTGGATCCAGAGACATGGAAGCATGGAACAGAGTGTGGAATCTCAGAGGAAAGACGGAGGAAGGTGGGAGGCAATCAATCAAAGATCTTGTATGCATATATGCATATAACCCATGGACACAGACCATAGGGTGCTAAAGGCCTGGGGCAATGGGGCAGGCTGGATGGGGTCAATGGGGGGAAAAGGGGGACATATGTAATACTTTCAACAATAAAGATTCAAAAAAGAAAGAAAGTTCCTATTCTCACAACCAAGTAGTGTGACCCACTGCAACATCTTTACTGAAGGTCATAGGAAGTGCTGTTACTCGCACAATCATGAAAGGAAAAATAAAAACCTAACCAGGACCAAGAAAGAGATGAGAAAAACTCTAGAGAACATTAAAGCAGAGATTAGGTCTTATCAGATTGCTAAAACCTTATCTGTTCAGCTAGGGTATCACCCACACCCAAGTCACCATCGTCAAATTACAAGAACAACAAACTAATCCAGAGATGATCTACATGAAATCTTAATTCTGTTACAAAAATTTCCTGTTTCACAATTAGGAAACGCGGGGGGGAGGACGGAGGAAGATATTCTATGACAAAAGAATGAAAACAGTTTCACAAAAACAAAGAATGACAGCTATGATTATAGAGTGAGTATATTTGCTATGACTAAGAGTTAGGTATAGCATAAGAATATAGGCTTTGCCTCATAGAAATTTGGGTTCACATTCTGGCTCCACCGTTCATTAGCTCTACGACCTTGGACAAGTGATTTGATCTTTCTGAGCCTCCATCTCCTCCTCTGTAAAATGAAATACTATCTCACAAGATAGAGCACCTAACATAATGCCTGACTTAATGGGTATTGAAATTCAGTTACTTAAAAATATTAATATGAAAAATAAGAAGGCGTTCTTCATCAAAGAAAACACCAAAAGTAGCATTAATAATCTCACGAGAGTTAATGAGACAATAGTACCAAAATGAAGACATGTAAAAGGTGGAGAGACACACAGAGAAAAACAGCGATGTGAAAGAGACACATAGATTGGCTGTCTCCCCACATATACTCAGCCAGGGCCAGGATCAAGCCTGCAACCAACATACATGCCCTTGACCAAAATTGAATCCAGGACACTTCAATTCGTGAGCTGATGCTCTATCCAACTGAGCAAAACTGGCTAGGGCCACATATTTTTAAAATAAGTGAAAATGAAAAGAATTACATGAAAAGTCTAAAAAGCAGAATATAGAAAGAGTTGTACAAAATATCACCAACAACAACCATCCAATATTTATTGACTATCTAGTGTTGCCAAAATTTCCTGCCATTAGAGATCTTAGAATTAGTTTGGGAACTAAAACATTAATATGTGAAAAGACAATACCATAAGATAACAGATGGTAGGAGCCACCTGAATGATGACAGAAGAGTTCAAACTTGGTTTGGAATATGAAAAGAAGAGACAGGATGCCAAAGAACATTCTACTTGAGGGAAGAAAACAAGTCTAGAATTGGAAGCCTATTTTGGGTAGAATGAGGTTCAACGAGTGGAGTATCATATGCATATAGTCTGAGAATCTTTACCAAGACATCTCCCACCCCATCCCACCATATGACAGCACAAGTCACTACAACTTGTGAAGAATGCTGGTCCTGACAATATGACACTACCAACTCCTTTCAATAAAGAACATGCTCTAGTCCTATATTATTCTAAAGTGCTTCCTTCTTGGGATTCTGATATAAAGCCGAATCTATATGAATAGAACTTTTTAAGTCCTTGAAAGAATTTTCCTTAATAGCTCTAAAGGTTGATTATAGAGACAAAAAATTTTTTAAATGCCTCTAGGCCTTGGCCAGGTAGCTCAGTTAGTAAGAGCATCGTCCCCATACGCCAAGGTTGTAGCTTTGATCCCCATCAGGGAACATACAGTTAACCAATAAATGCATAAATAAGTGGAACACACAAAACGCTCTTTCTCTCTCCCTTCCTCCTCTCTCTCTCCCTCTCTCAGATCAATAAATAAAAAATTTTAATAAATAAATAAATAAATAAAAAGATGCCTCTAATCCTTATAGCTAACGTATGTGAAACTGAGAACAAGATACTTAAAATTATTCAAGTCAATTTCAGTTTTATTCTATAAAGAAACATTTCTGATCATTAAGTTCATGGGGTTAGACGGGCTTTTAAAAATTAGCTTTACTGAAGTTTATATAATTTGCATACAAGAAAGTTCACCCATTTTTGTTTAATGAGGTTTTTTTTAAAATATATTTTTACTAGAGGCCTGATGCACAAAATGAAATTCATGCAAGGGGCTCGGCCCTCGCAGCCGTGGCTTCGTCCAGAAGGTTGTCACCTGTCCAGTCTAATTAGCATATTACGCTTTTATTATTATAGATTGATTTCAGAGAGAGGAAGGGAAAGGGAGAGAGAGATAGAAACATCAATGATGAGAGAGAATCATTGATCAGCTACCTTCTGCACGCCACCTGCTGGAGGTCGAGTCTGCAATCCACACACGTGCCCTGACCAGGAACTGAACCATGACCTCCCAGTTCATAGGTTGACATTCAACCTGAGCCAGGTCTAGTTTAACAAGTTTTGACAAATATATATATAGTCATCCAACCACCATCATAAGAATAGGCAATTTTTAATCTCTATAACTCCAAAATGCTATGAATCGGGAAAACTGACTTTATTTATTGGCTCTGAGTTTTGAAGTACTATTACCTTTTTAGAGCTTTGGAAACTACAAGGCAATGTTCTAAAAACATACTATACTAGAGGCCCAGTGCACAAATTCATGCACAGGTGGGGTCCCTCAGCCTGGCCGGTGATCGGGGCTGACTGGGGCATCTCGCCCAGTCTTGATCAGGGTTGACCGGGGCCAATCGGGAGGTTCTAATCGGGGCGATCAGGGCCAACCAGCTGGGGGGAGGGACCACGCCAGGTTGGCCAGCCGGAGGGAGGGGTCATGGGAGGTTGACCGGCCAGGGGGAGGGACTGCAGGAGGTTGGCCGGTCGGGGGGAGGGACCTGGGCTGTTGGCAGTGGGAACGCACTGACCACCAGGGGGCAGCTCCTGTGTTGAGTGTCTGCTCCCTGGTGGTCAGTGAGCATCATAGCAACTGGTCGACCAGTTGGTCTTAACGGTCACTTAGGCTTTTATATATATATATAGATACCTGCCATCATTCATTTTATATGGTAATTGGAACTTTAAAGGCAACATTAAGTCTTGAACACATACATACCTACTCTTTTTTCTAAAAGGTTTCCTTGTTGTGCCAACTTGATTGCATGTATGTAGCCAAAAGAAGCATCATATCCAAGCATTTCGCAATATATAAGTCTCACCATACATTCCTTCATCATTTTCTGAAAAGAAAAATATCCAGTAACTGTGTAAATAAATAGAATGTTTTATATTTTAATTCTGTTGTAATCATTTAACAATGAAATCCTTTAATCCTGGCACTGAAAAGAGTGTGTGTGTGTGTGTGTGTGTGTGATAAATTAATCACCTTAAGTCAGACTTTATAAATAAAAGTTGCTCCATAGCCCTAATCAGTTTGGCTCAGTGAATAGAGCGTTGGCCTGCAGATTGAAGGGTCCCAGGTTCGATTCCGGTCAAGGGCATGTATCTTG
>NW_006285258.1:2201310-2207922 GCF_000327345.1 Myotis davidii
TAATTACCAACAGTATTCATTTTAGTAAAATAATTTCAATATTTTGTTAGTCGCAATACTATAAAATAAATCAACTGTAGCTATTTATAATTCTAGATGACTCTCATGTAAAATTTGGTCATAATGTGAGACACATGATTGATCCTCAGACAAAATATTGCCCATAGTAATGTGATTTGGCTTCTAGAATGCAGCACACTATTTTAATATATTTTATCAACTGAAAACATTCATAAAATTCCCACAAGTTGGTAGTAATTTCTTTTTTTTTAAATATATTTTATTGATTTTTTCACAGAGAGGAAGGGAGAAGGATAGAGAGTTAGAAACATCGATGAGAGAGAGAGACATCCATCAGCTGCCTCCTGCACACTCCTCACTGGGGATGTGCCGGCAACCAAGGTACATGCCCTTGACTGGAATTGAACCCGGGACCCTTGAGTCCACAGCCCGATGCTCTATCCACTGAGCCAAACTGGTTAGGGCGGTAGTAATTTCTTTAATAAAATATTTTTCACATTTAAAAACAAAATTGCACCCTAGCCAGTTTGGCTCAGTGGATAACATCGGCCTGCGGACCGAAGGGTCCTGGGTTCGATTCCAGTCAAGGGTACAATTGCAAGCTCCTCCCCAACCCAGGCCCTGGTCAGGGCTCGTGCAGGAGGCAGCCAATTAATATATTTCTCTCACATCAATATTTCTATCTGTTTTTCCCCTCTCCCTACCACTCTCTCTAAAAAAAAATAAAGAAAAGAAAAATATCCTCAGGTGAGGATTAAAAAAACAACACAAAAATAATAAATAATTGCATGTGAACTTTCTTCAGAATTATTATGCTGTATATAACATCCAACAGTTAGCTTTATAGGCATTCTTTTTCCAAAACTCTCACAATTATTATGAACTACAGGAAATGATTTCATTAATGGTAGAGCCATTCCAATCTTTAATCTTTTAACTGGGTCTTTCAATATTTACAACACAAGCGAATAAGTTGTGTTAGAAGATTCTATTAATATATTTGCATTTTTAAGTATTTGCATCACTGAGTATTCATTCTAAATACTTATAGCATGTTTAATCAGAAATAAAAATAAAATGTGTTTCAAAATAAAAAAAACTCAGACTTCTAATATTTAAAAACTAAAGTTAGTATACTATAGGATTACTGAATCACAAATCCTTAGGGAACAAAATATTTTATGATTTTTCTAAAATTAAATCTTTATTGTTAAAGAGATTACATGTCCCCTTTTTCCCCTCATTGACCCCTTCTAGCCCGCCCCATCCCCCTTCACCAGACACTATTGTCTGTGTCCATGGGTTATGCATATATGCATACAAGTTCTTAGGTTGATCTCTTCCCACCCACCCACCACTATCTTCCCTCTGAGATTCCAGAAACAATAAAATATTTTAATGTAAGCATAATAATGTTTAATATTTCATTATTATGTATGTATATATGTAAAGAGTTTAAAAAGAAACCATAGGAAAATCTTAGGGGAATAAGGTTTAATTCAGGTCGCTTGTATTTAAAGTAATATAAGTTAATTCATTACCACATTAAGACTACAAATACTAAAAACACAAGCTTATAAGATACTGGAAGACCCTCTTCAATGGGCTTCTATATAAATTAGGAGTGAAAGTGTTCACTTAAGCCATTAAGTATCAACCTTGGTTTTATAACATTTATCTCAAAGTTTTTCAAAAGTCATTATGTACTTAAATTTATATTATAGACATTGCTATTCTCTTAGTTTTAGAGAAGAAGGTATATCCCCCATTGCAGGAATTCTCTTTACAGCTGTCCAACAAACTCACCCAACCGCTTCATGACCACCTCAGGGACAGACTACCCTGTAAAGCATGTCCATAGTTGGATGGCCATAATTATAACATCTCCCTTCCTAACTTCTACCTATTTATCTTAGTTCTGCCCTCACCAGGTTTATGCCTGGTAGCAAGAAAAATTATATTTATTGATGCCAATTATAGAAAATGGAAATCTAACATAGTAAAAAAGTGGGAAACCATTTCTGCTTAACATTCCTATCAAGTACTATGAAACATGATATTATAGGCACACAGACTTATGTACACACACAAACATATATACATAGATACATCAAATCAGTTATGTTTTGAGTCTCCTTTGTCCACATATTTTGATCATAAAAGGAAATATATACATTCTCTCAGACTTTACAAGTGCTATTCATGTACAGGCATGTACTCATGCAAAATAATCACCCAATATTTTTATCAGAGGAAGAGGGAGAACATTCCCATTGACTCACATACAAAAAGCACTCACTAAGACTGTTGAATAAATATTGCTTGGGAAAATCTAATTTATGTGAAACCATATTAAAATTAGCAAAGAAAAAAACCCACATAGATCTTAATTTAACAATGTAGGAACAGTCCTATAGCGACCTGCATAAAGTAGCCACTCATTAAAAAGTTTATGTGCCCTGGCTGGTCTAGCTCAGTGGTTGGAGTATAGGCCCACAGACCAAAGGATCTCAGGTTCAATCCCTGGTTAAGAGCACATATTTGGGTTGCAGGTTCGATCCCCAGCCCCTGGTCAGGATACATGCAGGAGACAAACAATCAGTGTGTCTCTCTCACATTGATGTTTCTCTCTCGCCTTCTCTCTCTCTCTCTCCCACCTCCCCCTCTCTCTCCCTCTTTCACTCTCTCTATCAATGGGATCTCTTCTTCCCTCCCTCCCACTTTCTCTAAAAAAAATAAATTAAAATAAAATAATGGAAAAAATATCCTCGAGTGAGGATTAACAAAAAAAGTTGATGAAATTAATGCTGTTTGAAAAATCTAACTATGTAGAACCAAGTTTAAAAACAACTGGATTGTGATTTAGCTGCTAGGCAATATACTTAGTTTTATAGCAAAAAAAAAACCACATTTTTTTTATCTTGTCAGTCAGTCAACCTATACTCCAAGATATATAAACCTATACTCTAAGATATATAACAGTAAAATAAGATCTACAATGTGTCAATTTGGATCTGAAAATATTAATTTATATGATATATATTCACCTTTTTCCAGAGCACAATATTAAAACAGTAAGATCAGCACTAGGGTTCCAGGAGTATTGCCACAGTTATGTAATTATCATCACATTGGCACTAAAATAACTTAGTCAAGCAAATCTTGCTCCATGCAGTCAGTCAATAATAAAAGGCTAAAGTTAACATCTGACTTGCTACCATCCATAACCGATTGTGATAAATTAGATTTTAGGAAGTGATCAATTAGATGTGACTACGGAGTCCACAGTGGACCAGATTTCAAATTCCAAATGTGCTGACGCTGACTATGCAAACTTACCAGTGTTGTTGTAGGAGCAGAAACAGCTGCTTTCAGATTACTTAGTTCCTGCTGGATTAGTTTCTCTTCCTCCTGAAAAAGTGAGCATATTGTTTAAATGCATGAACTGCCTTTTTAAACTATACAGTATTTTTAAAACTTTTTATTTTTTTTAATATGTTTTTATTGATTTCAGACAAAGGGATAGAGAGAAAAACATTAATCAGCTGCCTCCTGCAGGCCCCCTACTGGGATTGAGCCTGAAACTCGGGCATGTGCCCTGACTAGGAATTGAACTGGCAACCTCTTGGTGCATGGGTCAATGCTCAACCACTGAGCAACATTGGCTGGGCTGTAACAGTATTTTTAAAGGGAAAATATAATTTACAATATTTTCAATAAAAATAAACATTATTTTAAAGGAGGGTTATAAAAATTATGTGATTAAGATTTGCTTAAAGGCATTTATCCAATCCTCAGACTCTCATTCTTGGAAAGAATATATATTTCCAGTCTAACCCATCTTCCTCTTTCTTCACTCAGTTACTGACCCCTTAAAGACAGTTTAGTAGAAAAAAAATTTTTTCTTTTAATAAACAGTGAGAAAAAGAAAAGAAATTCTTCATGTAGTGGCCAACAAAAAGGTTCTCACACCTTTCCCTTAAAATTAAAAAGCCTTCATGGAACAGAGAAACAGGGTAAGGCAGAAACAAAATCAGTCTATTTCCCTTACACTATATTCTTCTTCTCTATCTTTTTCTCTTTATTTCTCACCTTTCCCTATAAATATATCAATGTGGCCACTTCCACTCTCTACATTGTATTTTACCTTCTTAAAGGCACTTGAAAACTGGCCCCATATTTGGCTAATATAATGCTATCTTTAAATTACACATTGAATTAACAGGTGTCCATTTGGTGGCTAACCAAGAACTACTGGTAAAGCACTACCACATATAGATACCTTACATATAGTTTCAAACCTCAATTTGGGACCAAATTTTTTTTTTAATTTATTTTTTATTTGTTTTTATTGATTTCAGAGAGGAAGGGAGAGGGAGCGAGAGACAGAAACATCAATGATGAAAAAGAATCACTGATCGGCTGCCTTCTGCACATCCCCTACTGAGGACTGAGCCCACAACCCAGGCATGTGCCCTTGGCCGGAATCGAACCTGGGACCCTTCACTCCACAGGCCGACACTCTATCCACAGAGCCAAACCAGCCAGGGCACCAAATTTCTTTTTATTATTTCATTCAGCATCTTATAAAAGTTAGCAAACGCCGAACCGGTTTGGCTCAGTGGATAGAGCGTCGGCCTGTGAACTCAAGGGTCCCAGGTTCGATTCCGGTCAAGGGCATGTACCTTGGTTGTGGGCACATCCCCACTGCGGGGCGTGCAGAAGGCAGCCGATCGATGTTTCTCTCTCATCGATGTTTCTGACTTTCTGTCCCTCTCCCTTCTTCTCTGTAAAAAATCAATAAAATATATTTTAAGAAAAAAAAAGTTAGCAAAGGACAAAACGTTAAGACAATATTAAGTCCACAAATAATGAATTCTGAATGTGAAGCAGACCCTCCCCAGTACAGCAGCATCTTATCTCAGTTTTAAAAGAACTTTTTCAACACCCAGAGCACTCTGCAGAAAAGCCTTCCCTCGCTGCCTTTCTGGCTCTCCTGGTCCTTACATCAGTGTCTACGCTTCCACTCGTCCAAGCCCAAGATGAACAACCCATTCCCTGGGAAGAGAAAGTGTGTTTTTCTGTTTCCTCCGTGTCTCCCACATAACCTCTTCCATAAATACAACTGAACAAATTATGACACAGTAACGTGATTTTGTAAAGATACAAGATCCCTGAAGCTTTGAATGAGTACCTTGCACAACCTGTGCAACTACCCAAAGTTGTGGGAACGTAATCACTTGCAAAATAACTGCTCATCTTCAAAGCCCATCTGAGGCAGTGACTCACGCAGCAAATTGTACATGTTGGGAGAATTATGCTTTTTTCTTTGCCCTACCCATTTGTCTAACTCAGTGGTGGGCAAACTGCGGCCCGCAAGCCACAGGCGGCTCTTTGGCCCCTTGAGTGTGGCTCTACCACAAAATATCACGTGCGGGCGCGCACTACAGAGCGATTGAAACTTCGTGGCCCATGCGCAGAAGTCGGTTTTCCGCCTGGGCGAGTCTATTTTGAAGAAGTGGTGTTAGAAGAAGTGGGGGGTGTCGGTTGGTTGGGCAATGGGAGACATGGCGCAGGCGGGCTGCGGGATACCAAGTGGAGGGCGGTGGAGCAGGATTCATGCAGGAGTTGAGTGAGCCAGCCAGTCAGCAGTCTCCTTGTGCAGTGGTTAGTACTAGTCGCGTCCACAAATTGTGCGCGGGTGACAAAAGTACCTACTCGAAGCATAAAGTTATCTGTATTTTTCCAACCAGCTGCAAATCCTACAGGTATTTTTGTCATCAATTCTTTTTTGCAAAGGCCGGCTTAGGAGTACCCTAATTATTAATAACAATGTTCCTACCTATATAGTTTAAGTTTAAAAATTTGGCTCTCAAAAGAAATGTCAATCGTTGTACTGTTGATATTTGGCTCTGATGACTAACGAGCTTGCCGACCACTGGTCTAACTACACACCTCAAGCTCCCCCAAGATACTCGACTGCGGGTTGCGATGGCAGGGTCTGCTCCCGCGGGTGGCATCCGCACAGGGAGAGCTGGGGGAGAGAAGGAACCGAGGTGGGGAGGAGGGAGAAACTTCGCGGGCGGTGCGTGCTGACACCTGTTCCTCGCGCTGGCATTCTCACGCCGTGATGTCTCCCCCAGCCTCCCAACAACCTATGGAACATGCATGGTCTCTTCCGCCCAGGTAACACCTGCAGGCTGAGGAACCAGTTTCCATAGTTTTGGAATATTATCAGCCATTACCTCTTCTAATAGTGCCTCTCCCATTCTTTTAATCCTTCCATGCTGAACCTTCTCATCATCTTCATATTTTCTATTTTTTGTCTCTTGGTACTCTATTCTAATTTTTTCAGATCTATCTTCCAGTCCACTAAATCCTTCTTTGGCTATGTCTAATCTGCTCTTTAACCTGTTCATGGTCTTTATTTCAAAGGCTATTCTTCATCTCTAACTTTATTTCATCTTAAGTCATTTGAAAATACGTTTAAGGCATATTACCTGAATTCTATTACCTGAAGATCTTATGATTTGAATTTTGTTTCTGTTGATGCTTTTTCATGATGACTCATTTCTGTGTTTGGCACCTTGG
>NW_006285258.1:2208039-2210426 GCF_000327345.1 Myotis davidii
CTTTATTGATGTTCCGCGTGGACAAGCGCAGTGCAGTTCTCGGCAGAGGCCGCGCGGGGGCCGCGGGCCACATGCAAATACAAATATTGTATTTGTTCCCGTTTTGTTTTTTTACTTCAAACTAAGATATGTGCAGTGTGCATAGGAATTTGTTCATAGTTTTTTTTTAAACTATAGTCAGGCCCTCCAACGGTCTGAGGGAGAGGCGCCTTGTGCGGCCCCGTCCGCGCGGTGCTGGGGACCCGGCGGTGTTGAGTGACAGACGGCCGGGCTGCCCTACTAGTCCGTCCCTCTCTCTCCTGGGATTTAGGAAACCGCCAACGGGTCGCAGGGTCACAGTGACTCTGCTGGAGGGACCCCCAGGCCCCAGGCAGCCAGGATGCGTCCCTGCCCTCGCCCGGGCTCCCGCCTGCTTTTCCAAGGCAGAGCTGATCACAGCCGCCACTGCGCGAATATGTCTCCCCCCAGAGAGATTACCTATTGCTCTTGCCTCATTTGCGACCTGGAGCGGAATCTAGGACAGCGGTTCTCAGAGTGCGGGCTGGTGACTTCTGAGGGTCCCCAAGACCCTTCCCGGGGATCCATGAAGTCACAACTGTATCCATCTTACTTAAGAGTTATTTGTTGTTTTTACTCGCATCCTCTTGGGAGTGTCCAGAGAAGTTTTCAAGAGAATAGCTAATATACAGTCACTCTATTGGCAAGTGAAATGTGTGCTTGAATCGTGTTTTCTAGAATCTTCTAAGGTTAACATCATATATATGTATATGTAGATATAGAATAAATATGTATATCCTATATAATAAAAACCTAATATTCTAAGTACCCAACCGCTCCTTCAACCATTGGACCAGTCGCTAAGACGCACACTGACCACTAGGGGGCAGAGGCTCCAACGTGTAGGTTAGCTTGCTGCTGGAGTCCAGCCAATCGGGACTGAGCAAGTCAGGCCCCACACACCCGGGAGCCCTCCCACAATCTGGGACCCCTCAGGGATGTCAGAGAGCCAGTTTCCACGGATTCCTCCAGGCCAGGCCAAGGGACCCCCTACTGGTGCACAAATCCGTGCACTGGGCCTCTAGTTCATCTACATTAATAAAAGATAAACATGCAAATTGACTGTACCTTTGCTACGCCTTAAGCCACACCCACCAGCCAATCAGAGCGACTATATGCAAATTAACCCAACCAAGATGGAGGCCGGCAGCCACAGAGCTGGAGCGAGCAGGAGGCTTGGTTGCCCCAGTGATGGAGGAAGCCAAGCTTCCCGCCCACCCTGGCTGGCTCTGAGCTCCACTCAACGCTACAAAGTTTCAATTACAGAAGGTAAATAATCCCAGGAAATAAAAAGAAAAAAAGGAGAGTCTGGGAGCTTCCGTCGCCGGGAGGTTTGACCAACCTGAAAACGGCCCCCAGCCCCTCACCCAGACTGGCCAGGCCCCCCAGGGGTACCCCTACCCTGATCCAGGACACCCTTCAGAGCAAACCAGCCAGCCCCCACCCATGCACCATATAATCCTATATAATAAAAGGGTAATTGCAAATTGACCCTAACAGCAGAACGACTGGGAATGATTGGTCACTATGACACACACTGACCACAAAGGGGCAGATGCTCAATGCAGGAGCTAGCCCCTGGTGGTCAGTGCGCTCCCACAGGGGGAGCTCTGCTCAGCCACAAGCCAGGCTGATGGCTGCCAGCACAGCGGTGGTGGCGGGAGCCTCTCTTGCCTCCTCAACAGCGCTAAGGATGTCCAACTGCAGCTTAGGTCTGCTCCCTGCTGGTAAGTGGACATCCCCTGAGGGCTGCCAGGCTGCAAGAGGTCATAGGCCGGGCTGAGAGAACCCCCTGAGTGCACAAATTTTTGTGCATGGAGCCTCTAGTATATAATAAAGAGATAATGTGCAAAGTAACCCTCACGCCCTCAGAAGATGGCTGCCTACAACCAGGTAAGCAGGGGGGTTAGTGAGAGATGACCAAATGACAACAAGCAGGCTGTGTGGGGCAACCAGGCCGGCACAGGGGTTAGTGAGGGACGACCAAAGGACTGAACAGCAGGCTGTGTGAGGCCACCAGGCCAGCAGGGGGGCGTGAGGGATGACCAGACCACCGGGGGGCAGGGGGGAGGCAGTTGGGAGAGACCAGGCCAGCAGGGGGGGGCAGTTGGGGCGAACCGGGCCCACAGGGGAGGGCATTTGGGGGCAACTGGGCCAGCAGGGGCGGGCAATTGGGGGAATCGGGCCATCAGGGGAGGGCAGTTGGGGGCAACCGGGCCAGCAGGAGAGAGCAGTTTGGGGTGATAGAGCCGGCAGGGGAGGGCAGTTGGGGGCAATCAGGACAGCAGAGGAGCAGTTAGGTGTAGATCAGACTGGCAGGGGAGGGGGTA
>NW_006285258.1:2210677-2211228 GCF_000327345.1 Myotis davidii
AGGCCGGCATGCAGAGGCAGTGAGGGGCAATCAGGCTGGCAGGGGGGGTCAGTTAGAGGCGACCAGGCAGGCAAGTGAGCAATTAGGAGCCAGCAGTCCAGGATTGTGAGAGGGATGTCTGACTCCTGGTTTAGGCCCTATCCCCCAAGGGGTCCCATGCACGAATTTCACGCACCGGGCCTCTAGTCTATATATAATGTTAGTTCTCAGAAACTAACTCAATTTGTCCTCAGTACTTCTAGTGTTCTTATACACTATCTTCACTTATACCTAATCTCTGTAACCTCGTTAGTCCTCCAACAATGGGTTTTTTAAATCCCGAAATTGTCCTAGTACCTAGGCAGAAACACAAGCAAAAGGTCTGTTTTGTTGACTTGTTTTAGGAAAATATTTTTAAATTTATTGAAAACTTCTTTAAATATTTAAATTTTACCTGAAATTGTTCTCCTTTTAGACATTCATGTCTTATCCTAATATATATAAAGAGCAGGGTCCATCATGACCGAACGGGCGACCGGTCACCATGAAGTACATGAAGCACCTCTTGGTCC
>NW_006285258.1:2211259-2213739 GCF_000327345.1 Myotis davidii
CACCACGAAGTGCATGGAGCACCTCTCGGTCCCTTCCACGGACCCCCCTGGCCGCTCACCATGAGGGGGGCTGGTGGCAGGGTGGGACTGGGGACTGTTGAGTGGCAGTGGCCGTGAGCTTAGCAGAGCAGTCACCAGGGCGGCAGTGAGTTTTGCGAAGCAGTCGCGGGGCGAGGGAGTTTCGCAGAGCAGTTGCAGGGTGAGGGGAGCCTCGCCAAGCAGTCACGGGGCAAGGGAGTTTCACGGAGCATCCAACAGCGAGCTTTGTGGGGCGGCAGCAGGCTTTGCGGAGCAGTGGAGGGGCCGCCAGCATCGAGGAGCGTCCTGGGGTGGGGAGCTTCGCATAGCGTCACAGAGCAGCAGAGGCCATGCAATGGACTCCAGGGTAGGCCTAGGGACCCTAACTGTGCATGATTTAGTGTGTGCTCGGCCTCTAGTTCTAAAATAAAACTTTGTTTATGTTTTGTTTTGTTTTTAGGATTTCATTGACTTACCAAAGGGAAGTTAGAAAACTTGCTTTCTCAACCCTCCCACATCTAAAGATGCTGAAAAGGATGACCTTGCCATCAGGACCAGAGAATTCTCTCACTTTGATAAAGGGAAGAATCTGAGTGAAAGTGCAAATAAGTAAGGGAAGCATAACAAAAGCTTTTTTCTTTTCCTTGGCTTTAGGGATGTTAATAATTTACCTTATCTTGTCTTATTCAACAAGACAGTTTCAAATACTATTATGGTTCCAGTTAAGTTGAGGCATCATTTTGAGACCAATAATTCAGTTTAAAGGAAAGGGAACTTAAGATTTTAAACATGACAGGATCTTTAAATGCCAAAACTTTTGTGTTACCACTTTTCAAACTAGAAAGGAAAAACCCCCGGAAGCATCTTACAGGTTAAATGATTGTGTTGCTCTGGCTAGAGAAGGGCACACAATAACTGAGACACTAATAGAGTCTGTACATTATTCAGTGAATGTCTGCGATATGAAAAGTCAGTCAAAGAAATCGTGGCAGTGCTACTCTCCAAAGATGCAGTAACTCACCAAATTAGGAAATTTGTTTCAAACACAAAGCCTGAATTAATATCTCATCTGCAGAATTATACTGCCTTTCAGATAGACAACAATTATATAATTACAGATGTAGCTAGACTTGTTGCTTTGTTTGTATCTATTAAATACAAGCAACAACAAATCCTTGAAGGAGAGCTTTAATATAAATGCTTGGCACTAGACACGGGGGTGCAGAAATAAGTGTTGAACAAATTTTTTTAAATCTCACAGTTTATCCTGAAAAAACTATGGTATTTGCACGAATACTATTAAAAATCACTGGTACCTTAACACAAATCAAGGCAGAAGCTCCAAACTGTACTCTTTACCACCATACACTCACTTTTTTTTTTTTTTTTAATCCAGTTTTGCCCTGGCGGGTGTTCTCAGTCATTAGAGCATCAGCCACCAGAAGCTGGAAGAGGCAAGGGACGAATTTCCCTCTAGAGCCTCCAGAGGGAGCGCTTCCCTGCCGATCCCTTGGTCTCTGCACAGTGAGACTCTCATGGGACCTCCCGCTTCCTGAACTATAAGGGAACGCATTTCTTGTGTTCTTATTTTTTGTTTTTGTTTTTTTAAAATATTATTTCTTTATTTCAGAGAGGAAAGGGGCGGGAAAGAGAGAAACATCAACGCTGAGAGAGAATCATTGATCTGCTGCCCTCAGCACACCCCCTACTGGGGATCGAGCCCACAACCCGGGCATGTGTCCTTGACTGGAATCGAACTCAGGACCCTTCAGTCCTTAGGCTGATGCTTTATCCACTGATCCAAACCTGCTAAGGCATCTTGTGTTCTTGTTTTGAGCCAATTTCTTCAGCAGCCCGAAACAAACCCCAAAGCAAAAGATTAAATGCAGAACCAGGCATGAGAATCCAGCTGTCTTATATTAAGCCTGACAGTAAAGAGACTTGCAAAAATTGCAGAACAAGGCCACTCCTCTCACTAAAATTTTTTCTGTTTTATTTTTTTTTTTAATATATTTTATTGATTTTTTACAGAGAAGAAGGGAGAGGGATAGTTAGAAACATCGATGAGAGAGGAACATCGATCGGCCGCCTCCTGCACATCCCCCACTGGGGATGTGCCCGCACCCCAGGTACACGCCCTTGACCGGAATCGACCCCGGGACCCCTCAGTCCACAAGCCGACGCTCTATCCACTGAGCCAAACCGGTCTCGGCAATTTTTTCTGTTTTAAATATATAGCTGTTGTTTGTTTGTTTTTTTAAAGTTGTTGGCATGTAATTGTGGATGAAATCGGAATTTTTGGACTGGAACCCAGATTCTTTGTCCATCAGAGTCGAAGAATGAATCCACGAACAGAGGATAGCAAATGTGGAGATTTATTGAAGAACAAGGATAGACTCCCACTTGAGCAGAAGGAAAGAGTCCCACAGAATGGACTCCCACGTGGGGAAGGGGAAAGGGAC
>NW_006285258.1:2213848-2214350 GCF_000327345.1 Myotis davidii
CTTTTTGATTTGGTCACTATAGCAACTCTTGAACTCAAAGGCCAATCACCACATGGGACATGCGATGCCCTCCTCCCTATTGTTCTTTTATTTCTGGGCTTTCTTCCTTCTTCTTTATTTTGTAAATATAGACCTTGTTCTTCCAGTTCCCTGGTCTTAGTAAATGCAACTGTTGCTGCTCCCTGCGCTTGGCTTCCTTGTGTAATGGAAATATACCTGTTGCTGCTCCCTTGTCTTATGAAAATATACCTGTTGCTGCTTCCTTGTTTTATGGAAATATAACTTCTCCCTGTAGCACTATGTGTTTGTTTTTCCCATGGACCCCAATTCTAAAAATTCCCTAAACCTGCCTATGTTCCCCTAAAATTCCTGTTTCAATGCTAACCTGACAAGCTCAGGGAAGGCCCGCATGGTGGTCTTGCAAACTCAGAGACCTAAAGTAGCCACAAAGGATGGTCTGAAATTAAACTTTAACTAAAAGCAGTTATGGTGGGTAGTTATA
>NW_006285258.1:2214641-2234346 GCF_000327345.1 Myotis davidii
AATCTTGATTTTGGACTTGTAAAGCTGCTACATTTTTTTAGGCATGGAGTAACTAGAGCATGTCCACAGTTGCTCTGCATTAAGCAAGTTAGCTGTGCCCACTGGCATAAATTCCTTGCTCCCTAATATATTAGTGTACCAGTGTGACTCTCCCTACCCACCCCCATCACCACCCGCTCTGGGATGAAGGGTGTCCCAGGATCAGGGTGGGGGTTCCCTTAGGGGGTGGGAAGGGGCCTGTGGCGGTTTGCAGGCCGGCCATGCCCCCATTGGGGTGGGGATCCACACTGGGGATGGTGCTGGCCTCGGTGAGGGGCTGGGGCCGTTTTCAGGCCAGCCACACCCCCATGGGGTGGAGGTCCCTGCTGGGGTGCCTGGCCAGCCTGGGTGAGGGGCTAATGGCTGTTTGCAGGCTGGCCATGCCCCCAAGTGGGGACCTTCACCCTGATGGTGGCATGGCCAGCCTGGGGGAGGGGCTGAGGGCCATTTGCAGGCCCCTACCTTGGCGGCCGGCCCAGGTGACCCAAGCCTCCCACATGCTCAGGCCAGCTCCATGGCTGCCGCCCACAGGCCCCTCCTTCGGCGGCCAGACCAGGCAGGTGGGAAGCTTGGCTTCCTCCGTCACTGGGAGCAACCCAAGCCTCCCTCCCACTCTGGCTGGCTCCATGGCTGCTGCCATCTTTGTCCCGCCAATTTGCATATTCCCTCCTGATTAGCTGTGGGGTGTTGTAGAGGTACAGTCAATTTACAAGAAACAAATGTCAAAAGCCCAGAGTGAAATTCTTGGTAGGAAACGCTATAAAATTATATAGCAGGACTTCCTGATATTTAGAAAGAGGGGATATGGAAATTGGAAGAAAATTTGGAGGTTATCAACCAATCTAATTACCTAATTTGGAAAAAAAAAAAGAAAAGATATTGTACTCAGGCTTTGGAAGTCACTTGACCAAAGTCGCACAACCTTAGGAGTAGACTTTGAGCCTGGAGCTTTTGTCAACACCCTACCCGACTTCCTTTCCCCATACTTTCATGCTAGTGACAGAGAACTAAGTGGTTGCCTGTGGCTTCCTGTTCTGAGACTCTGGCTCCAAGCCCTGCCCTGAAATGAAGGGGGGATGGATGTTCTCTTTTAAGCTTATAATTTCGGACTGTCCATTTTCCCGTAAATATGGACTCTTCTTCCTTCTTTTCCCATCTTTCCTTCTGTCCCAGGTAATTTCACTCAGAAAGCCATACTATCACGGGGATTGCACCTAGTAAATTAAACCCTGTAGAACTGGACGTCCTCTGTCTCTTCCAGTCAGGGAGGAGGGCAGCTTCACTGAGCTAAAAATAGGGTAGAGAAGTGACTCAGTACGTGAATGAGCTGCATGTTCCTTAAGAAGAGAAGACGCAGTGGTCCTAGGACATTGGGCGGGAGGGTGGGCGGGACACAAACTAGCGTATTCCCTATAAGAATATCAGCAGCCCCACCACAAACTTTCCAAGCAGGGTTGTCTCACTTAGAAATACATGCAGACGTGTGAAAAGACAATAAAAAAATTCTTTCTCTTCAGTGTATTTCCTAACTTTCCTTTTAAAAATCTTTTACTTTGGCCAGCCAGTGTTGCTCAGTGGTTGAGCAGCAACATATGAACCAGGAGTTCACTGTTCAATTCCCTGTCAGGGCACATACCCCGGTTGCTGGCTCAATCCCCAGTAGAGGGCCTACAGGAGGCAGCTGATCAATGATTCTCTCTCATCACTGATGTTTCTCTCTTTCTCTCCCTTTTCCTTCCTCTCTGAAATCAATAAAAATATATTTAAAGTAAAAATAAAAATCTTTGCCCTAGCCAGTTCGGCTAAATGGATAGAGTGTCATCCTGCGGACCAAAGGCCAGTTAAGGGCACGAACCTCGGTTTCAGGCTCCTCCGCAGCCTGGGCCCTGATTAGGGCACATGCAGGAGGCAACTAATTCAGGTGTTTCTCTCACGTCAATATTTCTCTCTTTCTTTCCCTCTCTCTTCCACTCTCTCTAAAATCAATGAAAAATAGCCTCGAGTGAGGATTAACAAAAAAATAAGAAAATAAAAATCTTATTTTGAATAGATGTTAAATTCACTTTATTAAAAATATAAAATGTAAAAAAAGTTATACTGAGAAAAGTCTTTTTCCCCTCCCATTCCCCAGCCACGCACTTGCTCTCCCTAAAAGCAACCGGTATAATCTATTTCATCAGAAATATTTTATACATAAACATTAGCTTTCTCTTTGAAAGTCTTAGGTTCCACCCCCATGTCCACAGAGAATTCAGCCCCCTTTTTCCGGGATATATCTCTAGGGAAGTTTTCCTTCATGTAACAGCTTTCTGAAAATGTCTGCCCTCAGTCAATGGACCTGTTAAGACTGACAGCAGTTGTTCATGCGCACTTACTCCAGGCTGCCATGCCATCCTGGGAATTTGCCTGGGAACCATCTGGAAGGAGAGTTCCAGGACACACACATATCCTTTCAGTTCTCACCCTCTGTCCTTGGCCAGACTCTTCAGTAGGCTCCAAGTCACCCATTCTATTCCCAACCCCCTAGACATCTCAACTCTAGGTTTCTTCATCCTTTTGCCCGATGGGTTTAACATTTGGCACTACTTTCCCTGCAAAACCCTTGTCAGCTTTGACCAATAATTCTGATTTCCCATTTATAGCTAAATTGCCTCTTTTTACCTCTAATAACATGCTTAATACACCCCCATTGCTCCATTTTCTCTGCCACCATCTTGCTTTCGTTACTTCATCTCTGTCCTGGATTATTATAAAAACACTCTAATTAGTCACCCATTATTATCAGCTTCTTTTTTGAGCCAAACATTCAAAGAGAGCTTCCTATCTTAGAAATTTGAACGTATTATTTATTCTCAGGTCAAAATAGTCTGAATCCAAAATGTCATGTATATGACAAGACCCATTTCATATCTCCAAGAGCAAGGCTGTCAGCAGAATACAGTGTGTAGCATTTTCCAGTGAATTTTGCCACAGATTACCTCTTATAATAAATATCTATTAACAACTTAAAAATACCATTTGGTAAAAGCTGGGATCAATGAGCTGTTTAGACTGTGGAACAAACACAGGGTGGGGCAAAGGTAAGTTTACAGTTGTGAGTACACAAAACAGAGTTTATTCTTGTATCATTATTTGTGAATTATTGTATTATTTTCTTTTTAAAATATGTTTTTATTTATCTTTAGAGAGAATGAGGGAGGATGAGGGAATAAGAATACTTAAACCATTGCTCAGTGGTTGAGCGTTGACCTGTGAACCAGAGAGGTCATGATTGGATTCCCAGTCAGGGCATATGCCCAGATTGGGTTGTGGGCTACATCCCCAGTGGGGGCATGCAAGAGGCAACCTATCAGTGATTCTCTCTCATCATTGATGTTTCTATCTCTCTCTCCTCCCTTCCTCTCTGAAATCAATATAAATATATTTTTTTAAAAAAGAATTGATGGCTAAAAACTTCTCACATCTGATTTTTAAAAAACAGAAAAATATTCAAAACAGCAAGAGAAAAATAATCTATCATGTACAAGGGAAAACCAATTCGATTATGGCTGACTTCTCATCAGAAGCAATGACTAGAAGACAGTGAGGTAATATATTCAAAGAGCTGAAAATTCAAGTATATATCCAAAGCCATGCCTGGGTAGCTCAGTTGGTTACAGCATCATCCTGATTACACCTAGGATGCAGGTTCAATCTCCAGTCAGGGCACATTCAAGAAACCACCAATGAATGCCTACACAAATAAGTGGAACAACAAATCAATCAATCAATCTCTTTCTCTCACTTTTTCTTCCTTCCTCCCTCTAAAAATCAATCAAGAAACATAAAGAATTCTATATCCAGTAAAACTGACCTTTAAAAATGAAAGTGAAGGTCTTTCTTTTTGAAGGCTCTCATCTCACATAAAACTTAAATAATGTGTATGCTTTTCTCCTGTTTAAAAAAAAAAGAAAGTATAATAAAAACATTTCAACATAATCAAAGAATTGTTGCTAGCACACTTGCCTTAGAAGAACTACTCAATAAATTTCTTCAGGATAATAGGAAATGACACCAGATAGCAACTCAAACTATACAAAGAAATGAAGAGCACAGAAAAATGGTAAATATATGGATAAATAGATTATAAATATATATTTTCTCTTTTCTTTTAAGAACTTTTAAAAAATGAAAGATTTTGCTGTAACTGGTTTGGCTCAGTGGATAGAGCGTCAGCCTGCAGACTGAAAGGTCCGGGGTTCAATTCTGGTCAAGGGCATGTACCTTGGTTGTGGGCACATCTCCAGTAGGGAGTGTGCAGGAGGCAGCTGATCGATGTTTCTCTCTCATCGATGTTTCTAACTATCTCTCTCCCTTCCTCTCTGTAAAAAATCAATAAAATATATTTTTTTTAAAAAGAAAGATTTTGTAAAGTAAATCATAAAAGTAAATCAACAATAGTATTACAGATGTAATATGTATGATAATATTTACACAAAAGAAAGAACAGTAAGGAACTATATTGGAGCAAAACTTCTATAGTATTTTACTGAAATATTATTATTATTCCAGTTATTATTAATCTGAAATAGATTGTGATAAATTAAGATGCATATTGTAATTCCTAGAACAACCACTTAAAAATAACCCAAAAATGTAGGAAAAAATAAACACAGTCATTAAAATGGGATACAAAAAACATTTATTAAATATAACAAAAGACAATAAAAAAGGAACAAAAACACGTGGCATATAGAGAACAAATAGAAAATGGCAGACATGAACCCATATTTATAATTACACTAAATCTGTATGAGCTACCTGTATTTTCTTCATCCTATCAATGTGGCATAATGCACTGATGGATTTTTATATGTTAAATCACCCTTATATTCCAGAAATAAAAAGCCCAGTTGGTTATTGTGTATCATTCTTTTAACATTCTTTGAATTCTGTTTGCTGGTATTTTGGTGAAGATTTTTTGCATCAATGTTCACAAGAGATATTGATCTGTGGTCTTCTTTTCTTGTAGTGTCTTTGTCTGACTTTGTGGTATCAAGGTAATGCTAGGTTCTTGATTTATTTGAGTTTGGAAAAGTGACCCCTTTTTTTTCTCCTTTTTGGAAGAGTTTGAAGAGGATTGGTGTTCATTCTTTAAATGTTGATAGATTCAACCGTGACCCTCATCTTTGTTGGGACATTTTGCTTGTTTGTTTGTTTAATTATATTTCAATTTTAGAAAGAGAGGAAGGGAGAGGGAGAGAGAGAGAGAAACATTGATGGGAGAGAAACATCAACTGGCTGCCTCCTCATGCCCCATATTGGGGAAAGAGCCCACAACCTGGGCATGTGCCTTGGTGCATGGGTTGATGATGAACCACTGAGCCAACCCAGCCTAGTTCATTGGGATGTTTTGATTACTAATTCAATCTTCTTAATAATTATGAGTCTGTTCAGATTTTCTGTTTCTTCATGATTCAGTCTTAGTAGGTATGTGTTACTAGGAGTTTATCAGTTTCATCTGGGTTATCCATTTCGTTGGGGTACAATTATTCATAGTATACTCTTATAATCCTTTATATTTCTGTGGCATCATTTATAATGTCCCCTTGTTAATTTCTGATTTGACTTTTTTGGGTCTTCTTTTTTTTTTTTTTTTAAGTCAATTTGGTTTGTCCATTTTGTTTATCTTTTTATTGATATTTTGACTTCTTTATTGTTTCACTATTTTCTGTTGTATTTATCTCTGGTCAAGTCTTTATTATTTCCTTCCTTTTGTTAGCTTTGGGTTTTGTTTTAATATTCTTTTTTTAACATGTACAATTAAGTTACTGACTTGAAAACCTTTTTCTTTTATTTAAGTATGGGTTTTTTTGTTGTGTTTTTTAAAATATATATATTTTTTTATTTCAGAGAGAAGAGAGAGAGAGAGAGAGCTATGAAAAAATCAATGATGAGAGAGAATCATTGATCGGCTGCCTCCTGCACACCCGCTACTGGGGATCGGGCCTCCAACCCAGGCATGTGCCCCTGAGTGAAATCAAACCCAAGACCCTTCAATCCTCAGGCCGACGCTCTATCCACTAGCCAAACCAGGTAGGGCTTAAGTATGTTGTTATTAATTTTTAAAAAGAGGAAGAAAGAGGGAGAGAAAGAAACATGGATTGGGCTGCCTCCTACATGCCCCCTACTGGAGGTCAAGCCTGAAATCCTGGGCATGCGCCCTGACTGGGAATCAAAACAGCGACTCTTGGTGCATGGAATTATACTCAACCAACTGAGCCACACCAACTGGGCTCCTTTTTCATTTTAATGTATATGTTTGTACTTATAAATGTCCCTCTTAGCACGATTTTTCTGCACCCCATAAGTGTTGGTATGTTGTGTTTTCATTTTTGTTCACCTCACGGTATTTTCTAATCTCCCTTGTGATTTCTCCTTTGACCTACTGATCATTTAAGAGTATGTTAATTTCCACATATTTTCAGTTTTCCTTCTGCTATTGATTTCTAGTTCCATTTCATTGTGGTGAGAAAAAAAATACTTTGCATGCACATATGATTTCAAACTTTTAAAATGCTTTAAGATTTGTATTGTGGGCCCTACCTGGCTTGACTCAGTGTATAGAGCATCAACCTGCGGACTGCAGGGTCCTGGATTTGATTCCAGTCAAGAGCACATGCCTGGGTTGCAGGCTCGATTACCAATAGGGGGCATGTAGGAGGCAGTTGATCAATGATTCTCTTTCATCATTAATATTTCTACCTCTCTTTTTCTCTCCCCTCCTCTCTGAAATAAATAAAAATATATTTTAAAAGATTTTTGTTATGGCCAAACATATACTCTATCCTAGAGACTATTCCATCTGCACTTGAGAAGAATGTATATTCTACTTGAGTGTTCTGTATATGTCTATTAGATCTAGTAATGTACAGCATTGTTCAAGGCCTCCATTTTATTATATTTCTGTCCGGTTTTCTAACTGTTATTGAAAATGGATATTGAAGATTCCAACTATTATTGTAGCCTGTATTTCTCCCTTCAATTTTATCAATTTTTGCTTCTACCGGTAGATAGACTTACGTGACTGGATAGATATTCCATATTCATGGATTGGCAAGAACCAATATTGTGATTGCAGATCTCCCTCAGATTGACCTATAAATTCTAAGCAAAGCTGTAGCAGCCTTTTTGGCACAAGCAGACAACCTGATTCTAAATTTTATGTAGAATATCCAAAACAATTTTGAAAAAGAAGAACAAAGCTGGATGGCTTAAAATTGCCAATTTCAAAATTTACTATAAACCTATAGTAATCAAGACAGTGTGGTATTGGTATAAAGATAGGCATATGAATTAATGTAACAGTAAGAATCAGAAATAATTCTTACATTTATGGTCAATTGATTTTCAAGGAACTAGCTAACAGTTTGGAGAAAAAGACATTATTTTCAACAAATGATGCTAGGACAATTTGAAATTCATGTGCAAAAAAAGTTAACTCACACCATATACAAAATTAACTCAAAATGGATCTTACACCTAAATGTAAAAGTAAAAAAAGTTCTAGGAGAAAACATAGGCTAAAATCTTTATGACCTTGGACTAGGCAGAGTTCTTAAATATGACATCAAAAGCACAGTTCACACACACACAAAAAGTAATAAATTGGACTTCATCAAAATGAAAACGTTTGTGCTTCAAAAGATACTCGTAATAAGTTGCAAAGACAAGACAGAGACTAAGAGAAAATATTTACAAATTATATATCTGATAAACGACTTGTATCCAAAATATACCAAGAACCACTAATAAGTTTAACAATCCAATTAAAAACTGAGTGAAACATTTGAATGTAGATTTCACCAGAGGGACTGTATGAATGGCTAAACAGCACTTGAAAAGATTCTCAAGATCATTAGTCATTAGGGAAATGAAAATTAAAACCACAATAAGATAGCATTACATCTTTTTTTAATAATTTTTTCTTTATTAAAGTATTACATTTGTATCCTTATCCCTCCCAATGTCCCTCCCACCCTCCCAGTCACGCCCTCACCCCGCTGGTGTCTGTGTCCGTTGGTTAGGCTTAAAGGCATGCATACAAGTCCTTTGGCTGATCCCTAGCATTACATCTTATTACCCACTAGGGCTATAATAAAAATGACAGATGATACCAAGTGTTGTGGAGAGGATATGGGGAAATCTTCATATATTGCTGGCAAAAATGCAAAATGAACAGCCACACTGTGAAAGAATCTTGGAAGTTTTTTAAACAAACTTCCCATATGACCCAGAAATTCCACTACTAGGTATCTACCCAAGAGAAATTAAAATGTATGTCCACACAAAGACTTGTACATAAATGTTCAAAACAGTACCATTCATAATAGCCAAAAGCCGAAAACACCCCAAATATCCATCAACAGATGAATGAATAAACAAAATGTGGTATACCCATACAACTGACTATCTTTCAGCCATAAAACCAATAAAGCATTGATACATGCTACAACACGAATGAAACTCAAACACATTATATTAAGTGAAAGAAGCCAATTGCAAAAACTGACCAAAGAATCAGGTCAGTAATTGCCTGAAACTGAGGTGAAATTGAGGATTGATTGCAGATACTCATGAGGGAACTTTATGAGGTTTGGGGAATGTTCTAAATCTAGATTGTTGGCAATGGTTGCACAGCACTATAAATTTATTAAAAATAATTAACTATACACTTACAATGGGTGAAATTAATGGTATATAAATTACATTTCAATAAAATGATAAAAAAATTTTAATGAATTTCAGAAATACTTGTCCATTATGATTGGCAGCTTGCTCCAGGCTCTTTCTGGGACTTAGTGACCAGAGATGCATGCAGACATGGAAAGAGAAAGAATTTTTTTAGAAATAGTAATACTGAGGAGGGTCTAGCAGTGGTTCTCAACCTTCTGGCCCTTTAAATACAGTTCTTCATGTTGTGACCCAACCATAAAATTATTTTCGTTGCTACTTCAGCACTGTAATGTTGCTACTGTTATGAATCGTAATGTAAATATCTGATATGCAGGATGGTCTTAGGCGACCCCTGTGAAAGGGTCGTTTGACCACCAAAGGGGTCGCGACCCACAGGTTGAGAACCGCTGGGACAACCAGAGAAAAAACTTTCAAGAGATCAGCCTTGGGAATGGCCAGAAGTTGGTGAGGAAACTATCCAGGCTGAAAGGCAAGGATTAGAAAGGGAGACTTACTGGATAGAGTTGCAGGGACTGAAATGGTGGGGATTTAGGCAACATTAAAGAACACAGTTCCACCCTCATGCCCCTGGGGGCGCCAGAGGAGCAAGTCCCAGTTGTGCCCATAGGTATTCCCAGCCTCTGAAGGCAGGGCACTCTCCTGGGTTCATTCAAAAACCAACCCAGGTTCTTCAGAGACCAGGACGTTCAATTTCCTCTTATTTTCTTTCTTGGGCAGAAGAAGGAATTTGTCTGAAGGTGGCTTCCTTCTGAGTCTGAGAAGGCGGCGGGAAGAGCCAAGTGAGGCCTTGTGACTCTCCCCGGGAGAAGCAGCAGGTACAGCCAAAAGAAACTGCCCTGACAGTAGCTTTTTCAGGATGACACATGCTATTTTCTTCCTCTCCCTCTGTGACTCAGATGCACATTTCACACAGACCTTCGCCTGTGTTTTCCTTCCTCTGCCCTGATTGCTGGCCAGCAGACTGTGTACACAATGTTTTCCCACTCCTGCTCCCCACTCTGAATCAGCCTGGTAAAAACATCAGCTGGGAGAGAGCTATGTTTAGCAGGTTAAACTCCTCTACAACAAATACCTTCGCCATGAACATCTTTAACGAGGAGTCCTCCAGAGCCAGGGTATGTCTAACCTAATTCAAGCTGTAGTCAATGAAACAAAATTCTAATCCATACCACGTATTTGTACAGTCCAGTGGTGCTTCCTTGTGAAAAGATCTGACCTGTAATAGTTTCTTTTCCCCAAGGAGCCTAAGAAATAAGTGGAGGCAAAAACAGAGCCCCCTGTGTACTTGGAGAGTATTTTCCCACAGACATGCAGTTTTCAAAATGCAGTTCCCAAGAAGTCTTTGTGAGGACTTTTCCCAATAGTCTACCTAATCCTGGACAAGAAAAAGAGATAGGTTGTAGATTTGATAAGCAAGAATCTTCTCAGCAGGCAACCATGGGAACTCTCAATATTCAAATAGGCCCTGATCCCAAAGCACTGTAGAAAGTGATCAAGAGACCCAGAAATGAATCACGTTAAAGGAAGCAAAAGTAGCGTTCCCCAGGTGATAGTACTGTTGAGGCCCAAAGCTATACTAATGTACTAATGAGAGCCAAGTCTTTAAAAATACAGTGTCTAGGACAGTGACGGCGAACCTATGACACGTGTGTCAGAGGTGACACACGAACTCATTTTTTTGGTTGATTTTTCTTTGTTAAATGACATTTAAATATATAAAATAAATATCAAAAATATGTCTTTGGGTTTTTTTTATTGTTTTATTGCTTAACGTATTACAAAGGGTATTACATATTGGTACCTAGATCATCTGACAGAATCAGTCACCTTGATTGTTCTTACATACTGCTAAGTGCAAGATGTTCTTCAAGGGGCAGAATTGCTAGGGGACGCCATTATCTCCCTCTCCTCGCTCCATAAAATAGAAACTTCCACTTTAAAATTGTGAAGAGCATTTACCTTCCTGTTACTCCCCTCTCAGTTTTCCCCAAAGAAAGAGTGACCCATCTAGAGAGGCACTGGGAAAGGAACTGAGCATGTGCAGTCCCGTCTGCACCTTTTCCTGGGACTAGCCTGCCCCCCAGACAGGTGCATTCCCCAGCTTCCCCAGAAGGTCGGGGGTGGGGGGTGAGTTTTAGAAAGTCTGGTTTCTCCTCCACTTTGGCCTCACCCCATCAAAGATGACATTTTTATTTCCATGTGTCTGATTTGTGTGTCTGTTTCTCAAAAGGTTTTAAACATGGAGGGGTAAGAGCTGTGGTTCATTGGACTTTTCACAGCCCCCAAATCAAGACTTTAAGTAGCCCTGCCACTGAAAAGTTTGAAAACCAGAGAATAACTCAAAGAAATGAATCTAGCAGGAGATGAAATTCACCAAATGCCCTTGAGCTTCTTGGTTAGGAAGGGAGGCACCTCTTCTAGAAGACAATGCAGCTTGAGGGGCTTGCACACGAGGGATGAAGAGACAGCTTTGCAGGAGCCTGGAGTGGAGAGACCAGCGTCACCACCAGACTCCCTCATATCCCAAGTGTGAAGTCAGACTTGGTGAGAGCTCCAAATTGAGAACCAGGAAATTTGAGTTCAAGTTCCAGATCATCCAAAGTGCAGCATTTTTTGAGCCTCATTCCTTATTTGTAAACTAGTGGCCCGGTGCACAAAATTCATGCACTCGGGGAGCGGGGGTCCCCAGCCTGGCCTGTGCCCTGTCACAATGTGGGAGCCCCCGTAATCCATCGCCCCAAAGAGGTAGGCCAGAGCCAGAGGAGGCCTCCGCCGTGGCCCCGCCCGCATCCCCAACACTGCAAGTCCCTGCCCACCCGCGCCTGCTGCACTTGCAGCCTCCAACTGATCAGTCATTATGTGTGAGGGTGTTCCGACCATTTGCATATTACTGTTTTATTAGTATAGATGAGCATAAATATCATTTTCACCTCCCCAGTAGGGTTACTGTGAGAATCACAGTGGTTGTTCGAGGCAGCAAACTCTGGTGTTTCCCTATGCCGCCATCTTGATTTCGGCTGCTGGTTGAATTTAATGGCTGAGTAGCAACAGAGGGGAATGGAGGGGCAGCTATTCTTCTGATTGGGTTCAATTCCGCCAGCATCCTCCTTGCTGGGTCTCCTCAGGTTGGCTGCACCTCTCTATGGAGGGTACAGCTCAAGTCACACTGCCTTCTCCATACAGTTTTCTCCAAGCCCAGCAGCACAGCCCTTGTGAAGGAGGGAAAATAATTTTCCTTCTACCCTTCTAAGTTCTTCTGGCTGACCTAATAATCAAATTGAGATGAGACAGATTAACAAGAGAAAATAACCAAGTTTATTATGTATGTACATACAGGGGTTCTACAAGACTATGGGGGCAGAGGACAAATCGGGCAGTTGAGGCTTAAATTGCCACCTTGAGCTAAGAAGGGGGGGTGGGGTGTTGTAGTTTGGGACTTCAAAGGGCAGGAAGGCAGTTCACATGAGTTTGGTAAACAAATGTTTGCTGGGCCATCATCTTTAACATCTGACGCAGAGAGGACTTTGATCAACCCTGCGAGGTCCCTCCCTGTCTATCACACTCAGTTCCTATCAAACTGTACTTTATCTATGATAACAGTTCCCTGAAACAGGATCTCTGAATTCCTGTAGGCAGGCAAGGGAGAGGGTCAAGGTCCTTTCTGAGTCTTTTGTTTCCTAAAATTAACCAGCTTTAAATAATCAATATCCGAAGAAGCATATTTTGGGGTGCAAACTCTGCTTTCCCTCATCATCACCAGGGACTTTGTGAGAAATACAAATGCCCAGTCCTACCCAAACCCACTGAAGCAGGAGGCCCAGGGTGAGGCCCAGGTTCTGATGCCTGTGAAGTTTGAAACCACTGGTGACACCACCGCTCCCTTTCCTTTGCTTGCAGTTACTCACTCTGGGATACTGTCCAATCCCTTGTTATTCCCACCCCAACCCCCCAAAAACCCTGTTTATCTTTGTAAATAGTCCTTTTGTCATAGTCTCCTCAAATTTCTCATTTTGAGCGTGCCATTGTTTCCACAGGACCTAACATCATCTTTTAGGGGCTTCTTGGGATCACAAAAATAAGACAACTGCTTCGTTTTCTGCCTGTGGAAAAAACAGGCCCGCTGTCAAAGGAGGAGAAATAGCCGCTAATGCAGCGGTTCTCAACCTGTGGGTCGCGACCCTTTGGGGGTCGAATGACCCCTTCACAGGGGTCGCCTAAGACCATCGGAAAACACATATATAATTACATATTGTTTTTGTGATTAATCACTATGCTTTAATTATGTTCAATTTGTAACAATAAAAATACATCCTGCATATCAGATATTTACATTATGATGCATAACAGTAGCAAATTTATAGTTATGAAGTAGCAACAAAAATAATTTTATGGTTGGGGGTCACCACAACATGAGGAACTGTATTAAAGGGTCGCGGCATTAGGAAGGTTGAGAACCACCGTGCTAATGGAATAATTAAGTAAGGAGATCTAGTTTCAGATCATCCCAAATGGTTTAGGCAAACTTCTGCAGTGGGTCTCTGTGTTTCAGGAAATGTCTGTGTTTAGTAAACTAAGAAATGATGTAACATCCTTGCGAGACATATGACTAAAATCTGAGGTTTTTGTGTGGGCTTGGGCTGTAATGTTGGCTTTTACCAAAGGCTTTAGTCTGAACAGGGGAAAATGCTAAAATAAGTTGCTGCTTGCAGAAGGAAGCTGCTGGTATTTCTGTCCTTTAATTAAGGCCAAAGCTATAGCAAGCTAAATTCATACCATTTATTTTTCATCCAATATGAAAGTTGTATGGGCCAAGATATAGCATTCGAGCAGCTGTAGAGAATAAGCAAGTTCAAAAAGTGAGTCGGCTACAGTGCACAAGGCCTAAAACAAGGAGACACTGTTTCTAAGTGTGTTGTTTCCTCAGGAAAGAAATATTCAACAGGGGTCAGGAAAGGAGCCTAGAGTAAAACTGAGAGGCCCCACTGCAACAAGTCTTTTCTTTGGAAATGTAAAGGTTAAAAAGTCTAGAGTCACCCGGCCGGTGTGGCTCAGTGGATTGTGCATTGACTCATGCACCAGAAGGTCACCAGTTTGATTCCTAGTGAGGGCACATGCCCGGATTCTGGGCTTGATTCCCAGTATGGGGCATGCTGGAGCCAGCTGATCGATGTTTCTATCTATCTATCCCTCTCCCTCTCTCTCTAAAATCAAGAAAAACGTATTTTTAAAAAAGAAGCCTAGAGTCAGGGTAAGAAAGAGGCTTTGGGAAAACTTAACCCAAAGTGCTACAACTAACCCAGGTTTTTCTTGTCTATGTGGATTGAATCTATTGCTTTCCTTGCAAATGAAGAAACTGGTTTTCCAAATAGCATCTCTTAATTTATGCCTTATGATGTATTAATTTAATCCCTGGAAAATGGTGAGGCAGGCTCTTTGTCTTCCAATTTTTTGTTTAATTCACTTTTTAAAAACAATTTCTCATCTTCCCCATCCACCCACCCCCAGAGTCACGGTATCCTCAGGCCTGTGTGTTTAGAGCCACCGCTTCAATGACCTTCCCCTCTCCGAACTTTCCAGAGAACACTCCAATGTAAAGGAACGGGCTCCTATTTGTCAGGGCCTGCTGTGGATGTGACTAGCTGATTAACAACTAGTAATCCTCTTGCCTAAGGCAGCTCAACAGAGTAGACTGCTCTCAGGACAGAAGGCCTGTCACGTAGTAGCTGTGTGATCTTGGGGAAGTTACAAAGAACCATACAAAGAATCATAAATTCTTGGACTCAGAAGTGACTAATGCTTGAATACATATTCTAACACCTTATTGAGGTGTTATCCACCTTCTATTTAATTTTCTACTGAAAATAACTTCTCTAACTTATTCAGAGCCTCCTATGGGCCAAGGCCCGTGTTAGGCATGTTGTAGACATTGTCACGACTCCTGGAAGTAACCCAGCAAGGTAGCTGGCACTAGCCCCATTTTATAAATGTGGAACTGAGACTCCTAGAGTGGCATAGTCCAAGTGGCAGAGCCAGGGTTCATACCCAGGTACAGCTGGCCTGGAAGTGGGTGCTTATTCAACTTAACTGTGATTTCCTGAGAGGCCCCATTCTAACCCTTTAGAGGGGAACTCACTTAGAGATGCAATATGACGCCAGCAGCAAAGGCACCTGGGAAATGCTGCACTCTGCTTAACCTTCTGTGACTGTTTAACTCTGTAGCCTCAGGCTTGGCTGACCGCCTAGCTAGAAATCTGGAATTCTGTCCAAAGATAAACATGCCCCCAGGAAGGAGTTAATGAACTTACAGAGTGTGGATAACTGCCTGATGCTCCCTGTTAACTTAGAAATGCACTGTTCTTTCTGGTGGTCTACAGGATTAACCCCCCCCCAAATGGTTTTACTATTAACCCCCTACAAAAAAGAGACCCTGTCTTCGGAGGAGTCTAGATAATTCCCAGCTAGCCACCACTGTGCCCGTGTCTGTAAGTTTCTCCTATTAAAGCTCTTATGAATTTGAATAAGACTACATGTCAGTTCTTCATAATGGACCCTAAATTTAGACTTTTGGGGCTCCCCCACAACACCCTGCAATTGAAGCATCCTTTATAATGAGCTGTAATTTGTCTGCCTCTCCCCACCACCACCTCCAATCTCTACCCCCTTTTAATTTTTATATTTTTATTGATTTCAGAGAGGAAGGACGAGGGAGAGAGAGAGATAGTAACATCAATGATGAGAGAGAATCATTGATTGGCTGCCTCCTTCATGGCCCCCACTGGGGATTGGGCCTGCAACCTGGGCATGTGCCCCTGACTGAAATCAAACCCCGGGACCTCTCAGTCCGCAGGCCGGTGCTCCATCCACTGAGCCAAACCGGCTAGGGCCTCTTCCTCATTCTTGAAATCAGTTTCTCAAGCCCGCCTACCTTAGCATCTCTGGTTTTATGACATACTTGCACTTAACGAGGCTCTTCAGTGACCTAGTCCTAGGGTTCAACTAACAAAAACAATAGCAGTAATTTTAAAACTACATTTATATGTTCCAGTTTATGTAATTTCAGCTTATCCCCTTGTGAGGTAATGTGAGAATTTAAGGCTCTCTGAGCGATGCTTCTGGACAAAGAGACAGACTTGCAAAGTGGGTCATTAAGGTCATCTCTGTTCGGGAGAGGCTTGCAAACCTAATTTCTCTCATCCCACATCTGAATTGACCCAACTGCCCCTGGTTACAGGGAAGCTCTAATTCCTAACCCAGCCACTAGGTGGCCACTTAGGTGCGCTCAGCGGGGACAGATGAGGAAAACAACTCCAGCCCGGAGCCAGAGAGTCCCCAAAAGCCAGTAAACCACGTTGGGCTTTGTCCAGAGCCTTTCCAGATATAAAATGGCCAGGAAGCCCTGAATATTCTGAAATACACTATGGTGAACATTAAATGCTCCTCGCTCTGTTCCTGGATAAGTTAAAATACGACCATAACATTTTATCCTCCGTCTTCTGACTTCTAGATCTTATTCTCTCCTCTCTTCCTTCTCCCTCACTCATTAGAATGTGTGAGAAAGGCACAAAGCCAAATTCTGACGGGCCCACGATTGAAACACACTGACTTTTAAAATGTCTCAAGGGACGGTAAGTTCACGGGCAGATCAGTAGCTCTCCAGCTGGGATTTTTAAAGCAGACCGAACCTACTGTCTTATGAATGAAAGAGAATACTGTCACTTATTTCAAGAACATTTAGAAACTTCTGTGTGAGATCAGATGAAAGTCCATACAAATAAATATTCTCTCCTTGACAACTGCTGCTAATAAAGTGGTATATATGCCTTCAGACTATGTTTCTTCTTTGTAGAAACTAGCACGTTCAAATCATCTTTAAAACATTATTATAAAAAGGATTCTTTATTAAATCATGATACCTAACTATTAACCTCATGCCACATTCTCTTCTCTTACTTTGACCATGTACGCATTTTGGTAAAGTTGTGTTCAATTATTTATTTGTCTTTTAAAAATAAGTAGTATTAATTTATTTCGGCCTCTTTGTTATTGGCATTTCTGCAAAGGTGTTCTTTGCCAATTCCTACCAACTTTCTCTTATCCTTTCAAATTGCACATTTGCTGAACCTCGGTTATGTTTTTTAAGATGGTTTAGAGCTTTTGAAACACGTGTTGCTCTATTTTTCATTGTTGCTTCCAAGCACTAGACTTTAGGGGGATTATAGCACACTTTACTGTTCTTCATCTGTTATCTTCATGGAAGTTCTATGGCCCTCTTGTTGTATTCATTCTTCAACGTTTAGAATGCCCCAATGGGTTAAAAACAGACAGAAAATCAGAGCCTAAGTAAATAAATGAATAGCTATTTGGAGACCTCAGAGAATAACTTCAACCTACACATTGGTGTTTCATAAGTATAAAACGAAATAGTGAATACAGCAAGTTAAGGAGGGCAGCAGGATTTCCTAACATTCCCACTGTTCTATGCTCTCTCTTATGATTGGGAAGAAAGGAGTGTATAGGGCATTGTTTGTCTTTAAGATGATAATACAAGCAAACTTCAAAATATATATATATATATAACTGATTTCAGAGAGGAAGGGAGAGGGAGAGAAACATCAATGATGAGAGAGAATCATTGATTGGCTGCCTCCTGCACACCCCCTACTGGGGACCAAGCCCACAACCCAGGCATGTGCCCCTGACCCAATCAAACCAGGGACCCTCCAGTCCACAGGTTGACACTCTATCCACTGAGCCAAACCAGCCAGGGCGTAACTAGTTGGCTACTATTGTGACTTAACACGTCTCAGTTAACAAAGCAATGGGAGAATGCTCTTTTTCCCCCCAGTAATCTAGAGGTTCCAATAAATATCAGGGGACATAAATCAGCACGAAGTCTTAAAAGTGGCTGGTCTGACAAGATGGAGCCAGTGTAATGTGGCTTTTCTTATTAGCTTGGCTATAAAGTTGGCTATTAACTTAGCACTTAATTGGATCCTCCTACAGTGGAATCACAAGAGCATTCAGTCCTGCAGGCTAGAGAACATGTTGTACCTGTTGAATAGTGTTTAAGGTGCTTTAAAAGCCTGGTTATAATTGAGTAATGACTAAACACGATTTTATTATATCGGACTTTTAGAGGTGGTAGGCGCCGTGTGCCCCCACCCACACAGAACAGTGTCAGAAGCTGTGTCTGAACCCTAGCTCCACCAGTTACAAACTGCAGTACTTTGGTCATGTATTTTTACCTCTGTGAGCCTCAGTTTCTTCATCTGTTTAATGAGTATCATCCTTACGTCGCAGAATTAAAGCATTAAGTTAAACCATGCACAGAGAAGAGCTTTGGAGACTTAAGTACTGTACACACATTAGTGACAATGTTACAATTATCGAGCCTAACCATCATATTTTACCAATGAGGAAACCTAGAAGCTAAGTGATTTGGCTAAGGACCTGTGGGGGCAGACTTAGATAAGATTTCTAATGCCCCTTTTCTTGGCAGTGTATCCATCAGTCCTATCTTTTGACATTTGATAAACTAAGGTCTCCATCTATGACTCACTTATATAATTTATTATCCAGCTATAAAAGGACATTAAAATTTAACTTTAAGTTTATTAGAAGCTAGATTTACTTGCCATAATATGTGTATATGCATTACTGAACTTCCAGCTAAAACTATAGCTAGGTTAGTCCCTGAAGGAAAAAGATGTTTGTTTATATTTTGCTTGTCAGTGCTTGGCTAAAACTTCTATTTTTGTAAGAGTCACATGGGATAATCTAAACCCTAAATCTAATTATAAGGAAGAATCTACAAAACAAATTCAAACCTTGTATGAAAGCCAAAACTTTCATACAAGTAACTTTTTTCAGTCCTCATAAAGTAACTTTTTTCACCTTCATCCTAACATATATTTTGAACCTGTAATTTTACCATTAATATAAAAAGGACCAGTCAAGGCCTCAGAGATATCTTATCCTAATACAATTTTTGTCTCAATATTTTCATGTATCAATACTGTGTCAATGAAAATAGCATTATTTCTATCTTAAGGCATGTTTTTGTTTTAAATAAGGCTATTCTGAGTTTTTCCTTATACTTAAAATTTATGATGGATTTGGATTAAATAATATCTAGAATTTGCTTACACCTCTAAGCTCCCATGGTGTAGAATTCATCAGTACTTATTTTTCCACTTATAGTCACGTGGAGATTTAGGGCTAGTTTCTTTTCCGTAGAAAAAAATACACAGGGGCATATTCAAACTTGAGGCCTTATTAAAGAACGTCTCTCAAAGTCTTTGAGTTTATAGTAGTTTAAACTGACAGCGTTCCACAATGAAGAATGCAGGGAATATATGTACCTAAAGATTTGGGCTCATGTCCTGGCAGATCTTGAGCAAGATATCAAGCCTCTAAATCTCAGTTTTCTAATCTTTTGAATGGAGTTTTTTCAACAGGATGCCCAGACATTGTAAGATTTTAAAAGGTGAGGAAAAGCTATTGTTTCAGTCTAGAACAGCGGTTCTCAACCTGTGGGTCGCGACCCCTTTGGCGGTCGAATGACCCTTTCACAGGGGTCGCCTAAAACCATCCTGCATATCAGATATTGACATGACGATTCATAACAGTAGCAACATTACAGTTATGAAGTAGCAACGAAAATAATTTTATGGTTGGGTCACAACATGAGGAACTGTATTTAAAGGGCCAGAAGGCTGAGAACCACTGGAAGAGCAAAAAATTGACTACTCATCAATGTCACCATTTGTTCTGGTGAAATGGACCCTTTATAAAAAGTGAAACTCATGGTTTCCTGGGCCATGGAGAGCCCTGTGAGGAAACTACATGCAGATGTTCTCAGGGGAGACCCGGACTAGGTGTCTCGTTGGTAACACAGTTGTTGCCTTCTGAGATGTGCTTCCTCCATTCC
>NW_006285258.1:2234406-2239748 GCF_000327345.1 Myotis davidii
CTCTATGGATCTAAACCAATTAAAGCAGCCGCTTGCTTGTACCTTTAAAAAAAGGGGGGGCGGAGGGTATTCTTGCCAGAGAAACTGCTATCTAGAAATCTGAAACGGAGGCCCTTGAGACTACAAGGGTGTTCACATCTAAAAAGAAAGGACAATGAAACTCACCTTGGAATGTGGTTGTGGGAATTAAGTAAGCTAATGCACGTTAGGCTCTGGCACATAACAGATCCTCGATCATGGTAGATATTGTGAAGGTAGCCAGTATTGTTTTCCTAAGCCCTACCATGGTCTCTTTCTCTGGCAGACATCAGAAGCGGCAGAAAGCAGGGCAGCTCTCAGCTCTCCGTGGGCAGCCCTGTGCAGGTGCTGTCCCTTGGTCCCACCTTCCCCCTGGGGCATGCACCTGCAACCCTTGGGCAGGGCTCTGGGAGGCATCTGGACCTGGTTAACAGCAGTGGTGAGAACCAAAAGCGGTCTGTACACTCAGCATTCTCTCAGGGCTGGCTCAGGGAGGCATGTCACCTGGAGTTCAGCAGACATGTAGGCAGGGGACATTCCCTCGGGCCCTAGTTTAAACAGGCTTGGTTCGCTTATTGAAGCTTCAAACAGAAGAGCTGCAGCAACAGGAGGCAAAGGTATACTGCTACCAGGGAGCATGCCCAGGGAGGTGCTGTCTTGATTCGTATTCTCTGATTGTTTTAACCTCAGTAAATATTCTGCCGTTTAAGTAAATGACAACTAGAGTAGGAGCATGAACACAATGCTGGGCCCCATCTTCCAAGGCCTTACGAGATGTGAGTCACGGAGGAATTGGGGTAATGGGAGCACATGGAAGTTTCCTCCGGTTATTCATATAAGGAAATAGTAATCAAGGTGACCCTCAAAATACAAAGGGGCAGCAGGTGGAACTAGCCATCCGGAGGAGTGGGCCATGCAATGGAATAGTCAGGCAGCTGGGGGTACCCATGATCATAAATGTAAATAGAGTCCAGTGGCATGGTTGTATTTTTTCAGCCAACATTTTTACAGGTGAAATAGTCAGAGCTTGTTTTTTTTGTTTTGTTTTGTTAGTTGTTTGTTGCTATTAATCCTCACCCGAGGATATTTTTTTCCCATAGAGAGAGTGGAAGGGAGAAGGAGAGACGCAGAGAGAGAAACATTGATATGAGAGAGACCATCGATTAGTTGCCTCTGTCATGCACCCCAACTGGAGCTGGGGGTGGAGCCTGCCACCAAAGTCTGTGCCCTTAATCGGAATCAAACCCAGGACCCTTCAGTCCACAGGCCGACACTCTAACCACTGAGCAAACGGGCTAGGGCTAGACAGAGCTTGTTTTAATTGGAGTTAGTACTTTGGCAGGCAAGTACTATAGAAAGAAAGAGGGGCAACAAAACGGGGTGTATTCAAGGACCATGAATCAAAGTTGCCTAAGAAGGGAAGTAAAGGTATAATGGGGGGTAGAAATTCTTTAAGCAAATATCAGCATTACAATTTTTTTTAAAGTATTTAAGAGTGGGTCACCTTGCTGTTTTCTCACTTTATCTTCATTTCCACTTTTCTCCTTCATTTTTCCCACAGTTTAAATAGTAAGTTGATGAGGTGTTGCTACTTGCTTTGCTGGGGGGGGCGGGGGGAAGCAAAAACAAAAACAAAAAGAACCTTTTAAGGGAAGATTCTTGTACTTCTAGCAAAGAAGGAGTTAAATGGTGTTATTGGAAGTCCTTTAACATTCTCCAGATTTGGCTGAGAGATAGGATTATGCTGATGTCCTTTATTTTTCTCCTTAATTTACAAAGAGCTCTCTTATCTCAGACATTTTGGTGCTTTGTTGGAATTTTCAATTCTGCAGTGCAGCCTATTACCGGGTATTTTTCAGGAGAGCTGCAATCTGACCTTTAAATTGGGGCAGGATTCCAGCAAAAGAGAGGCCTCCGGGCCAGAGCTTCTGCTCAGGTTCCTGACAGGAACGCAGGCCCATCAGGTCGGCTGCAGAGGCCGTGGTGTCAGTTTGGTGTGCTGGTTCTTTCACCCCCCTGAAAACTCTTAAGGTGATTGCTTGCCAGACGCAGTGACAGGGCGGCCTGTTTACATCCGGTGAGCTCCTGCTCAGAATGTTTGCCCTGGTGGATCTGAGGCGCTGTAAGGGAGAACGAGCAGTTCACGTCGGCACAGAAAGGAGGGAGACTCGGATCTGCCAGATTGTTGAAATCACAAAAATGACCCACTAATACGTCTACCATTCCTGACTTGCTGAAGGGGACCTTGAGTGGCCTCCACGCCCATCTTTCTGCCTCTACACAGGACCACAGCAAAGCTGTTCTAGACAGAGAGCTGCCTGCCCACTGGGAAATCAGGTCTAGTACTCTGTCAATGTCTCAGGCATGTTTTAAATTTCAGCACATTTATCTCATATTTATCTTTAAGCACATTTAGTCTTTCACTTTTACTTATTCTTTTGACTATTAAGGGATATTCCCAATTTGGACAATAATTCACGGTTTGATGCTATAACAAACATGCCTAATTTTTAAATTATCTGATTACCACAAGAAAAATTAATTACAATAATGTAGGGCTTAAGTCTTAACTCTTGGGTTTTTTAAATTTGTAGAAAAGTATAGCTTGTATGACCTAATTCTCCCTGTGTTCAACCTCCTCATCTCTCCTGGCACTATGGAATGGCCAACAGGGGAACAGAGCTGAGGTTCCAAATCCCAATTCTGCTGTTACAGGCTGCATCTCCACAGTTCTATAATTCTTTTTTAAAAAATGTATTTTTATTGATTTCAGAGAGGAAGGGAGAAGGAGAGATAGAAACATCAATGATGAGAAAGAATCACCGATTGGCTGCCTCCTGCACGTCCCCCACTGGGGATTGAGCCCACAATCCAGGCATGTCCCCTTGACTGGAATCAAACCCAGGACCCTTCAGTCCGCAGGCAAACGCTCTATCCACTGAGCCAAACCAGCTAAGGCCACAGCTCTATCATTCTTAATGGAAAGCCCCAGTTTCCTCATCTACAAAATGTGAAGAAGCATACAGATGCTCCAAATAATTCAGGTAACAAATGTGAAAAGCATTTTATAAATGATAAATATTATAAAAGTGTGTCTATTTTCAGGGTTAACTCCCAAGTACCCCATGCTAGCTTGTTTGGGATCCACCCCTTCGCTCTTTTCTTTCTTTGCTCAACTTCCCCTCTCTGTTCCTTAGGGCCCAACTATCCTCCATGAAATGTTACTGCAACAGAAATTTCAGATCCTACACAAAAACTACAACTACAGTTGAATCTTGAACAATAGAGCCTTGAACTGCATGATCCACTTATATGTGGATTTTTTTCAATAACTATCTGTATGGCCGTAGCTGGTTTGGTTCAGTGGATAGAGCAACGGCCTGGGAACTGAAGGCTCCCGGGTTCAATTCTGGTCAAGGGCACATACTGGGGTTATGGGTTCCATCCCCAGTGTGGGGCGTGCATTAGGCAGCCAATCAGTGATTCTCTCTCATCATTGATGTTTCTATCTCCCTCTCCCTTCCTCTCTGAAATCAATAAAAACATACTTAAACAAATAAAAATAAACCAATTTTTTTAAAAATTAAATATCTGTATGGTTTTTGATCTGTGGTAGTGAGTTCATGGATGCAGAGGGATGACCATACACATTGATCTATGCCATTTTATGTAGGGGACTTGAGCACCCGCTGATTTTATTATCTGTGGTAGTCCTGGAACCAATCTTAAGTTCAGGGGGAGTCAAAAGTTAGATACAGATTTTCAACTGCATGGGGGGTTGGTGCCCCTAACCTCCACATTGTTCAAGGGTCAACTGGATAGCCAAAGAAGAAATTATACAGGCACCTTCTTCCTGCTAAACAAACTTCTTAGGGGGTACTATAAGGCTGGGTAAAGGAGGAAAGAGATAAGAAAAGGCAGGTTGCCCTGACTGGTTTGACTCAGTGGATAGAGCGTCGGCCTGCGCACTGAAGGGTCCCAGGTTCGATTCCAGTCAAGGGCATGTACTTTGGTTGTGGGCACATCCCCAGTAGGGGGTGTGCAGGAGGCACCTGATCGATGTTTCTCTCTCATCGATGTTTCTAACTATCTGTCCCTCTCCCTTCCTCTCTGTAAAAAATCAATAAAACATATTTTAAAAAAGAAAAGGCAGGTTGGAGATGCCAGTGACAAGAGAGCAGGAGATGGGGGAAGAAAGAGCACAGGGGGACCAGAGAATCCACTAAAGAGGGAGGAGCCCAGGACTCGCATCACCCCCAAGCCTCTGAACCCGGCGAGGAAAAGGAAGGGCGTAGACAGCAGGATTCCGACAAACCATGAAAGTATATCAAAAGAAGTTTTTACACAAAAGAGCAAAGGAAGCACAAGAGAAGAAAATTCTTTTCAGGGAGGGGAGTATCAGGGGGCTGTTGCAGGTAGGCACTGTCATAAACTGAAGTTACAGTGTAAACTGCTGAGAATAGTTTAATGAGAGTATGTGATTCCTACATCCAATTACTAGAAGGAAAGTATAAATCACTTGTTATATTTGTATTGCAGATAAAATTCTATTATGACCAATAAACTATAGAAGAGAGACTTGCTTAAAATGTGGTTAGGATTCATGCTTTTACACTCTATCCATGTGATGAAGAGAATGTAGGAGATAAACTTGGAGCAATACTCATTCCCCTCTGAATGCTTCCCACCCTCAAGGAATCAAGTGGTACTCGGCAATAATTTGGAACAGGAAGATAGGTGTGATGGACATCAGGTGTGGGACTTGGAAGAATGAAGGAACTGGAGGAGGAACCACCACTAAGGGATGAACTGAGATACGCAGAGGGACTAGAGTGGCCTAGATGGACCAGCAATTCTCTTAGGGACTAGACTCTAGTGGAATTTCTTGAGAAAGGAAACTGGTAATGTCCAAGTCTATCTTGTAATTAAAGGGAGCTAGCAAGCTCATTTGCAGACCTGGGTCCCATCATCACCCAATCCTCAGTCTCTCCTGACCTGTATATAATCTGTCTTTCTCTAAGCCTGGGTAGACAGTAGCAGACCATAGCATAGAAAACAACATTAGGGGTAGCAACCAGGGTAGTGAGCTAAGGTTGAGAGAATTATATTTTGCATCTTCAAACCCTGCAACGAACAAAACCACAGAGGTAAAATATTTGTTTCACATTCCAAAAGGATCCTATGACTCATGTAATTCCTTTTCCTAGACTGGTCCTTCTCTTTCTGATCACTTCCATCTCATCTCAGGCAAACCTAACCTTTGTTACCCTACTGTGAGCACAGGATGGGTTTCCCATAGGGTGGTGTTTTGAGATTTCATTCCT
>NW_006285258.1:2239827-2248920 GCF_000327345.1 Myotis davidii
ATGTTTTTAATTTATTTTTTAAATTCTTTATTGTTGAAAGTATTACAGATGTCTCCTTTTTCCTCCATTGACCTCTCCCAGCCAGCCTGCCCGGCACAGGTCCTCAACCCCCTACTGTCTGTGTCCACTGGTTATGCTTATATTCATGCATACAAGTCCTTTGGTTGATATCTTACCTACCCTCCCCACCGTCCCCTGTCTTTTCTTTGTAGTTTGATGGTCTGTTCAATGCTTCTATGTCTCTGGATCTATTTTTCTTCAGCAGTTTATGTTGTTCATTATATTCCACAAATGAATGAGATTATATGATACTTATCTTTCTCTGAATGGCTTGTTTCACTTAGCATAATGCTCTCCAGGTCCATTAATGCTGTTGCAAATGGTAAGAGTTCTTTCTTTTTTTTACAGCAGCATAGTATTCCATTATGTAGATGCACCATCGTTTTTCAATCCACTCATCTGATGATGGGCACTTAGGTTGTTTCCAAATCTTAGCTATTGTAAATTGTGCTGCTATGAACATAGTGGTGCATATATTCTTTCTGATTGGTGTTTCTGATTTCTTGGGCTATATTCCTAGAAGTGGGATTACTGGGTCAAATGGGAGTTCCATTTTTAATTTTTTGAGGAAACTCCATACTGTTTTCCACAGTGGTTGCACCATCTGCATTCACTCCAGCAGTGTACTAGGGTTCCTTTTTTTCCCACATTCTCTCCAGCACTTGTCATTTGTTGATGATAGCCATTTGACAGGTGTCCACTTTCGAAAAGTGTCTATTTCAGTCCTTTGCCCATTTTTTTTATTGGATTGTTTATCTTCCTTTTGTTAAGTTGTATGAATTCCCTATAAATTTTGGAGATTAAACCCTTATTGGAGATAACATTGGCAAATATGTTCTCCGGTGCAGTGGGCTCTCTTGTTTGTTGGTGGTTTCTTTTGCTGTGCAGAAGCTTTTTATTTTGATGCAGTCCCATTTGTTTATTTTCTCCTTAGTTTCCATTGCCCTAGGAGATGTATCAGTAAACATATTGCTATGAGATATGTCTGATACTTTGCTGCCTATGGATTATTCTAAGATTTTTGTGCTTTCCCATATGGTTCAGACAAATACCCCTGCAGCCAGCTCTTTAGGCAGCTTTCACGACCATGGGTTCTCTGCTTATGCTCTGTGGCCAAGGAAAAGAGAAAACAAAAAAATTCTAGGATACCCCATTAACCTCAAAATGATAGCGTTTGAGGTCTGACCTCACTTGCAGGTTCATAATCCTAAGACTGTGGCTTCTACTTTCACATCCTTTCAGGTCTCCGTTTTTCTAGGTCATTGTGTAAGGGAAAGCACAGAGGAAGAGCTAAAACCTTTTGCCTTCAGGCCAAAACCCTTCAATTTTCACTTCGAACAGAATCAATGATTCTGAGCAGAAAACATCTTCCATAACTACCTGCCAGGTGTTATAACAAGGGACGCCAGGCACAGATCCTTTGCATAAATTGGGAATGTTCTGGTTCTTGAGATGGGAAAGAATCTTAAGAGAGCCAGTCTTGTACTCAAATACATAATAACTAGTACACAGTGCCCCTCTAGGCTGTGGGGCTAAGAGAGGTTTGTCTTTTTATTGGATGGGAAAATGAAAGAATACCAAATTATACTGTATCAGGAAAAACCATTGCGCTAACAAGGAAGGAATCTTCTAGGGTGCCTCTTGTTTCTCTGTATTTTCAAAAAGACTCATTTTTTACATCTTAGTTTGATGACTGTGCCTCTGAAAATGTTTGGGACAAGATGATTTTCTATTTGCGATTTCCTTTAGTTTATTTTCATGCAAGGTCCCTATGACCTTGTTAGTGTGGGTGGTGACATTGGTAGAAAGTCAAAGCCACACTTGCACTTGCCAAATAGAATCCTACTGTCTGTTGAAAAGCAACTAGGGGGAAATCACTCATTTGTATTGCAGGACACAAGTATGGACCACAGTCTGAGTGATTTTCACTGGTGTGGCAGAGTGAATGATGGCCCCCCAAAATGATCATCTAAGTTCTAACCCCTGGTACCTATGAATGTGGCCTTATTTGGAAAAGAGGTCTTCGCAGACATATTTAAGACTCTCAGGGTAAGATCATCCTAGACTTAGGGTGGCCTAAATCTAATGGCAAATGTCCTTAAAAGAGAAAAGAGGAGATTTTAGATACAAGAGAGACCCAGAGGCAAAGCCATGTGAAGATGGAAGCAGAGAATGGAGGTACACAACTTCAAGCCAAGGAATGCCAACGATCGCCAGCTACCACCTAAAGATAGGAGTGAGGCCTGGCACGGATTCTCCCTCAGGACCTCCAGGAAGAACAACCCTGCCAACACCTTGATTTTGGACTTCTGACCCCAAGAACTGAGAGAATAAATTTCTGTTGTTTTAAGCCACCCAGTCTGCGGTAATTTGTTATGGCAGGCCTAAAAAACTAATACAACTGGTATGAGGCATATTCTCACAGAAATATCCTGATGAATGATAACAAACGACTCTCAGATTCTGAGATGGACTCCATTTGGTCATTTATTCACTCATTTTCTCATTCATTCATTCATCAAATATCTACTATGTACCTGGCTTTAAATATGACTGGGGCTTTTTAGATTCTTTGATACATTCTTATCCACGGTAAGTTTGTTTGCTCCTAACTCTGTAGATGGAGGAAAGTTTACGTAGATATTTTGTATTTCCAAAGCTCTGTTTTCTTCTGGATTCTTCATAAATGGCCTAGACATTCTTCCTAACGGCTAACAAAGGGCAATGACAAGATGTAAAATATGATTTTTCCATCATTTGAGAATTTCATTAAGGCCACAGAGTTTAAGACAAAGGGTGATAAAGACTTCTTTACATTGGTAGGAAATGTGCTAAATACATCTTTGCAGGATTTACAAAAAGATAAAACCCTTATCTATCTACATGTAATCAAAATATGAGAAAAGAGGTTGTTAGAAAAGGAGCCACTAAAAGGAATTCATAGAAGCAAAGGCTGTTGAGACTTTTCTTCTTGGGAACACTCCTTACAACTGAGCTAAGTGTACATTGCACAACTACAGGGGGCACCATTCACTCCACACTCATTGGACATTTATAGGGTTATCACAATTTTCCAGCAGGTGGCAGTAAAGTATCTTGAGGAGTAAGGTCCTTTTTCTATCCACTGAGCCAAACAGGTTAGGGCCTAAGGACCTTTTTCTAATCCATGCAAGGTCATTGGGCTACTTTTCCTTCCTCCTGTCACCCTCCCCCAAGCCAGGCACTAGAGTTTGGAGAGAATCTTCATAGATACTGAGATTCACTGCAACAGGAGAGATTAGCTGAATGAATGCTGGTTGAGTTATAGGAACTATAGGCCCGCCCCAGGGTACTTACCATCAGAGCAAAGCCTGGGAATCCTGGGAGACCCTGATAAGTGTAGCAGCAGTCTTAGCCCTGATGACTTCTCTTTATCGGGAGGAGCTTGAAGGCAGGAGACTTGCTAGAGCTACCATGACAGCAAGACAAGGCGAGAGTGGTCACGCTGTACTTCCACGACTGGGCATGGCAAGAGTACATGAATTCCTTGGCCAAATGGAGCCCCATATAAGCTGTCTGAAAGAACCTTCTCTGAGGGAACTGACCACTGAGTGACAGCTCCTACCCTCTGGCCCAAAAGAGGAAATGTGCGCAGAGAAGACAGAAAAGGTGAGGGGAGATCACCAAAAGTCACCCAGAGAAAAGATTACCTTTGACACAGAAAGGTGTGTGGAGGCCCACCACAGGTTTGCCACAGAACACATAAACATGCCCCACAAAGGAGAGACATTTGATCACCTGCTATAATAGAAGGTGAAGTATGGTACCTATTTGCTTTGTTTAACAATGGACAGTTACTTTGATTTTCTGAATTATATAAATCATCCCATTCAATTAAATGCCTTATTGAGTGTAATGTGAATATCCCATGGGTTGTGGTCATACTGGTCTTAGAAAGCACATTTTTCCTTCACCTGGGAAGGACAGCACAGTTATCCCAAGGTCAGAGGGCTCTAGACACAAAACTGTAATTTAGATAACAGGGGAATGCCCCCTCATAGTCTCGGATTGCAATAAATGTGACTCTTTAATTTGACTTCTTGAGGCGTCCTTCTGTGATTCGCGGGGTGCATTACAACAAAGGCATCTTACAGAAAAGAGAAAACTGTAAATAGCACCAGCCTTTGCCTATTTACCTGCCACACACACACACACACACACACACACACACAAACACACACACACCACCTTGAGGAGCCAGAACTGCAAATGAACAGAAGGAGCAAAAAAGTGTAAAAAATAAACCATGTTCCACTTCCCCATCCTCAGTGTGGGTTCTCAAGGCACCAAGTTGTTGTGCCCAGATTTCAAGGTTCCCAAGGGCCCACCAGGGAGCCAGCGAGTCCGATGCAAAAGCAGAGTCATTTATTTCAAACCTAGGTTTGGCTCCCCTGCCCCCCCTTACTGGCACAGCAGCACGTGGCAGAGAGAGAGAAAACTCTGTGTCGAGAGAGGTTTTATAGGGGGTTGGGGTAAGGGGAGGAGAAAGGACTGTGGGCCCTGCCGATTGCAGGATGTGGTCATAGTGATGGCGTGCACTTCCCTTGACTATCATTGGCCAGTCCAGAGAAATCCTGGGCATAGCCAGCAGCGGCTTGGGTTCCCGGTTCTCCGAAAGTGAAACATTTCCTGTCGCGCACACCAATCAAGTCAGTCCAAGACTAATGACGTGGCAATCGGCTGCTAAAATAATTGCTGCTAGTATTAGTGGAGAGAAATGGTGCGCCTGTGCGTAAGGCTTGTGAGGGAAATGAATGCAACATTGCTGCAGTCTTTTTGCAAAAGGGTTCAGGAATCTGAAGGGGCTGTGACATAAATGGATACACTAGACAAGAAATATAAATTTGGAAGGCATGGGGAACCAGGTGGATCACTTCCCTCTAGTGGAGAATCTCTCTGACTTTTCCATCCCCTTTGCTTTTATTTACTAGAACATATATTTGCCCTTTAGCAAAGCAAACAAACATATCAAAGGTAACGTTTGGTAAACAGTAAAAGGTTATCAGGTTAGGCGAATTGCCTTCGGCCACCATTGTCTCCACAGAACAATCAGTGCATAACCTTTAGCCCTTGCCAAAAGCCCAAGGTCCATCAGCCTTCTGAAGGACTTCTTGCATAATTATGACCTGCTGGTTTTAGCCTCCAGCACAACATGATTATAGTAATCAGTCATTAGTGAGTGTTGTATTTTGTTATTAATAATTATGTATAACAGGATATTATAAAAATTATAATTTTTAATTATAAATTATAATTAAATTATGAGATTTTTATTAAAATGTTTCTTACATACCATTATATTGGCTGGGATGCAAAAATATTCATTGTGGGCTGCATGTGGCCTACAGGCCATGAGTTTAACATGCTAGAAGTAAGCCCAAGGAATTAGTTCTCATCATATACCCTTTAGTTCTGTCTAAAGAGAACCTAGGTTTTTAGAGGCATACCTCAGAGTATTGATTACAACTAACAAGGAAGTTAGTTGTAATCTTTTTGCTGGTGGAGGGTCTTGCCTTTAGTTTGTAAAAAATGCAACATCTATAAAACACAATAAAGCAAAGCTCAGTAATACGAGGTATGCCTGTATTTGGAGTTTCCTCTCTCCTATGCAACTCATGTGCATTAGGGGGAAGCTAAACATACACCTAACAGCAACCCACTCTCCAACCCCCCGGCATTAGTTTGTAAGCTCTGAAAACTATAAAACATTGTTAAAAGAAATTTTAAAAGGTCTAAATAAATGGAAAGACATCTTGTGTTCATGGATCAGAAGACTTACTATTGTTAAGAGTAAGCAATTCTCAAACTAATCTACAGATTCAACACAGTCCCTATCAAAATCCAATCTGGCTTCTTTTTTTTTTTGCAGAAATTTGACAAGCTAATCCTTAAATAAAAATGTAAGTGACCCAGAATCACCAAAACAATCTTAAAGAAGAACAAAGTTGGAAGACTCACACCCTGATTTCAAAACTTACTACAAAGTTACAGTAATTGAGATACTGCGGTGGCATTAGGCATGTAGATCAATGGAATAGAACTGAAAGTTCAGGGACAAACCCCACACTTACAGTCAGTTGATTTTCTAAGGATCCCAAGACAATTCATTGGGGAAAGCATAGTCCTTCAACAAAAGATGTGGTGACAACTGGATATCTACATGCAAATAATTAAATTGGACCCCTTCTTCACACCATAAACAAAAATTAACTGAAGATGACCACAGACATAATATAAGAGCTAAAATTATAAAACTCTTAGAAGAAAACATAGGGGTAAATCTTCATGACCTCACATTTGGCAACGGTTTCTTAGATATGACACCAAAGTACATGTGACAAAAGAAAAAAATAGATAAATTAGACTTCATCAAGATTAAAAACCTTTGTGCCTTAAAGGATATCATCAAGAAAGTGAAAAGACAACCCACAAAATGGGAGAAAACATTTTCAGGGAATGATAAAAAATGCTCTAAAACTGACCATGGCGATGGTTGCATAATCTCTGTGAATCCCCAAAAATTGAAGTTTATTTAGATTGGGGTATCAGGTGACCCAAATGTGCAGCAAAGCTAGAGAACCACCAGTCTGAGTTAATCATGGTTAGTTTGCTAGGGATTAGTTTAGGCATGGGCATATGTGCAACTCTGGCCAACAAGATGTAAGAAGTTTTTCTGGGGTTTCTAGGACAGCTTTCTAGCAAGAGTTATAGGAAAGGAAACCTCTTCTTTTGAACATTGTGTCTGGAATTGCAGCAGCTGTCTTACAGCCATGAAAAGAATTAGTCCAAGGGAAAAGCTGACACACTAAGGATTCCAGAGAAGAAATATGTCAAAGAACTTGGGACCTCAATGACTCAGTTGAGCTGCTGAGTGAAGCAACCCTTGAGTCATCTGAATTCTGGACTTCTTATAATGTGAGATAAATTTCCTTATTTTTCAAATCTTTTTGCAGACCAAAGTATCCTCACATACTGAAATACATTTAAGGAGCAAGTGAAGAAGACTAGCCTACAAAAGAGAATGAAAAGAAATGGACAAAAAAGTAAGGAAAAAACCAGAGGATATCTATATATATAAAAGCCTAAGCGACTGTTACAACCTGTCAACCGAACAAAGTCCTATGACATGCACTGACCACCAGGGGGCAGATGCTCAATGCAGGAGCTGCCCCCTGGTGATCAGTACACTCCCACAACCAACCTTCCGTGGCCGGCCAACCTCCTGTGGTCCCTCCCCCGCAGCTGGCCGGTCCCCATCGGCCCTGATCACCAGCCAGGCCGAGGGACCCCACCCGTGCACGAATTTGTGCACCGGGCCTCTAGTAGTATCATAAAAGGCCAAAACAAATAACAGTTTAAAAAGGAAGGGATACTCATCAGTGAAAAATGTTTCATAGCAGTTAAGATAAGGCTGAGAGTGCTGTGAAATATAATTCATTTTGGCTTCTATCCAGCTGCAACAGTACTCTGGCATAGATGACCTCTGCACATAGACCTACATCATCCAATCAGTATCTTTGGAAAATAGTCTGGCAGTTCCTCACCAGTGTCTCTTTAAGTTCAAATAAATTAGAATTTAATAAAATTTAAAATGTACATTCTCAGATGTCAATTGCTCAACAGTCACAGTACTGGGCTGATATAAAACATTTCCGTCATCACAGAAAGTTTTATTGGACAACATTTACCTAAACGATTTGGAGCCTCTGTCTCCTCAGCATTTTGAATCCCAAGGTCAAATCTGTTATCCCTTTTATCCATGTTTCTCTCTCCAAAGCCTTATCTTTGGGTAGCAGCCACTGTTCTATCCCCCTTATTTTCCACAGATAAACATAGGTATAGACACTTATTCTTTCTTTCTGTGTCAGATGTTTCCATTTGTCCTTCAGATCCACCCTCCACGTTTTTCTATCCTGTTCTGTACCCCAGGAGGTTGATCTATGGCTTCCTTCCTTCTCATTTGTGGTTGGGTTTGGCCAGTGGGAAGCACTAGCAGAGGTCAGAGGAGGAAGGAGAGACATTGGGCCATGTATGCGCTGGCCTGCTCCATCGGGACGTTTCAGGAAAACTGAGATGGTTGATTACCCTCCCTTTAAGTATCCTTTAATTTGATATTTATCCACAGGCTAGTCTTTAAAAATTCATGGATACAATGACTTATCTCTTCTTTACTAAGCTACCTGTGTAAGGTTTGCGCCTCCCTACCTATTTTGATTTTATCTTGGGAGCTATTGGTTTCTGTCAGATTTTTTCCATCTACTTGCACTCAGTGCCTTTGTTTCTGGCTGTATTTTTGCATTCATACCCCATGGTATTTTCTTTCCAGAGTGGGAAGAAGTCATACACCGTCTCTGTCCGGAGATATAAACCATGTAACATTTAAAGATGTTTCCTTAAGTCTATAATGTTTGTGGAAGTAAAATCTAGGTTATTTTCTTGCTACTGCCTATCTTGGGATCTTTGGGTAACCATTCACTCAGGGCAATCAGGATCTGAAAGTTTCTCCTTTATTTGTGGTGTAAAGAGAATACCAAATTTGCTTTAAGGGTTTCTTAAAGTGACTTCAGCCCACTTAAGCTGTATCTTTCGGGTGTTGGCTCCTGGTTAAAAGATTAATATTCTCTAAATGGATGCCATGTTAGCTACAGGCCATTCTAAAGTTCAGAGTATAGTTTTGGGCCCAGGGTCTAAGACCCCAGAACTACAAGCAGAAGCTGAAATGAAATGAGTCACTGCTTTAGCCCTGCAGGTGAACATGGGGTTAAACAGGACTTGTGGAGGGCCTAGGAATGACAAGTGCTCCCTTTCCTGGAAAGATTGCCCACCACTTGGCTATTGTCTACTCAAAAGAAAAGTCACACTACTTTAAGGAATTTCCCTTATGAAGAAAATCTTGATTTTCCCACTCTGTGATAGGTCTCCTCCACCCCCAGCCTCCAATTCCCAGAAAAGAGGCCTTGGTTTTGTTTCCTGTCTCTCCTGTTTGCTGACTGC
>NW_006285258.1:2249086-2255109 GCF_000327345.1 Myotis davidii
TAATCCTTCTGCTGGGGCAGACTTGCAGGAAAGGGGGGAAATGTTTCTTCCCAGAAACTTAATAAAGCTTCAATTCACTCACAATCGGGTTGCCCTTCCACTCGGTGATTCTTAACGGTGATTGCACATTAGGATCACCTGAGAAGCTTTCCCCTTCCAGACAGGTGAGTCAGACTGCCTGTGGTTTGAGGCCCCGGGGCAATTGTTTTTTAAAGCTCTCCTAATGATGGCAATGTACAGACAGGGTTAAGAATCCCGGCCTTACATTTTAAGAATGTCAGTGCATAGGCGTACTATCTCTACTGCATAGGCAGAAGTCACTGATCAACCTAGAAGCCCGTGGAGAGACTTTCATTCTCTTCGTTGCTTATAAAAAAAACTACCCACACCAGCACTGCTCCCCATGACACCAGCTGGCTGACAGGGCACATTCCTGACAACCATGATCCCGAGGTCCCGGTGACTCATGGCACGGGTTTTTTTCAGTTAGTCCTATTCTCCTTCCACATGCGGCAGCAGAGCAGCTGTCTCCGCTGTAATAAACGGTGGACTACGAGACAGAAGACACAGATTCTAACCTCACTCTCCCCCTAAGTAGTTGTGAGGCGTGAGTCAGGTCATGTAATACCTCTGAGACTTTTTAAAATGGGATAATTTAACCGTCTCGCCTATCTACTTCACAGACTTGTGTGAAGATCAAATGAAATGTGAAAGCAGTCATAAACCATAAATTGCCATTTCGAGATAACAACATGACCATATACTTGGGACAGAGCAGAGCCCTTCCTCCCTTATTTTGTCTAAGACAGTTTCCCCTTTCATCTCAAGAGATGGCAGGTAGAAAAGCAGATGGAGAAAGAGGCATGCGTACAAGAATGCATTTTTGCAGTGTTTACAAAGGAATACCATGTACATAGTGGGAAAAAAATATGAGCTAGGTCTATATAACACATACAGGATGATGCTAATGCTATATTGTTAGGTGAAAAACGGAATTGCAGCACATGTGCAGGGTATGACCTAACTTTAAAATGATGTAAGAACATGTTGTTAGTGCATGGAAACTCTAAAAGGATACATTCCAGCCAGTTAACACCAGGATTGATTGGGAAGGAGACTTTAATTTTTCCTTTGTACATTTCTGTAATATTTGAATAGTTTTATGATGAGCATATATCATTTCCATAATTATAAATATACTAGAGGCCCGGTGCACAAAAATTTGTGCACTCGGGGGGAAGGGGGGGTGCTTAGCCTGGCCTGTGCCCTCTCACAGTCTGGGACCCTTCAGGAGATAACGCCCTGGTGGCTTAGGCCTGCTCCCGGGGAGCAGAGGGCAGGCCCAATCCCTAGGTGCAGCCCTGGTCAGGCTCAGAGCAGGGCCAATTGGGGAGTTGGGGCACTGCCCCCTGTCATGCACAGAGCAGGGCAGATTGGGAGGTTGCGATGCCACCCTCAGTCACGCTCAGGGTAGGGCCGATTGGGGGGTTGAGGCACCGCCCCCTGTCACACTCAAGGCAGGGTCGATGGGGAGGTTGTGGTGCCACCCCCTGTCACGCACAGAGCAGGGCCCATCAGGGGGGTTGGGGAGCTCTCCCATCACGCACAGAGTAGGGCTGATAGGGGAGTTGGGGCACCGCCCCCTGTCACACACAGAGCAGGGCAGATCAGGGGGTTGGGGCGCCGCCCTCTATCGCCACAGAGCAGGGCCGATCAGGGGGTTGGGGCACTGCCATTCTCACACTCAGGGCAGGGCCGATGGGGAGGTTATGACTCTACCCTGTCACACACAGAGCAGGGCCCGTGTGTGTGTGTGGGGGGGGCCCCCGCACCCTGTCACACACAATGCCGCAGGGCGATCAGTGGGTTGGGGAGCTCCCCTGTATCAGGCACAGAGCAGGGCTGATCAGGAGGTTGGGGCGCCTTCCCCTGTCACGGACAGAGCAGGGCGGATAGGGAAGTTGTGGCCCCACCCCCTGTCACATACAGAGCTGCAGGGCGATCAGGGGGTTTGGGCACTGCCCCCTGTCACGCTGATCCTGGTGCCGGGAGGCCTCTCGGCTCCACTGATCCCGGTGCTGGGAGGCATATTATCCTTTTACTATATAGGATAGAGGCCTGGTGCATGGGTGGGGCTGGCTGGTTTGCCCTGAAGGGTGTCCTGGACCAGGGTGGGGGTCCCCACTGGGGTGCCTGGCCAGTCTGGGTGAGGGGCTGAGGGCTGTTTTCAGGCTGGCGGGTGCCTGAAGCTCCCAACTGCTCCTTTTTTTCTTTTTTTTCTTTTTTATTCTGGGCCAGCTTTAGCTCTGGCTCCAGCTCTGAGGCCTCTGCTGCTGAAAGCAGGTATCTGGTTTGTTTGGGTTCTATAATCAAAACAATGTATAACTACCGTTCTGAGATCCCTGCTTGCTGAAAGCAGGTTTCTGGGGTTTTGTTTAGCTTCTATATTTGTAACAATGTTTCAAACTGCAGACTCAGAGGCCTGCAGTGGCAGGCGGGGAACGTTGGAGTCCTCCATCACTGAAGCAAGCAAGCCTCATGTTCGCTTCAAGCTGCCTGGCTGCCGGCGGCCATCTTGGCTGGCAGTTAATTTGCATATCGCCCTGATTAGCCAATGGGAAGGGTAGCCATCGTACGCTAATTACCATGTTTCTGTTTTATTAGATAGGATACTAAAATGCAAATTGAGGAGAAAGAGTGGCAATGAGGATATTATAGCCTAAGGTTAGTAAAGAGTCAGAGAAAATGTAATTATCTTAAAGTTGTTCTAATGCCTGGGCTCAGACAAAGCCTGCTCCAAGGTGAAGAAGAGTCCAAAAGTGTGCATTCCTCACAGTCTGTTATCAAGAACTTTAAGAATTCACAGAAAAGGTAAGAGGTGGCAGGAGGCTGAAAATAGTCAAAGGTTCTGATTTTTAAACAGGAAAAAAGTATTGCTTCTGGAAACTGCAAACTACAAAGTCTGAGCCTGATCAAGAAAAGTCTAGAGTGGATTGTTAAGCAGTTGGTTTGTGAACACCTAAAAAGGCACGTGGTGATCACCAGCAGCTGACAGGGATTCCCTAAGAACAAATCATGACAAAATCACCTATTTTCTTTTGGTAGAGCAACTAAGTCAGTAGATGAGGGAAATATCACAGACTTAGTATATATGTTTTATTTTTAAGTTATATTATGACATCGAATATATATTTTTAAAACATTTTTATTGATTTTTTTTTCAGAGAGAGAAAGGGAGAGGGAGAGAGAGAGAAAAACATTGATATGAGAGCGGCTGCCTCCTGCAAACCCCCTGCTGGGGATCGAGCCCACAACCCAGGCATGTGCCCTGACCGGAATGGAATTGAACCCGCAACCTTTCAGTGCACAGGATGGCACTAACCCAACTGAGCCACACTGATCAGGGCAGACTGTATCTTGATTTCAGCAAAGCCTTTCCCAAAGTCTTTCACAATATCTCTTTTAAAAATATGTGAAATGTAAGTTATTAAGTGATTCATGGCTAATTAAATATATCAATGTATGTAGTCTTCAGCCCTGTTCCCTTTTATATTTTTATCAACAGCCTAGATATAGACATTGAAGGCAGCCTTACCAAGTTCTCAGATGGCACAAGGGTGAAAGGACTAGACACTAGCTAAGCACAGAGTCTATATTCAAGATATTCTTAGTTTAATGGAATGTCAAGCTGAAATCAGCAAAGGAATTCATGGGTTATACTAGGATGAGAAATGTCAGTTTCATGTAAGAAAGAGTTCTTAACTACAGTTGTTCAACAATGGATTATGCAATAGATTATCAGTCAAAAGAAAATTGGAGGGGTAGGAGATTGGTCCATCAAATTTTCTTGTAAGTGCAAAATTATTTGATTCCAACTATAAAATTAATAACGGACAATAAGTACTAACAGATTTCAAAGATAGTAAAAGACTATTTTAGGGCATAATATTTGTTTTCATAGAGAAAACAAGTCCTGAGCGGAACCTTGAAGAACCAGTAAATGGATATTGATGCACGAAAGAGAGTAGATCATTCCAGGATGTCATAGAGCATAGAAGCAAGACTAACATGGCATTTCCCAGAGTCAGGAGGTGACTGACCTGGCTGTGGTGTTAGTAAGAAGATAAGGCCACAACCAGATCATGCAGGATTCAAAACCAGGAAAGAAGTTCACACTCTGTTCAACAGAGCAGTGATCAATCAGGCTCCGCTTGCAAGCATCAGAAACCAACACTGGCAAACTTCAAGAGAGGAGTTTATTGCGAAGATAGCAGAACCAATAGGGAGCCTGGAGAATCAGGTTTGGAAGCATTAGAAAGCAAGGTGGCCTTCAAGAGCTAAAAAGCAGGAACCAGAAGAGTGGTCTTGAAGCAGGCCAGAGCACCATGCTAGGATGAATGAATATCAACCATGTTTGATCTCTTTATCACACTGCTAAGGATTCAAATAGAGGGACAAGGTGTCCCAAAGCCCTAGCTTGGGTCACATATCCTTCTCATAGCTAAAGAAGATGAGTACTGGATTAACAGTTTTTCCAAACTATATCCAATAGGAAGAGAGAATTCCCCAAAAGGGAATGAAGTGTGAAGGAGAAAAAAATGCTGAGCATCCAAAAGCAACAAAAGCTCACTATTGGCACCATTGTAGGTTCTGAGCAAGGTAGCAACATGATGAAAATGTGCTATAGGGAGATTTGGCAATTTGCAAATGGACTAGACTCTAGTCACTAGAGGAATGAAAATTTAAAGATGATGGTGAGTAGAGGGGGAATAGGTAGAGCACAGAGGATTTTCAAGGCAGTGAAAATACTCTGCATGATACTATAATGATGGATACATGTCATTATACATTCATCCAGTCCTTTCTAGAAAATAAAATGTATTTCATGAAGAATGAAACCTAATGTAAACTGTGGAGTTTGGTTTCTGATGATGTGTCACTGTAGGCTCACCAATTGTACCAAATATACCACTTTGGTAAGAGATGTTGATAATGGGGGAGGCTATGGTTGTGTGGGGGCAAAGATATATGTAAAATCTATCTCTTCCTCTCAAACTTGCTGTTAACCTAGAACTGCTCTTTAACAAGTGCTATTTGTTTTGTTTTAAAAATCTAAAGGCAGATGGTAAGTTCTCTAGGTTTAGAGTGTGGCAATGAAAACAAAACAGCAATGATGTTCAGTGTAAAAATAGTAAGTCTGTATAACTGCCTAGATGCTAAAGAAATGGAAGGAAATATTATTATAATGCTACTCTTAGAGACGGAAGGAATGATGGTGGTAGAAGTAAGAGAGCAGTGTCTAGGTTGGAGGTGAAAATAATGCTCACAGTGTTGAGTTTAGCTGATGATGAGAATATGCAGTAAGAAATAGTCCAAGGGGACTTGGTTGGAAGTAGAGATGTAGGAGGATTTATCATAGAGAAGAAAATTGAAATCAGAACAGGCTCTCTCAGAGAATATGTAAAATAGTGAGCAGAAATGGTGACAAACCCCTTCAGGATTGGGGGGCGGGGGAGAGACACCCCACACCCCCAAAAGAGAAATTAGAAGAGGTTTTGGGAATTTATTTTTTTATTTTTTTGTTCTTAAATTTTTTTATTACAAAGGGTATTACATATGTGTCCATTCCCACCCCCCACCCTAGACAGTCCCCTAGCCTCCCATATCCCCCAGTGTCTTATGTCCATTGGTTATGCTTATATGCATGCATACAAGTCCTTTGGTTGATCTCTTACCCCCCTATCTCCCGCCCTCCAACCCTCCCCGGCCTTCCCGCTGCAGTTTGACAATCTGTTTGAGGCAGCTCTGCCTCTGTATCTATTATTGTTCAAAAGTTTTTAATGGTCTCAATTATCCATGAATAAGTGAGATCATGTGGTATTTTTCTTTCATTGACTGGCTTATTTCACTTAGCATAATACTCTCCAGTTCCATCCATGCCGTTGCAAATGGTAAGAGCTCCTTCCTTTTTACAGCAGCATAGTATTCCATTGTGTAGATGTACCACAGTTTTCTAATCCATT
>NW_006285258.1:2255717-2256494 GCF_000327345.1 Myotis davidii
TATTTTTGTGTATGGTGTAAGTTGGTGGTCTAGTTTCATTTTCTTGCATATATCTGTCCAATTTTCCCAGCACCATTTATTGAAGAGACTATCTTGGCTCCATTGTATGTTCTTGCCTCCTTTGTCAAATATTAATTGAGCATATTGGTTCGGGCCAATTTCTGGGCTCTCTATTCTATTCCATTGATCTATGGTTTTGGGAATTTAGAATGAGCTCTTATGCATTGTGAACTTTTAGTCATAAGCAGTATTACATGTTTTTCATTTTTATCCCTGATCCCATTTTCTCCCTCTACTCAAGACACCCACTCTGATTATCCTCAAATATGTATATACTAGAGGCCAGGTGTGCACTGGTGGGGTCCCTCAGCCTGGTCTGAGCCCTTTCACAATCTGGGGGACCCTTTAAGAGATGTCAGACTGCCAGTTTTGGCCCAATCCCCACAGGCCAGGCTGAGGGAACCCACTGGTGCACGAATCCGTGCACCAAGCTGATTTTGGCCCAATCCCCACAGGCCAGGGCCTCTAGTATGCATATAAGATCTTCCATGCCTGTGCATTGAGAGTCTGCCCCATGGTGGTCATTGCATGTCATAGCTACCAGACAGTTAGATGGTTGAATGGTTGGATGGTTGCTTAGGCTTTTATATATATAAATTTGTACATAGTTAATAAATGAATAAATATACCTATGATGAGCATATCATGAGACTATTTTACTTACAGGTGCACAGGACCAAAATTAATAAAAAACTATTGGTGTAAATAAGTCTGGTT
>NW_006285258.1:2256715-2296773 GCF_000327345.1 Myotis davidii
TCTGGAGAAACTAGACAGAACCTGGCTGAAGAACCTGGCCACAGAACCTGGCGACCGAACCTAGCGAGAGAACATGGCTACAGAACCTGGCTGGAGATCCTAGACAGAACTTGGCAGGAGATCCTGGCTAGAGGAACCTGGCTATGATGATCACCCGAAGGTTGCCTCCGTGTCATTCCTTCTCTGACGACTCCGTCCACACCTTTGGGGACCCCTGGACCTGCTGGGGTTGGACCCCAGCACCCTTTCCCCTTTCCTTCTGAGATTCATCAGTCTGTTCCATGTTTCCATGCCTGTGCATTGAGCATCATGCCTGTGCATTGAGCATCTGGTCAGTGTGTGTTATAGCTAACAAACGGTTGAACGGTTGAATGGTTGAACAGTCAAACAGTCACTTAGGCTTTTATTTATATAGATTTCTGTAAAATGTGTGGGATTTTGTGGAATTTGTATGTTTGAATGTGAATGAATGGCATTATGCTGTAGCTCTCACTGTGTGATTTTTTTCACTTACCACATCATGTCCACATACATATGAGAAAGCTGAAATGCTCTTTAGAAACTACTGCACTGTCCACATTTCCACCAGCAGATCATGAGAGTTCCCATTGCTATACATTTTCACCAATATTTGGTAATCTCATTTTGCCAATGCGATGGATATAAAGTTGCATCTTATTGATTGAAGTTAATTTTTTTTTCTAATGAGTATGAATACCTCTTCAGATTTCAGGTTTCTCCTTCAATAAACTGCTTGAGTGTATCATTTTCTCATGTTGTTCTAATAAGTGTCCATTTGTTTTTTGATTTTCAGGAGTATCATTTATGTTCTAGAGTTGTGTAGTCCAATACAGTAGTCGCTAGCTACTAACTGCTAACTAGTCAGACAGGAGCTACTGAGTACGTGAAATATGGCTAGTCCAAACTGACATGTACTGTAAGTGTAAAATACACACCCAATTTCAAAGAGTCAGTACAAAAACCATGTAAAATATTAATAATTTTATATTGATTATATGTTGAAATGATAGTATTTTAGATGTGTTGTGTCAAATATATTGTTAAAATTCATTTTACCTGTTTATTTTTATCTTTTATAATGTGGCTACTAGAAAACTTTAAATTACTTATGTGGCTTATATTTGTGGTTCACATATTACTATTGGACATGCTGTTTAAGATATTAATTCTTAGTTGGTTTTAGACATTGAAAATTCCTTCTCTCACTCTGTCCTCCATCTTAAATTTGCTGATGGTGTCAAATTCACTCATTTGTCACCAGGCCATCACATCACACAACTCTGGGGAAAGCATTCATATCAAGATCTAATGTAGCCCTAGCTGGTCTGGCTCAGTGAATAGAGCATCAGCCTGCGGACTGAAGGGTCTCAAGTTTGATTCTGGTCAAGGGCACATGCCCTGTTTGCAGGCTCGATCCCCAGTAGGGGGCTTGCAAGAGGCAGTTAATCAATGATTCTCTCTCATCATTGATGTTTCTATCACTTTCTTCCCTCACTCTTCCTCTCTGAAATCAATAAAAATATATTAAAAAGAAATCTATGTAAATGCCCTCTGCCCTCACCCCCAGAGTTGTGCAGTGTATGGCACATGTGTGTGTATGGCACATGTAGCCATACACAGCTCTGACTCTTTGCCTTGTGAACTGCACTTTGCGTATCTTGTTTAAGAAACCCTTCCCCACAACAAGATCACAATAATATTTTCCTTGTATTATTTTTATAATTAAAAATGAAAAACAGGATGGTGTTGTATCATAAAGAAGCCATAAAAGAGAGCGGTTTATAATGCCAAAAGGTGCAGATTTTAGGCAAAAAGGGAGAAATGAGAGGAAATCATTTATATTGGATTTTATGATTTTGACTACAATGTTATCTTTCTAATTATGTTTTGGTTACACAGATGTTAAAATTTACATTTCAAAGAGCATGTTAACAGATGGTGGGGAAGGCAAGCCACAAGCATGCTGAATGCCAGGTTGGCTCCACTTTATAGTCTAAACAGCTATTGAAGTTAATTCCCACAATAGGTAAGAACTTTGATATGGATCATAAAGAACTAGCAGTAATTGCAAAGATCATAAGACAATGTTCAGATTATACTTATATCATTGTCTAAAACATTATATTTTTGGCACATCACTTGTTTACTCTGGAAAATCAACTTTCAGATCAAGTTCAAACTGCTCAACTCTGTCAGTAGAGACAACTATAAACTGGCCCCATGCACTTCCCACATCTCATCTCCCCAGCAGATTGTAGATTTCACATAGATAGGTACCAGGTCTTACTTACACTCATACCTCCCCATCAACATCCTGGGAGATGTCATGGTTAAAAATTGCAGCATCATGCACTGTTTCTTAAGTCAACTAAAATTTTCTAAATTATTTGAGTAAATGCTCTGTGCTTAGCCTGAAATGACTAACGTTCATTTGAGCAAATGTTTTCACCTTGAAGTAACCACCTGACCTCATACAAAGAAAAATTATAATGGCAGACGCAAGTAGAAAATAACATGTTCAAAATGAGATATCAAATGATAAGGTATTTAAAAGTTGAGGTCAACCTCAGAACTGCTAATATACCCATCACAACCACAGAAATATAGGCTTACAGTAATAAGTATTGTAGTCTTCTTCAAACCCTTTAATTTAAGAAAGAAGTTGAAAGGTTACAAAAAGTCGAAGGCAATGAGGATAGACTCACCTCAGACCAAATTTAGGATGTTTGGAGATTGAAGTCATTTATTCTTGATTAATACTGGGAATTCCATCTCACTTCAGGTATTAGCACTTACAGGAATTTATAACAGGTAAGTCCAAATTAAAAGCTGACCTCTCTTTTTACTCAGCCCTAGCTGTAGGCTTAATTATGACTGTGTGAATATATAATTTTCATTTTTAAGAGTTTATGATACTTGTGGTACAAGTCTGGGCATTATGTTAAGAAAACCAAACATTTTTGACCTGTCTTATGACAGTTATAACTTCAGTGTCTACTGGAAGCATTTGCAGAGGCAAGAATTTGTCTTTCAGCATTGTATTTGACATGAAATAGAAATGTATTTCCCAAGGCTAAACTGATAATTGTACACTTTTTAAAATGTAGCTGTGATTTTTTCCTAAATTCAGTGTCTTTCCATGTCTCACTCCTTTTGGATTCATTCTCCTTATAAGTACCACACGCTAACCGATTGCGCCACTGGAGCTCCAGGATTCATTCTCTTTGCTGATGTACATTCTTTGGTAGTTCTTTCATAATATATCTATGGATAATAAATTCTCTTAGTATTTGCATACCTGAAAAAGTATTTTGCCCTCACTCTTCAATTATAATTAATCAGCTATGTGTACTTTAGGGTCTGCACAAAGTTCATCAAAATTTTCTCAATGAGCCCAGCCAGCATGGCTCAGAGGTTGAGCATTGATTGACCAGGAGGTCACAGTTCAATTCCTGGTCAGGGCACATGGCCTGGTTGTGGGCTCAATCCCCAGTGTGGGGTGTGTAGGAGGCAGCCAATCAATGATTATCTCTCATCCTTGATGTTCTCTCTCCCCACCCCTCCCTCCTCTTTCTCCCTTCCTCTCTGAAATCAGTAAAAGTATTTAAAAAAATTTTTCTCAGTGATATTTTATAGACATCATGAAATTCAAACTAAGAAAGCTTTGAGGTACAATTGTATGTGTAAAATTAATAGAAAAAATAATACATGGGAGTATAGTGAAATCCATATTTAAATCTTGCTGATAAATCCCTTCAATCCTTTTGGAAAGTAACATGGCAACCTAGGTAGCAAAACTCATAATGTTTATTTCTGAAATCTAAAGTAAGTCTACTTTGGGGAGTTTAGGCTATAATTAGAAATAATTTAGGAAAAAATTTTACAGAAGATTAAAGCTATGTGCATGAAGTTGTTCATATATAATAGTGAAAAATCAGAAGCAAGTTAAATGTTTTTGTAAGTTATACTCTTAAGTTTCCAACCACAATTATAATGGTGTTTTATTGAGACATAATAGCATGGCTTATAAGGATGACATAATTCCAGAACTAGAAAGTCTTAAGGTATAAGACATTAAGTTGTATTGTCATCACCAAAGCAACATTAAGCTTTCCATTCCAATTTGTACTCTGCCTTTAAGGAGACTGGAATACTCTAACTCTGCTTCTACTACTAATATTACCGAACTATTTCTCTTATGTCTCAAGTTCAAATGCCCTCAAAAAGAGCATCTGATTGTTTTGGACATTCACTATGCCATATCGGGGGTCTTTGTTGGGCAGAGCTTTTACACAGACTACATCATAAACCTCTAACCAGATTCCAATGTCCACAGCTGTGGTCCAGTTAGTAGTAGGAGCAAGGAGAGCAAGGCTGTTTGATACATTTTTCTTTAGTCTTGAGGTTGCATTATTTTTGCAACCTAAAAAATAAAACTTTCTTAATGAACATTACTTAGCTATACACTTACTACAAGTTGCCCTTAATTGTCCTTTTTTAAAAACAAAAACATGACTATACTCTGTTCAGCATAATTCATATTTGCAGAGAGACTTCTGAAATTAGGAAAGGTCATAGCCCAGCAGAGAGATATTTCTGGGTTTCCATTCATTCATTTCTCATTTCATGGGTCATAATAAATCTGTTCCTGACATTAATCTTCAAACCTAGCTATAGAAAATGATAACACTTATCACATAGGCAGAAAGGATGCTGAGAGAGACTTACCTATACTATATCAGAGAAAAACATATCTAAAAGGTCTGTCCATGTTATGCATAAGAAGAATGAGAAGAAAAGAAAAACATTAAGCATAAACAAAATAACACAGAGAGCAACTATGCAAACATAGTTAGCAAAGGAAACAGTAATATGGGAAGGAACGTGGCAGGGCCAAACGCGTTCTGGAAAATATAAACACGGAGAATAGAAAAAACGCAAGAGTTCTTTGTGCTAGCGTGTTTTTTATAAAATAAGAATTTATTACATAGAACAGACTGAGGAACCTCAGAGGGAAGGTGGAGGAAGGTGGGTAGAGGGAGCACAAACATATCTAGAACCACTGCCCACTCCTTCCCTTTGAAAAGCGTTCTCTCTATTTTTTCCTGTTCCTTTGTTCTTTCTAGAAAGAACTTTTCGAAACGTTTCTTCTGGTCCTTGGAGTTTGGGGTGTTGGAAAGCAGAGGTATTTAGCATTTCATGGATATTACTCCTTAAATTCTTGGGTGGACAGGATGGTACTGGGACTGTCTCCTAAGGTTCCCAATGTTGCACTACTAGTGAAGGATTGGCACTGGCCAATAGTTCATCAATAATGGTGAACTATTGATTTTTCTGACAGCCCCCAGATCACCTGAAGATACATTGATCACTCATGGTCTGAGGATCACTATTTCAGAACTTTTGTAATTAGCTATAGCTCACCTTTGAGGGCAAGGATTCCAATATGTTCACTGCTGAATCCCAACACCTAGAATTGTGTTTGGAACATACTCAGTGCAGAATAAATATTGTTCCTTATTTTTATTATTTTTAATAGTAGAATTTAATTTTCACATTCTAGTTTAGTTTAAGAGCTCCTTGAAAACTAGGGCTTTAAGAAAGCTATCTTCCAGAAAACTCATCATTCTTTATATTATAGATCAAATCCATGAGCTACTCTGTGAATGTTTGTTAATTATTGGACAAAATCTAAGGAAAATAAAAAATATTTCACTACTATGAAAAATGTAATCTAAAATTTTTAGCAGGAAATAAGTAATGTTAAAAATTTTGACACAGGAAAACTATAAGACAGTTTCTCAAAAAATTTTTAAATATAGAATTACCATGTGGTCCAGGAATTCCACTTCTGGGTATATATCCAAAGAATTGAAAACAGAGACATGAGCAGACATTTGTAGCTCCATGTTCATAACAGCATTATTCACAATAGTCAAAAGGTGAAAGCAACCTAAATGTCTCCCAACAGATGAATAGATAAAAAACATGATATATGCATGCAATGAAATGAAATATTATTCAGCTTTAAAAAGTAATGAAATTCTGACAACTGCTATATGATATTGATCAACCTTGAAGACACTGTGCTAAGTGAACTAAGCCAGTCACAAAAAGACAAATACTGTATGATTCCACTTACATGAGAAATAGTCAAATTTATAGAGACAGAAAGTAGAATGATGATTTCCAGAGGCTAGGGGAAAGGTGGAATGGGGAGTTATAGTTTAATGAGTACAAATTTTCAGTTTGCAAAGATGAGGAGGTTCTGGAGTTGGATGGTGGTAATGGTTCACAATAATGTAAATGTATTTAATACCACTAACCTGTACACTTAAAATGGTTAAAATGGCAACTTTTGTTATATATATTTTACCACAATAATAATTGAAAAAAAAATGTTAACAAAAACTCAAAGAATATTGGCCATTAGAAAATATCACATCTAATATTGTTTTAGCTTTGAACAAGTATAACCCATTTTGCCAGTTCAGTAGTCTCAAAGTGTGGTCCAGGGACCCTTTACAGAGAGTTCATGAAGTCAAATTATTTTATTATAACTATTATTAGTTATTTAATAATAACTAAGATGTCATTTGCCTTTTTGAAAACAATTCATTCTCTTATGAGTGAATATTGGACTCCTGCAGAGGTCACATGGTCTGCATTATCATAAAAGACTGAATGCAGAAGCAGGTCTGAAAATTCAGCTGTCTTCTATTAGACCAGACACTAAGGAGTCTTTTATTTTATTTTATTTTCTAAATATATTTTTATTGATTTCAGAGAGGACGGGAGAGGGAGAGATAAAAACATCAATGATGAGAGAAAATCATTGATTGGCTGCACGCCCCCCACTGGGTATTGAGCCGGCAACTGAGCATGTGCCTTTGACTGGCATCGATGCCCTGACCCTTCGGTCCATAGGCCAATGTTCTATCCACTGAGCCAAACCGAACAGGCTTGTTTTGTTTGTTTGTTCGTTTGTTTGTTTGTTGTGGGGTTTTTTGTTTTTTTTTGGTAATCCTCACCTGTGGACATTTTTCCATTGATTTTTTTTTTGGAGGGGGGGGGGAGAGTGGAAGAGAGAGGGAAAGACAGAGAGAAACACATGGATTGGTTTCCTCCTGCACCAACCCCAACCAGGGCCTAGGCCTGGGAGGAGCCTGCAACCAAGGCACATGTGCCCTTGACAGGAATCGAACCTGGAACCTTTGGGCCACAGGCCGATGCTCTCTCCACGGAGCCAAACTGGCTAAGTCAAGAAGGTTTTGTGTGTGTGTGTGTGTGTGTGTGTGTGTTTTAAAATATATATTTTATTGATTTTTTACAGAGAGGAAGGGAGAGGGACAGAGAGTCAGAAACATCGATCAGCCGCCCCCCGCAGGGGATGTGCCCGCAACCCAGGCACATGCCCCTGACTGGAATCGAACCCGGGACCCTTCAGTCCACAGGCCGATGCTCTATCCACTGTGCCAAATTGGTTTCGGCTCAAGAAGGTTTTTAAAATGTGAAACAGCCCAGCTGGTGTAGCTCAGTGGTTGAGCATTGACCTATGAACCAAGAGATCACAGTTTAATTCCCAGCGGGGGCACATCCCAAGGTTGGGGCGTGCAGGAGGCATCCAATCAATGATTCTCTCTCATCATTGATGTTTCCGTCTCTCTATCCCTTTCCCTTCCTCTGTAAAATCAATAAAAATATATGTTAAAAAATAAAATGTGAAACAATGCCTTCTGAAATGTTTTGTTTTGGAAAATATAATTTCCATTATTTTCATGAAATGTGTTATTTATGTTAACATGTAATGGAGTTATTATTTTAAATGAATTAATAAATATTTTTTAAATTGCTCCACTTTAATTTCTAATGTGGAAAATAGTGGCTGATAAAATCCTCATATACAAGTTCTTTAGGGTCCTCAATATTTTTTAAGAGTACCAGTATAAAGAGCCTGAGATCTAAAAGTTTGAGAATTACTGGTCTAGTTATATAGGGTGATCAAATGAGACCCATTAAGATGCTAGAACGGACATTTCTATCCTAAAATTCTACTCATTACCTTAAGGATTAGCCAACTTCTAAAATCAGATAACCCCAAATTGTCTGTGAATGTAAACAGTGTGTCAAGTGTGGGTTAAGTAATACTTGCTGATAAATAATTTTGAATCTGCACACTTCTGGGCCTGACTTCATTGCTACTGGATCAAAATTCATGCCTGCACATAGAGCGTGATAATTGAATATCCCAACACAAATTAGGGGTTTGGAGGAAATATACTCTTTAATTGTGTGCCTTATCTATTCTGCGGTCACTTAAATATAACCCACTAACTACAGAGTTCTTAGTCTACTTAGACATGCAATTTAAAATCCATTATCCAGCAGTATAATTCGCAAAGACTGTATAAAGACTAGTTATGCAATAGTGACATCAGAAATATAGTCATAGTTTATGATGGGTCACTCAGCCTTCTCTTTAGTCTGTATAACCATGTGTTGCTGTCTGAAAGATTCCTAAGAAAGTTGCTACTGGTAAGTGCTGACTGAAATGAAATGTCTTAATTTTTTCCCTTTGCAGGAAATCGAGTCTTATCAAATCACTTCTTGATATAGTGGTTAAAAACATCAACTTGGGAGGTAGACAGGCTGCACTCCAATCTCATCACAGATACTTTGCAGCTATGTGACCTCCTTAAATCTCAGTTTATCAGTAAAATAGAGACATGAATGTCTTTACTCAATGGATTAAATGACAATTAAATTAAGTGATGGATAAAAAGCAATTAGCTCAGTTCTAGATCCATACTAAGCATCTGATCAATATGAGCTACTATTTCAAATACTATTATTGGCCTCCACTATACTATTGAGCTAGTACTAAATAAAAGTGAGAGAAACCAAAGGCCTTCTTGTTATCATTTTCCCTCTCTCCTCAGGAAATGCAGGGACTGACAACACTAAGAACTATAGAAAGGGGAAGATAGGCGCTCTTCTGTCTGTCCTCTAAAAGCAAAGGACACCTGGCTGGCCTGGCGCAGTGGTTGAGCATCAACCTATGAACCAGGAGGTCAGGGTTCAATTCCTGGTCAGGGCATATGCCCGGGCTGCAGGCTTGATCCCCAGTGTGGGGTGTGCAGGATGCAGCCAATCAATGATTCTCATCATTGATGTTTCTGTATCTCTCTCCCTCTTCCTTTCTCTCTGAAATCAATAAAACTATATTTAAAAAATAAAAGCAAAGGAAAGCCAGAGATGAGGATTAAGACAAGCCATGTCTTTTGTAGCCCCATTTCATCAATCCTAACATTCACTTCACATTATAACACTGCTGCAATTGGATATGTCTTACAATTGATGGCATCGCAATAAAACAGGCAGGGTTTTTTCTTTATTTCTTTTTTTTTTAAATGTAGTATATTTCTTTATTGATTTCAGAGGAGAGAGAGACAGAAACATCAATAATGAGAGAGAATCACTGATCGGCTACCCCCTCACACCCCCTACCACGGATCAAGCCTCCAACCCCAGGCATATGCCCTTGGCCAAATCGAACCCAGGACCCCCCAGTCCGCAGGCTGACACTCTATCCACTGAGCCAAGCCGACTAGGACTCTTTCTTTCTTAATGCTAAATAAAATAAGATATTACTATTCATGGCATCTCAGAGTCAATGAAATACAGCAATTCAGCTTTCTACTAAAAAATATTAACAGCATCCAAATAACCCCCCAAGGTGCACCCTTATCACTGTACTTATGACACTGTCTTGTGATCTGTTCCCACAGCCCTCAACCCTAACACAATTATCATCTGACACAAAGACGTCACTTACATTGGTTGAATGACTGCGTGCATGGGCTTGATCTCACCTTAATCACCCCTCATACTGTGAGTCTCTGAAAGTGTAGACAAAGGAAGTCTATTTCTCTTTTTCTCAGAATCTAACAGTTTCTAATTACAATGTTGCTCATACTTGCTTCATACACGTGAGTCGCATTTACCCAACTCTGTGTAGTGTAAGCATCCCAAGGACTGCCTGAGCGGTTTAAATGCTTTGCCTGTAGTGCTGGTGCCATGGCGCATGCTTTTTGATCTGCTGCCTAAAGTGTTTTTTTTTTATACTATGTAAGGAGATGCAGCCATATTCCAGCCAGGCTGATTTCCCTAGAATCTTGGGGAGGGGGTTGTTTGAATTCTTTGGGCTACTCTAACAATTCAGATCACCTGAGAGCCTCTTCCGCCACCTCTATGGATTGTTAATAGACCTTTTGTCTGTAGATCAAGATTGTCAAACCTAGAATGAAAGAATTACAAACTATAGGATCAAGGGTCTCTGGCATAGCTGATGCTGTCAGTGTACCTACCAGTCTCAGCTCCGGGCTCTATCTCCCAACTTCTGTTTGCTTTGTTTCAAATGAAGCTGTTGTGTCAGTATTTGCAGAAATTCATAATTACCCTGGGACCATGGCCATTGGTGGCTGGTGCCTGAATACGAAAGTCCAGCTCCTTTGCCTCAAGACTAGAAAATCCCTGAGGTGTAATCTATGCTCCAGGGCTCCCCCACAGGATCAGGCCAAAGCCAAGACTTCACAGCATTACACTCATGCTTAGCTCCCATCCCTCTTCCCTAACCTACTTTCCCTAGACCAGGGGTCAGCAAACTGCGGCTCGCGAGCCACATGCAGCTCTTTGGCCCCTTGAGTGTGGCCACGAAGTTTCAATCGCACTGTACGTGCGCGCCCGCACGTGGTATTTTGTGGAAGAGCCACACTCAAGAGGCCGCAGTTTGCCGACCGCTGCCCTATACCCTTTTGAAGGGTGTCAATGAGGCAGTTAGGATCTGGATTTGATAGTCTGGTTTTAGCATAAAAAGCGGGGGGGAGTCTTATGTTCCATGATTTAAATGTTTAAAGTATAATACATCCTTGTCTTCATCCTGGGTGTGTGTTCTTGATGGACAATAAAAACCATCAACAAAACCAGACCCGGAGAGTCTGTCTGCCCTGTCACTTAGAACACACCTTCCCTGAGTAGGACGATAGGAATAGGAAACAAGAGGGCAGCAAACAGTAAGAACTGACCGAACAGCATTTCACAATCAATTCTATTTTATTTACAAGTGATATTCATCTAATTTTATTTTTCACAATGTTGGGCTTTTTTTTACTGAGCATCTTAGTGGCTTTTTGGAACTAAATCCAAGAAAGTTGATTAATTCCCTGATGTTGTGGAACAGACAGTCCCTATTTTTGCTAAAATGCAAGGATAGAAATGTGTCTTCTAACAGGCTCCAATTCCTCTCTCATTGCATCTGGAATCTCAAAAAACAAATCTCAGGATTCGTTCTAAAGAATGGAAGTTACACAAGATCACACACTTTGGCAGGCAGTCTCACAGATTTGTTTCTGAATTTCTTTAAAGCTCTTAGGTGTGGTAAATAGGAGTGTAGATGGTGAAAATAACATAGGCCTGGAAGTGAGACAACTCGGACTGAATTCTTGTTCTTCTCCTATTTTTACGGCCTTCAGCAAGCTGTTTAACCTTCCTGACCTTGTTTCATTTCTTCAATAAGACTGTTGTAAAGAAAAGAAATGAGATAATAGGTATTTGGTGGAGCAACTGTTTGAGAGGTTGATCTGTATCTTGCTCTGGCTGCTATAGGTATTTTTGTCTTCCCATCCAAGGAAAGTAGCCAATTTTACCTCAGGGAGTATTTAGTAGCTTTAATGTTGCAGGGCCAAAATTAAAAGTTGCCTGACACTAAAAAACACAACCTTTGGTCTAGTTTTGGAGGTGATACAGCTGGATTGTCCCAAGTGGCAGTAGACACCAAAGGTTAGGAGTAGCAAAAGTCAACCAATACCAAAGAGAAGACTATTTGGAGAATATTTCCTCATGTTTTGAGAAATGTATTTATGGGTTTCAAGAATCAGGGACATGTGTTCTACTCCCACACAGTAGTTGGCTCAGGGCCTATGATGATGATGGCAAACTCATCACTGTGTGGCATCTCAGGGGCAAGATGGGCAGCCACTAGACTTCAAGGTCCCTAATCTACATCCCTGGCCCAAGCTTTTGTCAAAAGTAGTGCAATCACCTACCCACAAGAACAGTACCACCCATAGACATGGGCCAGACAAGCTCCTACCCTGGGTTCCATACTTTAGAGCAGAGGTTCTCAACCTGTGGGTCGCGAACAATGAAAATACATCCTGCATATCAGATATTTACATTATGATTCATAACAGTAGCAAAATTACAGTTATGAAGTAGCAATGAAAATAATTTTATGGTTGGGGGTCACCACAACATGAGGAACTGTATTAAAGGGTCGTGGCATTAGGAAGGTTGAGAACCACTGCTTTAGAGTCTTCTATCTATTAAAAAATATGGTCCCGCCCTGCTGGCGTGGCTTAGTGGTTGAGTGTCAACCTATGAACCAAGAGAATTATCCATGAATGAGTGAGATCATGTGGTATTTTTCCTTCATTGACTGGCTTATTTCACTTAGCATAATGCTCTCCAGTTCCATCCATGATGTTGCACATGGTAAGAGTTCCTTCCTTTTTAGAGCAGCATAGTATTCCATCGTGTAGATGTACCACAGTTTTCTAATCCATTCATCTACTGATGGGCATTGGGCTCTGTACGTGAGACCAAGTCTGTTTCAGAGATCATAGCCTTGGAGGTCTAGATCCTTCTCCTTCTATATGTGACTTCCTGCTTTTCATAGTAGTTTTGTTTGTTGGTTGTGCCCACATTTAACATCGTTTCTGCCATCCTAGATGAAGTCCCAGAGTTATAAATCCCACTTACCAGCATCACCAGGTGTCTGCACCGCAGATACACCCTTTGATCTCTGGGACAGAAAGGGGTACTCCTCACTGTCACCCTTCAGAACACTATATTCAGGAAAGAATTATAGAAAGAACAAGTCCATCTCAAAGCAACCTCCTTTCTTGGCAGCTGAGGACTGAAGGGTACTGTTTCAAAGCCTTCAGGTCTCCATGTACCTCTGTGTTCCTCAGCTCCTACCATCTCTAGAGAATACACCTATTCTCAGAGGACTAAAACCATAGTCTCCACCCTGTTATGCTGTAATCACAATCATGGCTAATATTTTATTAGTCTGAATTTGACCTTCTTCTTTGTGTGTTCACTAGCTTAAAGATTTAGCTACATGGAAACTCTACTACAGCAGGTCCGCTAGTCCCTGTCATTTTCTTATAACATTACTGAGATGCAATAGGAATTTAATACTCCTGTTTATATGAATTAGCCTATGATAAAATTAATTTCAATATATTTTGCCACAGTTCCAAGATCCATTGCCACTGTTAAGTGAGGACTTTACAACCAAACTCAGTAAGCTCCTAATTTGTACACTGGCAGTTCCTTGTAGGCGAGAACTGTGCCATTAGGTTCTGTGTCCCTAGCACTTAGTACCATACCTGGTATGTGGTATTGTCCAGTGAAATCTCTCTTGGAGATAGGTTCTGTCAAGAATTGTAATGGGCCTGAGTTTTACCCTACATGCAAGTTAACAAGTTAGCCTATTACAGTTTCATGGATGCTGGTAGAAGACATGAAATATCTGCGGCAGAAACCAAAACAGTTTATTAATCACAGCAACAGTAGTAGCTAGGGTATCTGCAGTTTTTAAAAAGATAGCTTCCCAAGACCTACTTTCCACAGGGCAATGTGAATAAGGCCAGTTAACTCCTGTACATGAAGGCCTCTGAGCTAGGGAATCCTTTTTTGTTATTTTGCAAAATTTTATAGTTTTATTTAATACAAATAAAACTGTCTCATGAGCCATCTACTCATTTTCTTCACTGTGCAGCCTGGCATTAGGACTGGTGACTTATGGGATCTGGGCTGCTCTTTCCACAGTGGCTTTGCAGTAGTTGGAGGAAAGGTTATGAAGAATCTCAACCCAGTAAAACTTGTTGCACATCAGCAGCACTTCCAGCTTTTTGATGGTGTAGACTAGAAACTTCTAGAAGCCACTAGGCAGCACATGCCCCATTTTCTTGTTGCTGCCACGGTTAATGTTGAGCATCAGGATCTGGCACTTGAGTCTTCTCTGTACCCTGTTGTCGATGCCTCTGGATTTCTGTCAGTTACACTTAATTTTGACAGATCAGTCTGATTAGTGCCAGATGAACTTCTTGATCTTCTTTTTGACCATCTTGCGCTTCATGAGGGGCCTGAGAGCAGAGAGCAGTCATGATGCTAGTTTGGAGATGGATGCCACCTCCCCTGGATTCTTTTAATGGCTTTATTGAGGTATAACTAGCATGCAATAAACTGGACATATGCACAATGTACACTGATAACTTTTTTATTGTTGACACTGTTATAATGTCTTCCCTTTGTCCCCTGAATCTTTTATAATGGGCAGGCAGCATGCCTTCCCTCTCCTCCAAAGGGACACGCTATCACTGTCAGGCATCCTTGCAAAGGCAGTCTGGAATAAAGGGCAGCCAGCGCCTCACGTGCAAGAAGACATGCAGAAATGTGAGTGGCCGTGGAGAAACGTGCCAACAGGTGGCTGAAGTGAGTCAGAGGTGCCAGCAGTCTGAAGTTCACGCGTCCCTGCCCACCCCCATCGCAGAAGCCTTAAAGGGCAAGCAGTTTTCTCCGTGTTACACAGCATACAGCTCCTTCCAGCATCTACTTGTTTGGTGGTCCAATGCCCCCTGCCTTCAAAGCCCTCTCCCTATGTTTCCTTCTGGATCGGATTCAAATTTCAACGCTCCCGTAGAGCACTCCCTCACCAGCCCAACACACAGTGACTCCTTCTCCTCCAGCATTACAGAGTGATTATGATCTATGTCAGTCATATTGGCACTTAGGAAGTAACAGTAATCGCCACATCAACAACATCTGACATTTGTGGATCGTCTTACCTTTTGCAAAGTGTTTTTACACAAATATTTCCTTTGACTATCAAGCATAGCAATCTGTGAGATACGCGAAGGAAAATGTGAGAAAAAGCAGACATTCAGAAACGTTCCCAAGGTCACCTCGTTAATAAACAGGTCATCAGGTTTAGCATTAGCTCCCAGACCGCAATGGCTGCATTGTGCCACTTCTTGATACTGTTTAAACGCCCATATGGATTTATGTCATGCGGTGTTGAGTCAGAGAGACTTGATTGTTACTTTTTGATCAAAGATTAGGGGACAAAAGAGCCACAGCAGATTCTAGTGGTGAAGAGTTTAGCGTCAGACAAACCTGCGTGGAGAGATTTCTTGGGTTCACCAAAATACAGGCTGTCCCTCCTTCTGGAACACAGAGCCGAGCTACATGCCCGAGGTCCCCCTGCATCAGTGGAACCATGACACTGCGTGCTAGCCAATGGAATGTGGGGGTAAGTGGTGTCACTACTTTCCGGTCTGGCCATGAAACATCCTATTCAGTCTTCCCTGCTCTATTTCCATCACTCAAGGTTGGTTGATGGTGGGGAGATCTTGAAGCTACAACATGTTCAAGCTACAAGATGGAAGGGGCCTGTGCACATGCGTCAGTGCTTAGAGCTGAGCGGCCCGAGAGAGCCACCCGATGAGGACCAGCCACACGTCACTTTGCTCCAGCAAGAAACAAATTTCACTGTTACATCACTGTGATTTGGGGATTGAGAAACCAGTTGCCCCACTCTCAGACACTTGAGATTAAATCCCAGTTCTGCATTTCACCAGTCTGGTGTGACCTTCCTTACTCATTTGTAAGGTGAAATAACAATCATCCCTATCTCACAGGATGCTGGTGAGAATTAAATGAGATAACATATGCAAAGGATTTTCACAGTGTCTGGCACATAGTATAAATGCTATTTAATCAGTAAATATTAGCTATTCATGTTATTATGTCTGACACATTTTCTGCTGGTTCCAAACTAAATTTGAAATTTCTGTTTTCCAACTTGTGTTGGAAGAGAAAATCTCATTCTGATGACCTTATGACAACGAGTATGGCTCAGGGTTAATGAGGGTTAGCGTCTCTGCACATAGGCCTAGTTTTCTGGGTGCCCTGCCAATCCATCCTTTCCCGCCCCAATGGATTTTTAATTTTCAATGATAAATAAACAGGGGTGGAAAAATAGGAAAATTATAAAGCTATTTCCAGAAAAAAAAATCTACCAAAATCTCCTGAAACTCTCTGAATATACTGGGATTATGTATATTAAGTAAAGATTACATTTCAGAATGCTTAGTCTGAATGTTCACAATGAATTTACCACTTGTGTGATTGGGTCATTTTGAATCAGACAATTAGATCTTTCAAGTGAAAAAATATCTGTATTGGAGGCAATAATAATGTGTCAAAGTAGGTTCAACAATTGCAAGAAATGTACCTCTATGATGCAGGATGTTGATTATGGGGAAAGCTATATATGCGGCAAGACAGGGTGTCTATAGCAACTCTCTGTACTTTCCGCTTAATTTTGCTATGAACCTAAAACTGCTCTAAAAAATAAAGTCCATTAAAAATTCTATTCACCACTACTGAATTGCACTTCCTGTTGTAAAACTTGGTCTAATGGGATCATTATGTTATTAAAAAGAGATTAAGATAGTTTTGTCTTTAAATGATGGACACAGTGTATTCCCAAAACATTTTTCCCTCTGGTTGGTGGCAACATAAACTGGAAGTACCAATTGAGCCACCTCTCTTACTTCTGGGAAGCTGATGCCAGGACACAAGAGGCCTGACACGGCTGACTGCCTGTTATGACTTGTTAATGTATCCAGCCCACCCACCCTTGCAATGGTTCAGGGAATTAAAAAAGGAAGCATAGGTATGCAGCAAGAACATTTCTCACATGAGCAGATTAGGAAAATAAAGAGCATTTCTTTGAAAAGCTTACTTGATAGCCCAGATTTAAATATATACACCATAAGAATAAAGAAGATTTTTCACTCCCCCTTTGTGTCAGTTATCCTGCTGCCTGCACTCACCTTGTCTACTGAACAAGTAAACCCGTCAGCCTGGATTCAAATTCCAGCCTGATGCCTTGGCCAGGTTACTTAACTTCTCAGATATTTGCTTTCTTACCTAGAAAACAGGATTAACTCATGGTAAGCACTTAAGAATTGTTTTGTCCTTTTGCTGTTGTTAAAATAAGATTAAAAGCCAAAATTTGATACAAATTTGCAATAAAGAAAGCACACCACTTTAAAAACTCCTGAAGGATTAATCACAAGTCTGGTAAAAGGAGATTTTTAATACAAATAATCCAGTTATTAATTTCTCCAACCTCTTGCTAACCCCTTTACCCTTCTAACACAAAAATTACACACAGCTTTGGAATATGGAATATTTTATCAAAATATAGTAGTGTACCATAGTAAGTATAATTTTAGAATTGCTTGCATTTTTCCTAATTATTTACTATTAAACAGCCTAATAAAAGATTCATAAATACATGAATTAAAAAATCATTTCTAGCCGAAACCGGTTTGGCTCAGTGGATAGAGTGTCGGCCTGCGGACTGAAAGGTCCCAGGTTCGATTCCGGTCAAGGGCATGTACCTGGGTTGCGGGCACGTCCCCAGTAGGAGATGTGCAGGAGGCAGCTGATCGATGTCTCTCTCTCGTCGATGTTTCTAACTCTCTATCTCTCTCCCTTCCTCTCTGTAAAAAACCAATAAAATATATTTAAAAAATCATTTCTATTTTCATTTTAAAACTGATTAATCACAGTCAGTTTTAAGAAAAGCTTTCAGTGAAATTATATAAAATACCCTGAAGGTATCCTATATAATAAAAGAGTAATATGCAAATTGACCCTAACAGCAGAATGATCAGAATGACCGCTCAGTCACTATGAGGCACACTGACTACCTCTTGGTCCCTTCCCCCCACCATCAGGCTCCGACTGCCCAATGGCGAATGGGAAACCGGGGTGGTTGGTGGTAAGGGACAGGGCTAGCTATGGGCAGCCAGGGAAGATGGCCCTGATCGCAGGCCAGGCCTAGGGACTGTACCTGTGCACTAATTTTGTGCACTGGGCCTCTAATAAATTATATAAATGCCCAAGAGGTGTGGCCTGCTCCAGGTTAATCTGTGTTCCACAGAGCACAGTGGGTCAGTTCTGGACCTAAGGAAGGCTTGCTCTGAAAAGTTGGTCCTCTCTACCTTCAATGAGAATTTACCTGAGACAAGTTAAAATCAGACCAGTCATCAAGGTGTAGGTCAGGAATCAGAATTTTTTACTTCGATGCATTCTACGCTCACTATTAAAAAACAATAACAACTAAAAAAAAAAACTTGAAAAAAATTTTAAATAAATGCAAGGTGCAGCAGACACTCATGTTCTATTTCATTATCTCCCATACTCTGCCCAGTTTATGGGCAGGTAATTGGAGCCATGTGACAACTGGTCAACGGGCTTAGAAGGGAACTAATGTGTATAACTTCCAAGCTGAAGCAAGAAAAAAAGCCAGTTCATGATTGTCTAGAATTTTTTCTTTTTCCTCTTGAGCGGCCTCACGGGTCCTTGAGTGACAATGTGGAGTGAAACCCACTCACTGCCTATCTGCCTGGAACAGTGTGTAAGTGCAAAACCAATTCTTGTGTGGTAAGCCACTGAGATTTGGGGGTTGTCTGTCACAACTTAATTTAATTTGTCCTTGTTCACAACAGTTCCCTAAATGCAACCCTCCTCATGCTTTTGTACACCCTGTTTATGAACCTAAAAGGTTTTTGCACCTTACCCATCAATCCACTCCTACTCATATTTCAAGATCCAACCCCGACACCTTCTGTGTAATGAGAGGCAGCACGGCATACAGGGAAAGATGATGGGTTTCAGAATTTGCGAGGCTCAGGTTCAAAAGTGGTTCCATCTCTTACAAGCTAAGCAACTCTGAGAAAACTAACCTTTCTCTGCTCTGATTTCCTCACCATACAGTGAGGAAAATAACTGCATAGAGTGGCTGTGAGATTAAATATCATGGGTTATGCAAATTGCTGAGCACAGTGTTTGGCACATAGCAAAAATACAGGCTGTGTTATTATCCCAAGGTCACCATCACCCCAGCTAAATCCAGATGCATTTTCCTCTGGGTTCCCATAGCAGCTCTATTTTAGCACTTACTGTCTTCCATTATATTTTTTGCATTCAAGTCTATATCCCCCATTAATCTATGAATAACTAGAAGCCAGTGGCATTGTCTGATTTTATTTTGCAGTTCTGGTCCCAGCACCTAGAACACTGTTTGGCAATAGTAATTGCTCCACAAATGTTTGTTAAGTGAATTCATATTGATGTGACCAGTACAGTCAGTCTTCCATAAACTGTTTATTGATTGGATGAATAGAGCAATGAACAAATCAATTCATGAAAACTGATTATGTCTTTCCTTTCCCCATAAGTAAATGAGCTTTATAGAAGGGAAACCATTTTAACTTCCTTCTTATAGATCCCACCTCATTCCTGATGCTGCTGCAGCTGCTTTCTTCTCTCATGGCAGACTGGCTACCTATTCATCAATATTCGTGTTCTCTTCCTTATCATACCCCTGGAAAACATTTATCAATCTCCTTGCAGCTAGGAAGGGCTTTGTGACTAGTTCTCACCAATCAGAAGTAAGCGAAAATGATGTACCTACCTCCAAACGTAACCCGTAAAATAGCTGCTTTGAGGTCCTCCCTCACCCTTTGTCCCTTCGATTGAATACAGAGGAACCAGCGGGGGATTCTAGGCCCAAGAAGATGCTGGAGCAATCAGATGGGAAATGCTTGGAACCTGAGTCCCTGAATGACTGTGTGGAGTGCACTTTCACTCACCTCACCCCAACCAATCAAATTGGACTATGATATTAATAAGAAGTAATTAATCCCATTAGGCTTTGGGGCTGTTGATTGCATTCAAAACCTTATATTTACCCATCCAGGGCTGGGATAAAAAGCACTTCGGCAGCTTGGAACATCCCAGTCATCTATCACCCAATCTATAAGGGCTTAGAAGGACCAGATCCTCTTGTTAGTGACCACTGATTCCTGTGTCGCCCACCCTTTTTTGACACAGATCTAACCTGGAACTCCAGTGCTGCCCAGAGAAGAAATAAGGAGTTGCAGTTCCTTATGCCCATGAGATGCCCTTTTTGGTCATAGGCATTGCTTTCTGAGCCCGAGTTCCAATATTGTTTGTAAAGCTCAATCTTGCTTTTTTTTAAAAAATATATTTTATTGATTTTTTACAGAGAGGAAGGGAGAGGGATAGAGAGTTAGAAACATCGATGAGAGAGAAACATCGATCAGCTGCCTCCTGCACACTCCCTACTGGGGATGTGCCCGCAACCCAGGTACATGCCCTTGACCGGAATCGAACCTAGGACCCTTGAGTCCGCAGGCCGACGCTCTATCCACTGAGCCAGACCGGTTAAGGCTCAATCTTGCTTTTGAAGGTTTTAGCTTAATATCCCAGGAGCTCCCAGCAAAGAGACTTTGCTTTGCTTTTGCTGGATCCTGCACCAGAGCCATGCCTCCTCCTCCAAAGGCCATTCCACATTCATTAACCATGGTAACCGTGGTAAAGCCAGCTTTCTGCCTGTGCAGAGTCTTGAGTCTTGCCTGCCTGCTTCATACCCTGCCTCCCCCTGTCATGTTGGGAGACCTAGCTCTACCTTAATGCCCCAGTTGGCAGACCAGGCATTTGCTTCAATTATTCCCGTTTCACCTGCAGTTCACTGGGGCCCCTTTGCCCTGCTGAGCTGCCAGAGCCTCTACTTTCAGCTGGGCCCATGCCCTACCTTTCACCACTTGGGATGGGTGAGTCTGGAGTGAAGTATCCTGACCTTTCTCTCCAGCCTAGACGGAGTAGTGGGGCCTCACAGAAGAGTTCTGAGACTGCACAGTTCAGAAATTACCAGGGTGTTTTTTCATTGGCATTTAATAATGTGGTGAATGCTTCTTATTGTGATACCTGTGTTCTAATTGTAGAGTTTCACAAATATTAGTGATTTTAGGGCAGTGGTTTTCAACCATGGCTGCACATTAGAATCACCTGGGAATCTTTTTAAAATCCTGATTTCTGGGCCTCATCCTCCGGAAATTCTGTTTCTTTGGTACTAATGTTGTGGCCCCACCCCATAACAAAGAAACAGAATTTCCGGAGGATGAGGCCCAGAAATCAGGATTTTAAAAAAATTCCCAGGTGATTCTAATATGCAGCCAAGGTTGAGAACCACTGTTTTAGGGCCTTATGTTTTTATGGGATATGGATATGCTACACTTAGTATATGCTTGCATGCATACATTATTTTAAATCAAGGCCTACTGGACTCTCAGCTTAGCATTTGATGATTAATATGCAAGGTTACAAAAGTCCCAGCCAGCTGTCCTATTGCTCAGTCACCACGTAGGCAAGCGTTTAAAGTGTCTTCCTTCTTTAATCTCACTTTTGCCCTATAGTCCCTCTTACTGTGCCTTGTTCTCATCAGCTGGCCTGTGCCTTTCCTGCCCAGTAGATAGGCCTAGTCATTTCTAAATAATGACTTCTATTATTGAGCTTAAGGAAGTTAAAAAATAAAATCAAGCCTGCTGCTTGTAGGCACAACGTGCAAATTGGCAGTCCTCAGGAAAGCAGCTGCCAGAAGTAGTCTGTCCTACACTCCTGGCAACAAGAATGTCAATACAAGCCTCAGCCCACAGATGTCCTGGAAACACCCAGTTTCCATCCTGGAAGGGCAGAGCAGTGCATTTGCTCTCCAACTTTACTATCTGCACTAGGATGTTTGCAGAGTTCTGTAAAGATGGCTACCTCGGAGGATTAATATGTGTCGGACACTGTGCTGCACATAGTATGTACTTGTTTACTCGCCGCAGCACTTCCACAAGGTGGGTACTAGTGCCTAAGAATCACTGGGACCTTGTTAAACTGCAGATTTCCTTGAGCAGGTTGGGGTTGGGGTGAGACTGCATTTTTTAAAATATGTATTTTTATTAATTTCAGAGATGAAGGAAGAGGGAGAGAAAGAAACATCAAGGATGAGAGACAATCGTTGATCGGCTGCCTCCTTCACGCCCCTCACTGGGGATGGAGCCCGCAACCCAGGCATGTGCCCTTGACCAGAATCGAACCTGGGACCCTTTAGTCCACAGACCAACACTCTATCCACTGAGCCAAACCAGGTAGGGCAAGACTCTGCATTTTAAATAAGCAACCAAGTGATGCCAATGCTGGTCTGCAGAAAGTACTTTAAGTAGCAAGTGTTTAGACCACAAGAACACTTACTGTTCACTCAGTGAGAACATTGGAGGTAGGCGGTTCCAGGATTGATTCAGCAGCTCTACCATGCCCTTCAGGACATAGACTCTCTCTTTTTCTAAGGTGCCATCATCAATAAGCTGACTTTTTGATCTTAGGTTATTTCCTCGTGCCCACAAAATGGCCATTGCTGCTCCGATTGTCACATCCGCATGTGGCTAGAAACACAATTCATTCCCTTAGACTCGGTGTGTTGCCAGTTCAGAAAATGTTAGCGAAGAAGACATGGGTGGGATGGACATGGGAAAAGGGGAGGGTAAAAATCGATGGATAGACATTAAACAGTATCTTCCATAGCTAAGAAGTAGTATAGCCAGGATTCAACCTCACCTGTGTCCAAAGCTATCCTATTTTTTATCTGTTGAATTAACTGAGGTGACCTGGAGTCATCTCAGAAGGTAAGCCTAGAATGTGATTGTTCTAAACATGCTCAAGTCTGATGACTTGTACTGCGGCAGCATGAAGAATGAATGTGCTATAAAAATAGGAAAAAAATAAAGCCTGGAGGTGAAGAGCTAAATAAGCACTGTGTGGTTACAAAGAATCTGCTCAGCAGAGAACTGTTCTTCTATGGGCCAGATCATGTTCGGTTGGATTAAACATACACATAAAAATTCCCTTAAAATGATTTATCTTGACTCTATGCTCACCAGGAAAATTTCCAGTTCTTCATTTGATCTGCCAAGTAATCAGACACCAGGAAGGGTGGAGAGCTTCCCTAAGGCATCTGTGCAAGTTTATTGTTTCTTTGAGAGTCCGTAGTTCCCATTGGACATAAATACTTGAACAGAGAGAAGAGTTCAGAGACATGCCCATGTCAAATTGAAACTTTTTGTGCAATAAGAGTGGAAAATCACTGTAAAAGGAATAGACTGTTTAAAAGACGTTGGGAAACTGGCTCCCCATCTGGGAGAAAATTTTAAGTAAAGCTTCAAAAAGAAAATGAGATCGTTTACATTAATCAGCCTAGTATCTCAGGGAATATGTAAGAGGGTGTTCACTAGAACATTGTTTATGGTGCTGGGGAGTTGGAGGTAAACGGGGTGGCTATTACTGAGAGAGCAAATAGGTTGGATGTAATGGATCACACTAGGGGTCCAGTGCATGAATTCATGCATCTTGAAAGGAACTGTGGGCCGCAAGGCTGGGGTGAGCACAGAGTCAGGAATCTGCCCATCCTCCGTGCCCCCGCCTGGACCCTCCCACCGAAATCCCCTGTCTGCCTGCAGCCCCACTCCCGCTGCCACCACTCCCACATGCTGACAGCGCCAGCCCCGCTCGCACCTGCTGAAGGTGTGGAGCCGTTGGGGCCAGCGCCAGCAGCGGGTGCTAATGGGGCCGCATCATCAGCGGGTGCAAGTGGTAGCTGCTGCCCTGATTACCCCTCAGGAGCAGGGGGAGGTGGAGAAGCCTCCTGACAGCGCCAAGTGATCAGGGCCGGTGCCAGCGCCGGCAGCAGGAGCAAGCGGCAGCTCTGGCGCCAGCAGTGGGTGCAAGTGCCGGGTGGGACCGTGGCACACGGGAGCAAAGAATTTTCAGTAACCACCAGAAGCTTGCCCTGATGACAGCGATTGGCGCCCCACCTTGGTCTGGCACCCCTGCTCACCTGCTCCTGCCACAGCTGACACCAACCATATTCCACGCACACCCCCTGGTGGTCAGCGCACCTCATAGCGACCAGTTGTTTGGTGTTCCACCATTCTGTCTATTTGCATATTAGCCTTTTATTATATAAGATAATGAGAACAGATCTTCCAAACATAGTACTAGTGACAAAAGATATAGAATGTAATAATATTCATGTAAACCATTTGCACAATGCATTCAAATAACGAGATGCACATTAAATATGTTAAATTATCTATGGAGATATGGAATAGGAATAGAATATGATGAGCAAAAGGGATGGACGGACGGATGGATGGACCTATAATTAGGAAAGAGGGATCTTGGTGGGACCAATAATGGTAACATGCCAGTAACTGAAGAATGCCATTAACTCAACCTTCTGCACTGAAGAGCCAAATAAATAAATTAGCACATGCAGGCAAGCATGTCTACAGATACGTTTATCTATCTATTTATATACATAGGTATAATTTTTTTAAGTTAAAAATGAATACATGAAGATTCTTATTTGTTCATTAGTTTTCTTGTGATTTCTAGTAGATGTCCTAACAAAAGTGAGTCTCAGGGCCTGCTAAGCTGAGTCAGAGCCCAGGCCTGAAGAATCACCAAAGCCAGCTCCCCTGAATAATCCACCTTCCTAGCCCACAACCAGTGTGTCTCTAACTACAACCATAAATCCGGGAGATTTTAATTAAAGTTGAATATCATCTTTCTGTCTAGTTACTAGTAGAATGCATCCTTCCTTTCCTTCAGACAGAAAGTTGTACATGTTCATTTTTATTTCTCTTCAGTTACTATTTCTTTGCCTATTTAAGTTCTTCAGTTAATGGAAAGAGTTAAACTGTTAATATCTTCTCATACATAGGCACTAATAGTTTTCATATTATCACTCCTAATACTACTGTAATTTTCTTGGTCAATGTAGTTTTTTTGGTATGAAGATAGATATCCTTTTTTCATGTTTCAGGAATGATTCCTGATATTTCAGGGATAACATTTAAGGTGAAGACACTATAAATAGAAAACTAGCTCACTGAGTTGTAAACTGGCATGAAATGGAAAGGGGGCGTGTGGAATTGTCTGTACCCTTAAGTGGAAGAGAATGTTTGCACAGGAGGCCAACTGTTGTTTTCAATTAACCTTGATGCTAGGATTTAACCCTTTGCTCCCAAGGACATTAAATAGGTTATATTTGTAACCAATTGGAATCAAAGGGTTACAGGGGGCAGGAGGGGAATTATGACAATTCTTAAGTCACACTTGAATTTATAAATTCTATAATGTGCTAAGTAACATGTCAAGACAAATTCTTTTTGGCTTGGCTATTCATAATGGTAGGTTGTAAGGTATATAACCAATATATTAAGGAAAACAGCTGCACAAGTGAAGAGAACTGTTAAAATACCTCCTTGACATAAAAATCCAAATGAATATGCATATACTTTCATAATAACCAAAAGAGACGTAGAACATGTAAAAAAATAATACCTGCATGCTGTACTTTTTATAGCTCCAGTCCAGCTCTAAAGTCACATGACTTTGTGGCTTTATGCTTTCCACTTCTTAAAATGCCATTTATATGCGTGCAGGTGTAGCTCCCTGCTGCCTGAATGACTGGTGTTCCAGTTTGCCTCGAGGCTAGTCTGTCTGGGAATGAACTTAGCAGATGCCAGATATCTCCAGGCTGTTATTTCAGATAAGATGTAGGACCCAAAGACAAGACCATAACAAATTCCAATTGCATGCCCTCTGGACAAAAGTCTGTGAACAGAGTCACTGCAGTTCTAGAAATAAGAAGAAACTATTGAATAGAGGAGTTAACAGAGGAAACACACTTTCCCAGACACACAAAAAGGGAAACATTTGGAATCAGGGTCGTTCAGTTGCTAAGGAGTGGCCGGTAAAGGTGCGCCCCTTTGGAATTTTATTCAAGGACTGAGATTTACATTGTGTACATTATTTCGTCAAATGCTGAAAAAGTCATACTCCACACACACTGTCACTTGTCCCTGGTGCTTTCCAATTTGAGGATGAAATTTGAAAAAGGAGGGAAAGGCATAGAGATTACTGGGGGAAGCCAACTCTAGGAAGTAATTTTGAGAAGATCCTGCCTTGCACCTGTTCTCCAGACTTCAGGCAGGAAAGGGACTATACATAAGGACTAGAGAGACTCTTAACCGATATCTGAAATGCCACAATTAGAGCTTTTTCCCTCTATCTGAAACCAACAAGGGGATTGGCCCAGATACTTTTGGGAGAAGTAATTTATATTTTAACTTGAATAAACTTTTCAAATTCTTGCCACAGGGCAAGTTTGGAGGGAGAGGAAAACCCAATCTTGTAGAATTCCAGACTGTGTTTGGCTGAGGGAAGAGGGGGAAGAACACTGCATGAGGGATGCTGGAGTGGTCTGAGGATGACTCTGGCCACAAGACCCAGCCTCGACCCAGAGAAATATCCACAAGGAGCCACAGGTGCCAGCCGGGCCTCCTTGCTCACCTATGCCCATGTTCCCGCGAAGCTTATCTCTGTCTCTATCTAACGAAGTATAAAGAATGGGCTCCCAGTTGCTCAGGAATCATCCTGCTCACCTAAGCCAGCTTAGAAGCTCACAGGATAACTGCCATTTTTTTAATGAAGTTCAGAGACTGCTTTCCCTTCACCACACAGAACCATTTAGAGAAAAGGTCCAGGTCAGACATCCAAGTTTGGAAGGTCTCACACCACACACAGAGTGGTAGCACTGGGGAAGTATGGGGTAAAAACCCAGAATTAACCCTACAAAGCATCCTTTCTTACAGAAAAGATTAAAGGATTGTTTTGCATTTCTTGACTCTGGGCAATTTACTAGTATATCTCAGATTTAATAACTATTTAAATGTGAATCCTAAGTATTGAAAACAACCACAAAATAAATAAATGAATAAATTAAAGTCTCTGGGTTGTAATTTGAGCCACTGTGACCAGTAATTTGGATCAACCCCATCCTTTCTTTTCACAACAACAGGTTATACAAGCAAGGTAATAGCCAGTGACCACTCACTTTTTATGAATATATAAATGAACTGGAGGATGTTTCTGGAGATTATAGGTTTTGTGTAAAGCTCCTTTCAGAAATAAGGTTCTGAAATAGAAACTTACAATCTGGGCAGATGGCTCCAGGATGCCTGTACCAAGGTGTCCTTGCCAAAAGGTCTACTATGGCAAATACAACACCCACAAAAAGGCTAAGAGCCAGGGCCCAGTCTATAGTTAAGCCCGGCAAGGTTTGCTGCCTAGAACAGCCCTATTCAATAAAACCTTCTATATTTGTGCTGTCCAACATGGTAGCTATTAGCCATGTAAGGCTTTTAAACACTTCAAATGTGACCACCGTTAACTGAGAAACTGAATTCTTAATTTTACTTTAATTCATTTAAATCAATACTTCAAGTTTAAATTAATTTAAATAGCTACCTGTGGCTAGTGGCTACCAATGTAAGTCTAGAGGTTAAACCAGCCTTAAAATAAAGCAATTCAGAAGCCATCTATGAATTCAGCAGGGAATCTGAGAAATTAACATTTGACACCTTATATTTTAACTCTGTTAAAAAAAAAGAAAAAGAAAGAAAGCAATTGCCCCTATTAAGTTCTACCGAGCCCTTCATGATCTGACCATTCACTTCACCCATCACATTCAATTTCTGTATTCATTAAAACTGAGGAGGAATAATATCATAACCAGATCATATCCTGTTTCTATGAAAGTTTATTTGGTCTTACAATGATGAGTAAATGGATTAATCTATCAGTCACTGGACTAATACTTATTAGATTGTAAAAAACAAATGTATTCAACCAAACTGTGCCCACTCTGCACTAAGCACTGGGGATGGTACACACAGTAAGACATAGTCTCTGCCCAAGTCTTCTGGGGACACATTTTAGCCAATGGGTAATGCAGAAGGATAACCAATATTAGCAGTTTAAGGAGAGGGGGTTGCTTTCTGGAGGAAGGTGTGTCCAGCCCAAGGCTCAAAGGAGGGATGGCTATTATCCAGGTTAAGACACACGTTAGGAAACAGGTGTTCTAGGAAGGGATAACAGAATGTTCAAAAGCCAGGAAGAGTGTAAGAGATGAATGGCTGGATTCTATAACAGAAAGTTCAGTATGACTGGAACATTCCGTGAAATGAGGAAATGACTTGAGACTAGAGGAACAAGTTTGGTCCAGGGCATCAGGACCTTGTAAAATCAAATTTTTTACTATTTCAAATATGTGCTGTTCTTTTTTGTATTAACCGGAAGTAGAAAACTGCTCAAAATGCCCAGAAGCAAAGGATAGGTAATAAATTGTAATACACTCACAATGTGGAATACTATACAGCAATGAAAATGATTGATTTGCAACCGTATGCAAAAATATGGCTGAATTGCACAAGCATGATATTGAGAGAAAAGCAAGGCACAAAAGGATAAAAATCGTATGATTCCTACTGTTTAAAATTTAAGAAGAGACAACACTAATATGTGGTGATAGAAGTCAGAAAGCAGTTCCAATAGGTACATAAAACGGTGTATAACATCACTAATCATTGGGGAAATGCAAATAGAAAACAGTTAGACATCACTTCACATCTTTTAGAATAACCATTACCAAAAAAACCCCCCAAAAGTTAACAAGTGCTGGTGAGGATGTGGAAAAAGAAAATCCTTGTACACTATTGGTGGGAATGTAAATTGGCACAGCCATTATGAAATACTAGTAGCCCTGTGCACGAATCCATGTGCCAGTAGCTCGCTGCCACCTTCCTGTAGCTCCCCCTGTCCCTTCTACCCGACACCCCCGCCATGGCTTGCTGGCCTGCCTTCTTCTATAGCTCTCCGCCACCCACTTGTAGCTTGCTGCCCTAACTTGTAGCTCGCTGCTGATCCACAATCCAGTCATTATGCAGTCGGTCATTATGTAATGACCATTTGCATATTACATCTTTATTATATAAGATAGTATAGAAGTTCCTGAAAAAATAAAAAATAGAATTACCATATAGCTAGCAATCCCACTTCTTGGTATGTATCTGAAGGAAGTAAAATCAGGATCTTGAAGAGATACCTGCCCTCCCATGTTCATTGCAGCATTATTTACAATAGCCAAGACATGGAAACAACCTATGTATCCATGGACAGATAAAGAAAGAAAGAAAATATGGGCCCTAGCTGGTTTGGCTCAGTGAATAGAGCATCAGCCTGCCGATCAAATGGTCCTGGGTTCAATTCTGGTCAAGGGCACATGTCCGGGTTGCAGGCTCCATCCCCAGTAGGGGGCGTGCAGGAGGCAGCTGATCAATGATTCTCTCTCATCATTAATGTTTCTATCTCTCTCCCTTTCCCTTCCTCTCTGAAATCAACAAAAAATATTTTTTTAAAAAAATAAAGAAAATATGGTGTATATATACACAATGGAATATTATTCAACCATAAAAAATAAGAAATCTTGCTATCTGCGACAGTCATGATGAATCTTGTGGGTATTATGGTAAGTAAAATAAGTCAGGCAGAAAAAGGTAAATACTGGAAGATATCACTTATATGTGGAATCTAAAAAAACAAAATCATAGAAACAAAGAATAGATTGGTGGTTGCCAGAGGCTAGGGGGTGGGGGGATGGAGGAAATGGGAGATGTCAATCAAAGGGTACAAATTTACAGTTAAAAGATAAATAACTCTGGCAATCTAATATGCGGCCTGATGACCATGGTTTCTTAACCATGGTATGTCTACTCAAAATTTAATAACAACTTAAATGTTCTCACCACAAAAAACCCCCAAGGTAACTATGTGAGGTAACATATGTGTTAACCTAACCTTATTTGATACTCATTTCACAATATATATGTATGTCAAGTCATCACATTGAAGACCTTAAACATGCACAATGTTATATGCCACTTATATTTCACTAACGCTGGGAAAAAGAAGTCATAGTAGTTACAGTGCTAGCCAGCTAGCTAGGCAGAAACACAAGAGGGACCTCCAAGGAGCTAGTAACGCTCAGTTTCTTTCTTTCTTTTTTAATATATTTTATTGATTTTTTACAGAGAGGAAGGGAGAGAGAGAGTTAGAAACATCGATGAGAGAGAAACATCGACCAGCTGCCCCCTGCACACCTCCTACTGGGGATGTGCCAGCAACCAAGGTACATGCCCTTGACTGGAAGCGAACCTGGGACCTTTCAGTCCACAGGCCGACGCTCTATCCACTGAGCCAAACCGGTTAGGGCCATGCTCAGTTTCTTGATTAGGCGCTGGATACACAGATGTGTGGGATCAAGGTATATGCTTACAATATGTACTCTTCCCTGACTGTAGATTACATTTCAGGAATAGATTAACTTAAAGACACAGAGTGTTCTTTTACTTTCACAAATTGTCAAATACTTCTCTCACTTCTTGTGTTCACCCTTTCAACACTGAATTTTAAACTCGGGCCTTAAGTCTGTATCTCGTGACAGTGGGTCACCACCCTAAATACACGTTCATTTAAATTGATGTTCTCATCTCAACTGACCCAAGTGGCTGGAAATGACCAGCTGCACTTGGGTCATACATGAATGCCTGGACTTGGCTGGTGATACTATGTGCCTCTATCACCACGATCTCTGGTATGTACACCTGATGCAGAATGCCAGGTGTAAGTTAATGAAAAACAAGGAGGGGTGGGGGGAGTTTAATCCTATCAAGGTTTGTTAATGAGAAAAGATTAATTATATTCTTTGTATTTTCAGTGAAGAACTCATGCTTGTGAAAGTAAAATTCCTTGCCAAATCAGACAGTTGATAAAATATTGACTTAAAATGTTAAATCCTTTTTAAAAAATAGATTTTATTGACTTTTTTATAGAGAGGAAGGGAGAGGGATAGAGAGTTAGAAACATCAATGAGAGAGAAACATCAATCAGCTGCCTCCTGCACACCCCCTACTGAGGATGTGCCCGCAACCAAGGTACATGCCCTTGACCGGAATCGAACCTGGGACCTTTCAGACCGCAGGCCAACGCCCTATCCACTGAACCAAACCAGTCAGGGCTAAAATGTTAAATCTTTTCATGAAGTGGTGTCATCATTGATCAGGAGGGAGAAAAGGTGCTGATGATCACCAAAATAGCCCTTATTCATCATGTATATAAGAGGGGCTCAATATAGTTTTGTTGACTTGCACTCTTAGTCAAAAGTTCTGAGTCTGTTTTCCCCTAAGCAGTTAATAGTTCACAGAATCATAGCAAAACAGAGCCAGAAAGGTCATGTAGAATACACTCTGTTGTATCATGAATGGCATCTCAAAAACTTGAAAGTATCTTGTGCGTTTAAAAGCATCTGATGACATTTACTTGCTGTGGGTGATAGTCTCTTCCTCTGGAGGCTCCCATACATAAGCAGCCTTGGTTCCAAACCCCGAGTAACCTTGAGAATACCATGCTAAGGGAAACAAGTCAGACAGAAAAGGTGAAGAGCCCAGAGCATAGTCTCAACATGTCACTAGAATCTAGATAATAGTATAGTGCTCAAGCAAGAAAACTATGTCAATTAATGAATTCATCTTGATCCAGAGGAGGATTTTAGGAAAATGTGAGTCAATTTGCTTCGCCTAAGAAGCTTGGCAATGGGCGAGGCTCTGTCTTTCCCAGCTACATCTAAATCAACCACTGCTCCTCACACTCACGCCGAAATAGCACTGCTTGTTAGGCCTCAACACCAAGAACAGTATAACTCTAGCTTACAATAGGTTACTTCTTTTAGAAATGTTATAACATTATTCATACATATAAAAGGAGATACATAGATAGATAGATAGATAGATAGATAGATAGATCGATAGATAGATAGATGGATCCTATCTGATTAGGTTTAAATTCCTGCTCCATATCTTGCTGGGAGATTTCAGAGGCATAATTGGACCTTTAAATTTTCTCATCTGCAAATGGGATTAATAATTTATTTCATAAAATTGCTTCAAATGAATAGCATTAGCTAATGTATACAAAGTACTTACCACAAGTATAAATGTGAGCTTTAAAATAATAAAAATAACAATAATTATAATAGTTTATAAGACATTACTATTAAAACTTGCATGGCTTTGTATTCAAGAAGTTCTCTTGCTGAGAGCTGACCAAGATTTTCTAAGAGAAAGTGACCACAGCCTGAATCTTGGTTTATCACCTTTGGTCACATGTTATCCCACAACTCTGAGCTTCATGAACTTCTTTCTCCCAGTATTTCCATCTGAATAATTCATTTCTGCACACCGAGATTCAAGTTAATATTTAAATTCTCCTCTCAGGTGGGAATTGTATTTATTATTTACTATGTTTCATTGATTTACAAAATTCCAAGGGGGAGGCAGGTCTGTCAAGCACAGTGATAAATGTGTATGTTGAACAGGTAAAGAGAAGATCCACTGGAGAAATCATAGCTGACAGCTCACCTCTGTTCTCGTCACCTCTGGTGAACCAGGACGCATTCAGTCACAGGTTCTGCACAAGGAGAAATGCCTCATAAACAGGTAGTAGGGGAGGAAAGCATTTAACCAAAGCCAGCTAGTCTCCACCGAAAAACAAAACTAGGAAATTCTAACCAGCTTTTAAATTTGTGGACGAGATAATTACTTAGACTGGGGTACTCAGATCGATTATTCCCAGTACAAAAGTGATAAGCACAGCGCTCTTCCTCTCGGGAGCGTGCTCCCCCCTTTCCCTTCCCCCTCCTTCCCTCGGGAGCCTTACCTTTTCCCCTCTGCTGAGCTCCAAGGGCCCTTCTGCCCCTGTCACTGGTTTCCTGAGCCTACACAGCCCAGCTGGCTCACTTCTGCTACCTCTGTAACTTTCTAAACTTTCTCCTATAATTTAAATTTTAAAAAGTGATAAGCGGAAAAATACTCCAAATGGATGAACTATAAAACTTTTAGAAGAAAACAAGTGACAAGCTTTATGACATTAACCTCGATAATGATTTCACAGAGAAGACACCAAAAGCACAGGCAACAAAAACAACAAGGGGACTACATCAAACTAAAAAGCTTCTGCACAGCAAAGGAAACAGTTACTAACCTGGAAAGCCACCTATGGGTGGAAGATAATATTTGCAAAACATATATTTGATAAGGGGTTAATTTCCAAAATATATAAGGAAGTTCTTCTACAACTCAATAGTAAATCAATAACCCAGTTTTAAAATAAGCAAAGGACTTGAACAAACAACATTTCCCCAAAGAAGACATACATACAAATGGCTAATAGGTATATGAAAAGATACTCAATATCATTAATCATTATAGAAATGCAAGTCAAAACCCCAGTGAGATATTACCTCACATCTGTTAGGATGGCCACTATGAAAGAAGAAAGAAAAAGAAAAAGATAAGTGTTGGCAAGTGTGTAGAGAAACTGGAACCCTGTGCACTGTTAGTAGGAATGTAAAATAGTGCAGCCCCTATGGAAAGCAGTGTGGAATTTCCTCAAAAAATTAAAAATAGAACTACCATATGATCTAGCAATCCCACTTCAGGATATATATCCAAAAGAATTGAAATCCAGATTCCAAAGAGATATCTGCACTCCCATATTTATTGCAGCACTGTTTACAATAGCCAGGACACAGAAGCTACCCAAATGTCTGCCCATAGATGAATCAAAAAAAGAAAACTATATATATTCTCAAAAAAAGAACACTTTAACAGTTGTTAACTCACTTAATGTTCACTTCTTTTCAGGTTTAACTAATTTGAAATAATGGGTGAAACCAGACTAAGCTTTGAACAAAGACAATTTATCCTAAGGTACGACTAGGCTTTTTTTTTAAAGAGGATACATAAAATAAAACGTTTACAGTACAAAACTGGCAACAATCAATGAATTGAAGGAGCACAAATACTGAATAAAATGATTCTGGATGTTTGCGATTCCATTGCTTTCCATTATCAGCAGTGCCTGGACCAGAACAGTCATCAGTTTGAAAACAAGCATTGACAAAAAATTATTCATTTCTGTAGATTCTTTGAAAATGAATTGTGTGTTAATAAACACTGAGTTTATAATCTTTCAAACATTTTTGGGACACCCTGTATTTAAATATTTAGTGGACTGTTATTTAACCTTTTAAAAAAATATATGTTTTATTGATTTTTTACAGAGAGGAAGGGCAAGGGATAGAGAGTTAGGAATGTCGATGAGAGAGAAACATCAATCAGCTCCCTCCTGCACACCCCCTACTGGGGATGTGCCCGTAACCAAGGTACATGCCCTTGACCAGAATTGAACCTGGGACCCTTCAGTCCTCAGGCCAACACTCTATCCACTGAGTCAAACCGATTAAGGCTAATCTTTAAAAGGAAGGAAATCTTGCCATTTGCAAATACATGGATTAGCCTGGAGGACATTGTGCTAGGTGAAAAAAAAATCAGACTCAGAAAGACAAATACAGCCTGGTCTGACCTTTTTGTGTTCCAAATAGTCAACCTCATAGAAGCAGAGAGTAGAGTGGTGGTTGCCAGGGGCTGAAGAGACAGCGGGAAATGTGGTGATGTTGGGTCAAAGGATACAAAATTTCAGTTATGCAAAATGAATACATTCTTGAGATGTCATATACAGCATGGGGACTATAGTTAACAGTACTGTATTGTACACTTGAAATGTGCTAAGAGGATAGATCTAAAATTAAGTCTTCTCACCATACATATACAAAAGGAAATGGTAACTATGTGAAGATGATGAATATAATCATTAGCTTGATTGCGGTGAGCATTTCAAAATGTATATGCATCGAAGTAGCAATATGTACTTTAAACATATACAGTGCTGACATGTCAATTTTATCTCAATAGAGCTGTTTAGAAAAAGAATGATAAGCACATTGCCTTCTAAAACTTGTGTTCAGAGACAGATACCAGCACATGAACTCAACCCCAACAAACACAACCACTAAACAAAACTGGTGGGATCCTTCATTTTCCACTTTTAGAGAAGAGAAGAAAGAAGGAATAAGAACTGGCCCACAGCATCCTTGACTGGAAACTCCTGGAAATTCTTTGCATTTAGTAGTAATAAGGAGTTGATTTATCTACACTAGTCATTTCTACCCTGGCTGCACAGTAGCATCACCAAGGGAACTTTCAAAATATACTGATGTCTGGGCCCACACCAGACCAAATAAATCAGAATTTCTTGGTGATGCTGTTATTTTATTTTATTTTTTTAAATATATTTTGATTGATTTCAGAGAGGAAGGAAAGGGAGAGAGAGCAATATACATATCAATGATGAGAGAGAATCACTGATTGGCTGCATCAAGCCTACAACACAGGCGTGTGCCCTGACGAGGAATCGAACCATAATCTACTGGTTCATAGGTTGATGCTCAACCACTGAACCACACTGGCTGGGCAGTGGCTGTTATTTCAATGTCTTGAGGACCTTTAGTAATATTCCCTCTCTTGTTCCTGACATTGGTAATTTGTATTTTCTCTCTTTTTCCTTTAAAAATATATTTTATTAATTTTTTACAGAGCGGAAGGGAGAGAGATAGAGAGTTAGAAACATTGATCAGCTGCCTCCTGCACATCTCCTACTGGGGATGTGCCTGCAACCCAGGTACATGCCCTTGACCGGAATCAAACCTGGGACCTTTCAGTCGGCAAGCCAACATTCTATCCACTGAGCCAAACCGGCTTCAGCTCTTTTTCCTTTAATCAATTGGTCTAGAGTTTCCAAAATCTATCAATCTTCTCAAAAAGCCAGGCTTTTGGCTTCACAAATTTTCTCTATTGCTCTTTGTTTTATATTTTGTTGATTTCTGCTCAGATATTTTTGTTTCCTTCTGCTGACTTTTGGATTTAATTAGCTTTTTTCTGGTTTCTTGAGGTAGAAGCTTAGGTCATTAATTGTGTTTATACCTTTCTATTATAAATGCTACAAATATCTTTGTAAGCACTTTTGAAAAACGCCTTAGCTGCATCGCACAACATTTGATTTGCCACATTTTCATTCAGTTCAAAATATATTCTTAATTCCCTGTGACTCCTTTGGCCCATGGGTTTTAGAAATGTGTTTAGTTTCTAATTATTTGAGGATCTTTGAGATATCTTTCAGTTATTGGTTTCTAATTTAATTCTGCTGTAGTCAAAGAATATATTTTGTATGATTTGAAACCTTAAAATTTAATGAGACTTGTTTTATGGCCAAATGGTTTATTTTGGCAAAACTCCTGCATACACATGAAGATAATGCGTATTACACAGCTGTCGGGGGGAGTGTCCTGAGAATGCCAGTTAGGTGAAGTTGGTTGATGGTGTGATCAATCAAGTCTTCTGAATCCTTACTAATTTTTTAACTACTTGTTTTTCAATTATTGAGAGAGAAGTGCTGAAACCTTTAACTATAATTATGGATTTGTCTATTTGTCCTTTCAGTTTGACTAGCATTGCAGCATAAGGTTGTTTTTTATTTTAACTTTGCAGATGATTCTAATATGCAACCACAGTTAAGTAATGTTGCTCTGAACCAATAATTCTCAAACTTTAACATGCATCAGAATTTCTTAGAGGGCTTATTAAAACCCAGATTACTAGGCCCTGTTCCCAGAGTTTCTAATTTAGTAAGTCTGGAGGAATTTGCATTTCTCAGAGTTCCCAGGTGATATTGATACTGCTTGGTCCAGAAACCACACTCTAGGACAGTGATGGCGAACCTATGACACGCGTGTCAGAGGTGACACGCAAACTCATTTTTTTGGTTGATTTTTTCTGTGTTAAATGGCATTTAAATATATAAAATAAATATCAAAAAATATAAGTCTTTGTTTTACTATGGTTGCAAATATCAAAAAATTTCTATATGTGACACGGCACCAGAGTTAAGTTAGGGTTTTTCAAAATGCTGACACGCCAAGCTCAAAAGGTTCGCCATCACTGCTCTAGGATCACCGACTAGAAAGATAAATACCATGAGATTTCTCTTAATGTAGAATCTAAAACACAAAATAAATGAACAAACAAAACAGAAACAAACGAATAGGCTCAGAGAACAAATTGGTGGTTGCCAGATGGGAAGGGGGTGGGAGGGAGTGGATGAAAAAGGGGAAGCGATTAAAATGTACAAATTGCCAGTTATAAAAACAGCCATGAGGATGTAAAGTACAGCATAGGGAATATAGTCAATAATATTGTAATAACTATGTATGGTGTCACATGGGTACCAGACTTACCAGAGTTATCAGTTCATAAATTATATAAATGTCTAATCACTGTTATATACCTGAAAGTAATTACAGGTAATTGGAAAATAAAAAAATAATAATTTATAAAGTATCACTGAGTAAGCCAAAGTTTCTTAACCTTGGTTGCATTTTAGAATTACCTGAGGGGCTTTTAAAACTATAATACACAAGCTACAAACAGACCAATTAAATTTAGGATCTGCATGGGTAAAGGAGGATCCAGGCATCCTTATCCTTTAAAGCTCTTCTATGTGATTCTCATAAACAGTCAAGATTGAAAATCGCTACTCTATACTAAAGTAGTTCTCTGGAGTGTCCAAGAAAGTCTTTGGGGCTCATGACCAACATTTCATCAGTGTTCCCTGAGTAAAAACCACCGTGCAGTATGAATGATCTAGTGTGCGGGGGAGGGGATTGGGTTTTAGCTCCTCCTTCTACTGCCAACCTAGCAGTTTCCTCTTTTGTAAAATGGAGCCAATATTTCCTGACCTCTTCCTACCAAACACGTTGACTTAAATTATCCAGGTACTCTTTATCCTACCTAATATTTGCAGGGAAATTCATGCATAACAGAGGTATACTCCAAATAAACTTTAACAGCCCGTCCATTAGTAAAGTCATTAATCAAGAATCTTTTAATCTTCCATTAACCCTCCTATTTTCCTTCACTTCATCCTTGGACTTTGACAAAGAGAAACCATTCTAGCAGAAGCATTATGGCAAACAGTGCTTATACTTTGGACTACAGCAATGACACAGCCTTCTATTTTTCTTCTCCTTTTCCTCTTTCTCTCCTCCTCCTCCTCCTTTTAAATTAAAAAAAAAATTTTTTCAGAGTAATTTTACCCAAACTATAGATTATGTAATTTTACCCAAACTTTAGATTATGGAATTTTTATGATAATCATGTGAGACAGGCAGAACAGGTATTCCTAGCCACCTTTTCAGCTGAGAAAACTAAAGCAGGTAAAGAAATGCACAAGGAACTGGTATATAACACAGGAAGGAAAAATGTGCATAAGAGTAGCAAGAACAGACTTCAGACAGCCGCGGAGCCAACTTGGAGCTTTACTAGGATAAGGGCCACCATGGTTAGAAGTGGGTATTTAGAAATGAAGTCATCCAGCCATTTTACAAAAGGGGAACATGGAAGTGAAAAGAGACTAGGGTTTGACAGAACTGAGTTCTGGCCAGATCCCACAAGCATTTCAAACTCACATCCGAAAGTATTTCCCCTCCCTCACACATTCCACTACCACCCCATCTCCTCTGGTGATCTTCTCACCCATTCCACTACCACCCCATCTCCTGTGGTGATCATCTCACCCATTCCACTACCACCCCATCTCCTGTGGTGATCTTCTCACCCATTCCACTACCACCCCATCTCCTGTGGTGATCATCTCACCCATTCCACTACCACCCCATCTCCTGTGGTGATCATCTTAATAAATGGCCTAGGGCAGGATCCTGGGACTCATCCCTCCTCTCCTCCATCTCCAAGTTCTCTCAATTACAAAATTCTGCTACAAATCTTTCAGATCCATCTCTTCCTCCCCAGTTCTTCTGCCACTGTCTCAGGGCAGGCCCTCACAATGCCCGGCCTGGGTTAGGTTACTACAGTTGTATAACAGGTCTCCGGGCCTCCTTCGACTTTGCCTTTTCAGAACATCTGCCACTTCACCTGGCACCACGAGAGCTTTGGAAAACCCGAAATGGTCTGTCATGCTCTTACTATTCATTTACTCTCCACCATCAAGTGGGTGAAGTCTAAAGTCCCAAGCAAACCATCCAATCTTTTTCTGATTTGGTCTCTGCCTTCTTCTCTCACTTCATCGTTCACCACTCATAACTTCGGCCAAGCTCAAGTTTTGCAGTTCTTCCACTGTCACCTTTGGCTTTGACACTTTCTGAAAGTCTCCCCCTCCCCCTGCCCATTGACTGGCTAAAATTAACCCACCCATCTAGGCTCTGCTTAAGTTGGAATTTCTCCTGGCACCCCTTTTACAGGTTCCTTTGATACTCCCAAAGCATCTCATGCAAATAAAAAACAGAGTCATGATCTGTGTCCCTCACTAAACAGCTGTTCAATAGCAGGGAGAGCATCCTATTCAGTGTTTGGTATTGAATATTCATCCAACAAATATTTGAGGACCTACTTCATGCCCAATGTGTAGGTGTAAGAGATATAGCAGTGAAGAATGCAAAGACACTTTTTTATTTTGCAAAGACACTTCTTGCTATCCATTGGGAGGTGACATAATAAATGAACAAATACATAAGAAAGAGATTATGAGTGAAACTACTATGTAGAGAATGAAATCAGATATGAGAGTGGGTGGCTGCCTTAGCTTAGTATGTCAGGAAGGTCCCTCTGGGGAAGCGACACCAGTTGGCAAGTGCGCCAGGTATTCTGAGAGAACAAAGGGCATCCCGGTGGCAAACGTGGGCGAGGAGTGAATATGGGATCAAAGAAGGCAGGGGCTGTATGTAAACGTTGTCTAGGGCTTTGATTTCGCCCCAAGTATGATGCGGAGTGACATGAGCTGACTTACACTTTTAAAGAGGCCTCTTTTTAGAGGGGCGGCTATTTAGATGATGGGCTGTCGGGGATGGAAACAGAGCCCAGATTGGAGAAGAGGCAGTGTCCTGGAGAGGGTGGGCGCAGCGGTTCTGGAGAAAGTGCACGGACTTGGAATCCGTGTGTGCCGGTGGCCAGGACCTGCTGGTGGAGCCACAGGTTCGGGCTCCGGGCACCTGGACAGTGACGGGGGCACAGCGCAGCGCCGGGCGACTTCTGGGAGGAGGAGGATCTCGGAAAGTCCCTGGCGTTCCCGGGCGCCGGGGAGAGTTCAGGTCGGGCGTCCGGCAGGAGACACGC
>NW_006285258.1:2296963-2306516 GCF_000327345.1 Myotis davidii
CCCGACCTCTCCGCGGCCTGCTCCGCTTCTCCCCCTCGTTCCCTCCCCTTCCCGGGACTCCCCGTCCTTCCAGCCACCGCTTCACCTTCCCCCTCCACCCTCCCGCCCCCCGCTCCCGTCCTAGGAAGCCCTCCAAGTGCCAACCCCAGGAAAGCCCCTGGTGCCACCTTGACCTTGGTGCCTCTCTATCGGTTTCTGGGCGTTTTTAAACGACCTCTGAGATTTACCGTCCAGCCTTTCTTACCGCTGCTGCTTACCCTCCTTCCTCCTCGGGGAGAAGGGGAAAAGATGCCCACGGCCCCAGGAAGGTCAGCCGTGGTTCCAGGACTGCGCTGGAGTTTCATTGCTCTGATCGGTGTTTTGTTTTGTTTTTTGTTTTGTTTTTCCTGCCGCTGTAGTTCCTTCCTCGCCCTAGGGTTCCTTTGATTCCATTCTGGGAGGTTTTGAAAATAATTTAAAATAACTTTAAAAAGGACATACGAAAGTGGTTTCTAGTTCTCTGCCCACTTGAAAGGGACAAATACGTGCTCACAAGTTTGTTTTCATACTTAACAGGAAAGTGGTCATGTTTTAAAATTCAGTACCAAACAACGAGCTTCTGTGGGTGGTCAGGAGCCTGTGTTCCGTGGTTCGGTTTTTGTTCCTTGTCGATTTCACTTAGGGAGTTTCAGGTTGGAAACTTTTAGGAGCTTTATTTACACGGAATTTGTAGGATGTATGCCTGTCTAGTTCTTACCATTAAAATGTGCAGCTTCTTTGCAAGAGTGTATTTTGCATATTCTCCACTTTAAGGGATTACTATTAGTGAATATATTCAATATGGAAGTGGCTTTAACATTTATGAAGAAACCAAAAGCAAAACCTAAAGTGGATATGTGCCTTTGGTGTATTCATAACATTAGGAACATGAAGAGGTAATGAATCTAAACATTGTTTGTGGGGGGAGTACAATATAAGCAAAACAACACAGTAACGGTGTTAGACTGAACCTTTCAGGGGTTTTGTAATCAGATGTGTCCAAAAGGTAACAATTGAGGTAGTATATAAATGCACACAAAACCGTAACCTGGATGTAAAACGTGTCTGAGTGGTTTTGCACTCATTGTCATTTGAACTTCTTAAGCTAATTGTAGGGATGTATCTTATATATCACATTCTCACTAATCCTTTCTCAACACAAATTAATAACTAACCTAATAATACATCAATTGCTCATAAACTCACATTGAAATTCTTTTTTAAAAAAAATTTATTTTATAGTATAATGTTCAGTAAATAAGCAAGATGAAATTCTTATAAAAGCTCTGAGCCCTGGCTGGTGAGCTCAGTGGTTAGAGCATCTGCCCACCCATTGAAGGGTCTTGGGTTCATTCCCTGTCAAGGGGCAGGTACCTGGGTTCCAGATTGGATCCTGGCCCGTGTCTGGGTGTGTGGGGGAGGCAACCAATCCATGTGTCTCTTTCACATTGATGTTTCTCTCTCTCTCTCTCTCTCGTTCCTCTTCCATTCTCCCCCCTCCCCTTTCTCCCTCCCTTCCACTCTCTCTAAAATCAATGGGAAAAATAACTTTGGGTCAGGAGGATTCACAAAAAAACAAAATAAAAAGCTCTGAACCCTCTCAATAGAAAAATGTAAGCAGACTTTTCATATAATTTTAAGGGCTTACCAAATTTAAAGGTTGACCTTGCTCTACATTGTAGCTAGCCGGTCACTTCCGCATTCTAGTTTTTATTCTTTTTATATTGCGTGTGTATATTTTGTTACATCTTACTGTATTAATCTTGGGTTCTGAACTCCTCAGTCCCAGGGTTATGTGGACTGTGGGAGGAACAAAGTTTCCTTTATCTCCAAGGTTCTTTGGTTTAATAATCAAATAGACATGAGGCAGATTAGCAAGAGAAAATAACCAACTTTAATGCATACATATGTATGGGAACTCCCCATGCACAGTAAATTCAGAGACGGAAAAGGAAAATGTGTGACCTGTGTGACTCGGAGGTTAGAGCATGCACTGAAGGGTCCAGGGTTCAATTCCCAGTCAGGACACATACCTAGGTTGTGGGTTCAATCCTCAGTTGGGGTGTGAATGGGAAGCAACTAATTGGTGTTTCTCAATCACATCGATATTTCTCTCTCTCCCTCTCCCTTCTCTGTCTCTAGAATCAATGAAAAGCATATCCTCCAGGGAGGTGTTTTTTTTTTTTTAAAAAAAGAGGCATGCCGAAACCGGTTTGGCTCAGTGGATAGAGAGTCGGCCTGCGGACTGAAAGGTCCCAGGTTCGATTCCGGTCGAGGGCATGTACCTGGGTTGCGGGAACATCTCCAGTGGGAGATGTGCAGGAGGCAGCTGATCGATGTACCTCTCTCATCGATGTTTCTAACTCTCTATCTCTCTCCCTTCCTCTCTGTGAAAAATCAATAAAATATATTAAAAAAAGAACTTTAAAAAAAAGGCATTCTGAATTAGGGATGAGGTACTGTCACTTGGAGGCTTCAAAGAAGCTTAGCAGGATGATAAGAAAAGCAGACGTTTAGTAAATAGAAGTTCCTGTTATCTGTGATGATCTCCCATTATGGGCAAGACCCCTAATTGAAGTTCTTCCAGGTAGGCAAGAGAGGGGTAGAAGTTTCTCCTGGCCTACAGGTAAAATTGCCCTTAGCTCAAAACAATCCACATAACACAGAGGCACATCTTTTTTTTGGGGGGGGGGGGAGGAATAACTCTGAACCCATAGAACCCAGTAACATTCTTTCACTGCACAAATATTTAGTATCTGTTATATGCCAGGCACTGTGCTGGTGACTGAATAAACTGACAACTTTTTCAGTTGTAAAGATCTTTTTCAGTGCCAACCAGTATTACTGGTTTTCTATTTCCTGTTGCTTTCTCAATGATTTGTTTTCCTCTTGTCTCTTCCTTTAATTTTCTGAAATGATCTAAATTCTCATTCCTTTTTTGAGGAACTCAAATAAATCTAGTACCCTTTTCCTCAGCCAGAGCCCTCCTTCTCTCCCTTCTGCTTACTTACTGGATACCTAGTTCCTTCCCTACAACACTCTCTAGTACTAGTTGTTTGTTTTGTTTCTTACCATTTTCTCTCTGAAGCCCTTGCTTATTCCTCTTCCCCCAAAATTCAGCCCCAGGTGGCCTCTCTGAGTTCATTTGAATTAATGACGCCAGCTTAATCATTTCATTTCTCCTTTCTGGGCTCTTGACGCTGGCACTGCTGGGCATCTTTCCCCTTAGTCATGTAGAAACATCCTCATCTAGAGGCAGCGCTCCAGAAACTGCTGCTGCATTCTTGTCGAAGAGGCAGAGAATTTAAGGGCTTACCGAATTTAAAGGTTGCCCTTGCTATAAATTGCAGTTAGCCTATTACCCCCACATTCTCATTTTTATTCTTTTTTATTGCCCATGTATATTTTGTTATATCTTACTGTATTAATCTTGGGTTCTGAACTCCTCAGTCCCAGGGTTGTGTGGACTGTGGGAGGAACAAAGTTTCCTTTATCTCCAAGGTTCTTTGGTCTAATAATCAAATAGGCATGAGGCAGATTAGCAAGAGAAAATAACCAACTTTAATGCATACATACATATGTATGGGAATCCCACATGCACAGTAAATTCAGAGACGGAAAAGGAAAATCCTATATAATAAAAGCCTAATGTGCTAAGTGTCAGACCATTCGTTTGACTGTTTGACCAGTTGCTATGACATGCACTGACCACCAGGGGGAAGACGCTCTGACTGGTAGGTTAGCTAGCTACTGGGGTCCAGCCAATCCGGACTGGGCTAAATGGGCCAGATATGCCCTAGAGCCCTCCTGCGGTCCTTCCCTGGCCCCGATCGTGCACCGGTGGGGTCCCTCAGCCTAGCCTGTGGGGATCTGGCGGAAACCGGCACTCTGACATCCCTCAAGGGGTCCCAGAGTGCGAGAGGGCGCAGGCTAGGCCGAGGGGCCCAAAGCATTCTGCTTTGACTTGTAGAATTTAGCATTGGAAAGACCCTTCACATCACGTAGCCTCCTCATCTTGTCTTTTTTTTTTTTTTAATATATTTTATTGATTTTTTACAGAGATGAAGGGAGAGTGATAGAGAGTAAGAAACATCGATGAGAGAGAAACATGAATCATCTTGTCTTCTTCAAAACAATGACCTCATTTTGTATATTGAAATCAAACTACTGCACATCCAGCTATTTTAATGAATTCGAAACCCATTAACCTTAAGTCTAGAATTAAAAAGAGTGCCTTGTAGATAGTTGATTCTTTCTTGGCCTTGCCATTTTCCATTTCACACTCATCTTTCTCCAGTGCAACCCAACCCCCAGCCCCAACGTTTTGACCTTTCTTTCATAGTGTTATTTGGACACGGTCACAAAAGTTCTGTGTCAGAGAGAATGAATGAGGTTTTTAGCCTGGATCAGTTTTCTAAAATTGCTTCAAAGTTCTCTGAAGAATCCTGAGTCGTCTTCATATTGTTTTTTACAAAAGTTCTGCTCATTTGTTTATATCTTCAAAGATTTTAAAGTGTTATATAGCCACATCTTGAACTTATTGAAATGAAGTGATAATCAGGATCCCCAGCAGAAAAATCTCTTGCCGAAATTTGCATTCCTTTGGTATATTACACCAATTCAAAGAATCTTCTTTAATTCCTTCTCCTCTGCCCTCTTTCAACCTCCTGGGGAACTAGGTGTGTTCTGCTGCCCAGGCTCTCTGAGCTGCTGTGCTATGGTCTGAATTGTGGCCCCCTCCCCAATCCATGTTAAAGCCCTAACCCCCGATGTGATGGTATTTGGAGATAATAGATTCCTATGAGGTCAGAGGGTAGGTCCCTTGTGACCTTATAAAAAAAAAGACACCAGAGAGCTTGCTGTCTGTCCCTCCCCCCTGCCTCTCCTCCCTTCAACTCCCCTCTCCCCCACCACCATGTGAAGACACAGTGAGCAGATGGCAGTCTGTACAGGCCAGAAGGAAAGCTCTCCATGGAAGCCAACCATGCTGGCACCTTTATCTTGGACTTCTAGTCTCTAGAACTGTGAGAAAATAAATTTCTGTGTAAGCAACCCACTCAATGATATTTTGTTATGGCAACCCAAGCTGACTAAGACAGATTTTGGTACCAGGACTGGGGTGCTATTGTAACAAATGCCTGAACATGTGGAAGCGGCTTTACATCTGGGTAATGGGAGGAGGATAGAAGAGACTTGGGGTGCCTGCTTGCAATGTAGACCTTAAGGGTGATTCTGGTGAGATGTGTGACAGAAATAAGGAACAAACATGTCATTGGAAACTGCAGGAAAGGAAATCCTTGTTAAAATGGCAAAGAACTTGGCTGAACTGGGTTCTAGTGTTGTGTGGAAGGAAGAATTGTGACGAATGAGATTAGATACTAGCTGAGGAGATTTCTAAGCAAAGTTTTCATGGAGCAGCTTGGTTCCTCTTGACTGCAAAAGGAAAGAGAGGAATTGAAGAAGGAATTGTTAAGAAAAAGGAACCATGCCGAAACCGGTTGGGCTCAGTGGATAGAGCGTTGGCCTGCGGACTGAAGGGTCCCAGGTTCAATTCCGGTCAAGGGCATGTACCTGGGTTGCGGGCACATCCCCAGTAGGAGATGTGCAGGAGGCAGCTGATCGATGTTTCTCTCTCATCGATGTTTCTAACTCTCTATCTCTCTCCCTTCCTCTCTGTAAAAAAATCAATAAAATATATTTTTTAAAAAAAGAAAAGAAAAAGGAACCAGTGTAAAACTTTAGACAATAAAAAATAATAAAAGGTAAATGATTCAGGGAAAAGAAAAAGGAACCAGAATTTGAAGATTTGAAAATTCCCAGCCCATCCTCATTACAGAATATAAGAAAGCTTCTGAGAAGAACAGGGTGTAGCTGAACAACCACTTGATTACAAATTAATGGGATTATATGAGCAGAAACACTGCCACTTTGGACTGAAGGAGCTAGAGATGGTGCAAAATGAAGGAAGGTGGTTGGACTTACTGGATTTGACAGGATGGGATGATGGAGCTATGTGGCTGTAAACTTGCATTATTCTTCAGGAAGAGGGAGAAATGATCCCAAAGGCGATTCAGGGGTCATCAGGGCGACTGCCTCAGTTTCAACAAGCCTTAGGCATCTGCTGGGAACCTTGGGGGCGGAGCTCCACAAAGCCAAAGCAGTGGGGCCATCCCCAGAGTCATGGGGGGTGATGCTGCCACCCCATTAGGTCTGAAAGATGGGGATGTTGAGCCAAAAAGGATTATTTTTTAGCCTTAAGATCTAAAGGAGCCCAAACCGGTTTGGCTCAGTGGATAGAGCGTCGGCCTGCGGACTGAAAGGTCCCAGGTTCGATTCCGGTCAAGGGCATGTACCTGGGTTGTGGGCACATCCCCAGTAGGAGATGTGCAGGAGGCAGCCGATCGATGTCTCTCTCTCATCGATGTTTCTAACTCTCTATCTCTCTCCCTTCCTCTCTGTAAAAAATCAATAAAATATATTTTTTAAAAAAAAGATCTAAAGGAATTTGTATGGCTGGCTTTTAGACTTCCTTGTGTCCCATCACCCAGTTCTTTATTCCAGTTTCTCCCTTTTGTAATGGGAATGTCTATCCAAATGCCTGCCCACCCTTGTATTTTGAAAGCACATAGCTTATCTGGTTTCACAGGTTCACATCCAGAGAGGGATTTTGCCTCAAGATGAATTATAGCTTGAGTCTTACCGTATCTGGTGTAGATATTTAGATTGAGACTTCAGAATGAGTTAGGACTTTAGGGGCTGTTAGGGTAGAATGAATGTATTTTACATGTGAGAAGGACATGAATTTGGGGGGCTAGAGGCAGATGCTATGGACTGCTTTGTGTGCTCCCAAATTCTTGAGTTGAAGTCCTAACCCCCAATGTAGTGGTATTTGGAGATTGGGCCATTCGAATGAGATCATCTGGGCGGGGCCCTTACGAAGATTGTTACCTTGCTCCCCTTCCCCCCCCCCCATGTGAGGACATAGTGAGAAGGCAGCCATCTACAAGCTAGAAAGAGCCCTTATTGAAATCAACCATGTTAGTACCTTGCTCTTGAATTTTTAGGTTCTGGACTATGAGAAAATAAATTTGTGTTGATAAAGCCACCCAATTTATAGTTTTTTGTTATGGTACCCTGAGCTTAGACATGCTGGTTTTGTCACATTTCTCCTTTAACTTTGAGATTTCCTGCAGTTTTTTGTGTGAGTTTTTTTTAACCTCTCTTCTGAGTTATCTCTGTGAATTCTGCATCTCATTCATTGTCTGCTTTCTAAGTCACTGAGAGCTGTGTATCTTCTTCCCAAAATGCAACTCTTCCATATACATCTCCTTTTAAACTCAAACCTTAAAGATTCAGGAAGGTTATGATGTCCTAGATTACATAGAAAGTTAAGAAAAAGAAGACTAGAACCAAGGGATTTTAGGCATTTCTTGATATTTTTTTCACTAAATTCTGTAATAATTATTTTTTTGTGAATGCAAAATAAATCACAAGTCTGGATAAATTTGTGAAGTTACTCATAAGAAAAGGTTTAAAGATAGGAGAAGTCATGCTTATTGTATATTTGATCATTTTTTTGTTGTTGTTAAAAATCACCTGAAATTGGTTCTGTTTAAAAAAAACCTAGACCATAAAGTCTCCAGGCTTAGGACTTTACTCCAAGAGACTATTAAGAAAAAAAATTTTTTTACTGTGTTAGGCCAGAATTTGCCAAACTTAACCATGCCTTCTGGTGTTAAATCAACTGATTTGTGCATTTATATTGCCTGCTTAGCCTTTTAAGCATTTGAGTTTGTGAATTCTGGTGTAATTCATAAATTCTCTAACATCTAAGATACATCATTAAGTAGTAAGATTATTTAGGAAAAACCAGGAAGAAGTCTGGATCTACATAGCAAGTAGAAGATAAGCCCCATGAAGGAGAAATCCTATCTGACTCATTCTCTACGGTCTCCCCTACTACCTCGCAGACTTCAGAGTGTTGAATGAATGCATGGTCTCCTCTCCCAAACCTACGTACCTCTTAGCCTGTGTATTACATGTCCCAGATTCTCCAAGTGCAAGGAATGATTCTGGCTCTACTTTTTCCCTAACCCACAGACTCCTTGGATTCCCTGTAAATCCCTATTTGATGCCCTAGCACGGATACAGGGTTGGGAGTAGTATGTCAGGTAAACTTTTAGCTAGAGAATTGTTATTTTCGAAAGGAATACAGAAAATAGATCCAGTGCTGGAAGATACCTTTTGAAGGGAAAGACGGGTAGAAGACAAAAAATCAAACCTGTTAACCAAGGTCAAAGAAGAATCTTCGAACTGTGCTGTTATCTTGGACAGTAGAACAGGCCTGTTCCCAGTAAGTTAATATTGGGCTGGTGAGTCAGCATCAAGAGACTGTTGGGACAGAGGCCAGGAATTCAAATGCCTGTGGTTGGAACTACCAAGTGACAGGAGTGTAAAGCATGAACACAGCCCCAAGAGGCAGGGATGTGAAGGTTAGAGCAAAATTGACTCAGTGTAAGTATGCTTATTTAAAAAAGTCCTTAGACATGTGCCTCTTTAAGTTCTGATTGGTCCGGGAAAATGAGGAGATAGTAGACCTGCAAGCATGTGAATATGGTATCCACCACTATAGTTCTTTTTCAGATTTTGGTAATCGTTTGACACTTGTCATACCAAAAGCTATTTGGAGAAAGATGGTCAAAGGAATAAGCAGCTATAACATTAAGCTAGACTTAAACATGAGTACTCTTTGATTTGAAAAGAAGATGATGGAATATGATTGAAGACAAAGGTATCTGAGTAAGTAAATTAGGAATTGTTCACAAACAACAGGCATGTGTGAAGTTTTATATGAAGTGAATTTGAGTCAAAAAAGGAAGGACTACTTTATACTATAGGCTAGTTTACTTACTTCCCTTGCAAGTGAGGGTCAAGTGAAATGCAGAAAATAAAGGCACTGGTGTGAGGTTGATGATTTGATGGCCCTAAAAAACACTTGATTCCATGACCAGTGGTTGTAGGAACTGGTGTGAAGAGGGAGGATTTGGGGCAAGCAGTAAGGAGCTGATAAGGGGGGGAGGGGCTTTATACCTTTCTGTTCTGCTTGAATGCTTTTTTTTTCTTTTTTAAGTTTCTCTTTCCAGTCTTTTTACACCCTCACTTTTGCTTTTGTTTTCCTCTCACTCTGTTTTGTTATTTTGTTTGTATTTTAAATAGTCTGGTGTGTCTTTCTCCACATCCTTCTTCAAGCTCACATCTATATATATAAAAGCCTAAGTGACCATTCGACCGGTAGCTATGACACACACTGACCACCAGGGGGCACATGCTCAATGCACAGGCATGGGAACATGGAACAGACTGATGAATCTCAGAGGGAAGGGGAGAGGGTGGGAAGAAATTAACCAAAGATTTTTTTTTTAAGACTGTGGTTTCTTTATTTTTAATTTTTTTCAATATATTTTATTGGGGAGTTTGCCGCCTCGAACAACCACTTCAAAAGCGAAACTAAAAGACGGAACGGACATCACCCAGA
>NW_006285258.1:2307265-2316133 GCF_000327345.1 Myotis davidii
TCTCATACACACCCCCTTTTGGGGATCGAGTCCACAACCCAGGCATGTGCCCTTGACTGGAATCAAACCTGGGACCTTTCAATCCACAGGCCGACACTCTATCCATTGAGCCAAACCAGCTAGAGCTAACCAAAGATCTTATATGCATACTAGAGGCCTGCGGGGATCGGGCTGAAAACCAGCCCAGTGCACAGATTTGTGCACCATTGGGGTCCCTCGGCCTGGCCTGCGGGGATCAGGCCAAAACCAGCTCTCCAACATCCCGCAAGGGGTCCCAGATTGCAAGAGGGCTCAGGCCAGGCTGAGGGACACCATGGGTGCATGAATGCGTGCACCGGGTCTTTAGTAATTATCTATAAGGAGCTTGGGTGGAGGAGTGGGTCATTACTTTCATAAAAATAGGATTACACTATAAGTATCTCCCTGGAATTTGCTGTTTTCACAATGGACATCTGTTTCTACAGAAAGATCTAGTTGTTTCTTTTTAATAGCTGTGTACTATGATGGGCTCATTATCGGTGGAAGTTGCTGATTTTTTTTTTATAACAAATAATATTACAGTCAATATCCTTATACATTTATCTTTGTGCATTTGCATAACACACCTGTAGGATATGAATCAGAGGATTCTATGTATTAAAATTTTTGCTTGATACTACCAGTTGTCTATTATAAAGGCTATACCACTGCAACAGCCATCCTATATAATAAAGAGCTAACATGCAAATGGTTGTCACACCCTCACACTGGGGCTAGGAGATCTGAGGCTAGGCCAGGGGACCTGAGGCTACACCCCCCACCCGGCATGGCTTGACAGGGGACCTGAGGCTGCGCCCCCCACCCAGCAGGGGTTGATGGGGGACCTGAGGCTGTGCCCCCCACCCAGCAGGGCTTGATGGGGGACCTGAGGCTGCACCCCCCCACCCAGCAGGGCTTGACGGGGGACCTGAGGCTGCGCCCCCCACCTGATGGGGCTTGACAGGGGACCTGCGCCTCCCGCCCTGCGGGGTTTGACAGAGGTAGGGCTGGCCAGGTCTGGGTCTCGTGCGATTTTGAGGCGTGTGTGGATGGGCTGGGACTTGACTCTGCGTCCCACGGCACGCCCCAGATTCTGGCAGGAGGGAGATTTTCATATACATTTTACTAATTTTCTTTCATCTCTGACACTGTTATTATAAAGGGCAAATAGCAATATTAAAATACTTCCTCTAATTAATTCCCTTTTAATGTGCACGAATTTTGTGCACCAGACCACTAGTGTGCACAATAACTGAAGTCCTGATCTAAATATTGTTCCTCTCCTAAAGGAGCTTAGTAGAATGGCTGGTTCCAGATCTGTGGCAGGTAAAGGATAAAGCCAGCCTAGGACATCTTGTGCCAAAAAACATGGAAGTCCTCCAAGACTAATGAAGTCCTGTCAAAAGGATACAAAGAACCAAGCTGGAAGAGTTTCTACTGGCCAAATTTGGGACAATTTGATCAGCAAAATGCATAATTGTAATTACATTACATTGGATTTTTAAAAAATTAATGAGTCTTGCCCAGTCGGCATGGCTCAATGGTTCATTGTCGACCTATGAATCAGGAGGTCATAGTTCCATTCCCCTTCAGGGCACATGCCTGGATTGTGGACTTGGTCCCAGTGGGGGGTATGCAGGAGGTAGCTAATCAATGGATTCTCTCTCATTGATATTTCTCTTTCTCTCCCCCTTCCTTCCTCTCTGAAATCAATAAAAAAATATTTTTAATAAGAAATTGAGTATGATACTAAACAAAAGATGGTAGAGGGAGAGAGTAAAACATTTTTAAAGAATAAATGTATGAGGAATGACAGTATTTAAAAAAAAATTACTGCCTGGCCAGTGTGGCTCAGTAGTTGAGTGTCCACCCAAGAGGTCACCTGTTTGATTCCTAGTCAAGGCACATTCCCGGTCAGGGCACATGCCTGGGCTTCAGGCACGATCCCCAGCAAGGAGCATGCAGGAGGCAGCCGTTCGGTGTTGATGTTTCTCTATCATCAGTGTTTCTGTCTCTCTCCCTCTCCCTTCCTGTCTCTAAAAATCAATAAAAACATATTTTAAAAATTACTGTTTTGTAATACCCAACATAATATGTAAAATAAATTTCAGGCACGGATGCTCATGGAAGCTAAAGCACTAGGTGAAAGATTGTCAGTCTGTTCATATGGTGCGACAGATTACTTACCAATCACAACGGGAAAGTATATAACTTTACACTAGAAAAATCCTGCAGTTGCTAGTAATCAAGTAATTAAACTTGGCAGCACTAGTAGAGGGGCATCCTGACATCATGTGACATTTTTTTAAAAGAATATATTTTTATTGATTTCAGAGAGGAAGGTAGAGGGAGAGAGAGAGAACCATTGATCGGCCGCCTCCTGCACATTCTCACACTGACCCTTCGATTTTCTAAAAATCAATAAAAACATATTTTAAAAATTACTGTTTTCTAAAAAATATCTTAAAATGTAAAAAAAATTTCAGGCACGGATGCTCATGGAAGCTAAAGCACTAGGTGAAAGATTGTCAGTCTGTTCATATGGTGCGACAGATTACTTACCAATCACAACGGGAAAGTATATAACTTTACACTAGAAAAATCCTGCAGTTGCTAGTAATCAAGTAATTAAACTTGGCAGCACTAGTAGAGGGGCATCCTGACATCATGTGACATTTTTTTAAAAGAATATATTTTTATTGATTTCAGAGAGGAAGGTAGAGGGAGAGAGAGAGAACCATTGATCGGCCGCCTCCTGCACATTCTCACACTGAGGATCCAGCCCGCAACACGGGCATGTGCCCTGGCTGGAAATTGAACCGTGATCTCCTGGTTCATAGGTTAATGCTCAGTCACTGAGCCACGCCAGCTGGGCTCATGTGCCATTTTATTGGATGCCATAAGTACCCAGTTCACCTATAGAATATTCTTTTTAAAAAATATGTAATCTAAACCTAATCCACCCTCATAATTATCCGCAGGATTACCTTCTGTAGTTAGAATTGGGGATGATTCTACCATATGACCTTAGTTAGGCTATGTTAATAACTTCTCTGAGTCTCAAAGCCCTCATTTGTAAAACAGTGGTACTGAATCAGACAAATGCATGAAAATATCCTAAATTTTATACTTTGTTTCATTTGTACAGTTTGTTTATAACAAAAATAATTTGGTGTATAGTAAGAATCTAACATATTGATTCATCTCTGCTGTCCGAATCCATTCATGGCCACCATATATATAGCCAAATGAAAACTACATTTATTTTTTCACAAATAATATCTTTAATTATTCTATGTAATTTGATGACTTTTTTTAATATATTTTATTGATTTTTTACAGAGAGGAAGGGAGAGAGAGAGAGTTAGAAACATCAATGAGAGAGAAACATCAATCAGCTGCCTCCTGCACACCTCCTGCTGGGGATGTGCCCGCAACCCAGGTACATGCCCTTGACCGGAATCGAACCTGGGACCTTTCAGTCCGCAGGCCGACGCTCTATCCACTGAGCCAAACCGGTTTCGGCATTTGATGACATTTTAAAAGAATTCGCTATAGTGGCTTAGATCCGTAAGCTAATGAAGTCCCTATGCCAGAAAGCTTTCTAATCCCAAATGTTCAAGGGAAACTTTAGGTAGGAGAGCATGGGTTAGAGCATTTTGTACTCATTAAAAATTTAGATTGTCTTACACGAAATTGCCAATTTTTTTTAAAATATATTGTATTGATTTTTTACAGAGAGGAAGGGAGAGAGATAGAGAGTTAGAAATATCGATGAGAGAGACATCGATCAGCTGCCTCCTGCACATCCCCCACCAGGAATGTGCCCACAACCCAGGTACATGCCCTTCACCGGAATCGAACCCGGGACCCTTCAGTCCGCAGGCCGACGCTCTATCCACTGAGCCAAACCGGTTTCGGCGAAATTGCCAATTTTATAGAACAAAATGTTCAATTATCTGCAGTGTGATGTGGCTCGGCCTAATGCATGCTTTGGTAGAGGCTTAGTCCATCATCTTCATTTGCCAAGCAATCTCTTTTCTCCCTTATGTTTTAGAGAAAGATTTGTTCAAAGGAGGAGGAAAGTGGGATTTGAATTGATCCAAGTTTGAAGGGAATCGTGATGTGGAGTGGTATTCTAATTCTCTTCGGATGTTTCATCATTTCATACTCTCCACTCTCACCCTCATGTATAATACTTATTCTTTTCAGTCACTTCTTACGTCTTGTCTCCTTTTTTTTTTCTTTTTCCCAGATAGTGGGAAATGAGGCAAAAGGAAATGCACTTGCGGAATCTTGAAAACTTGAGAGTTCTTTGGTTCTTTTCCGAAAATAGCACTTAGAAATAATGTTCTTTTAAAAGAAATCTTAGTTATTCATACTATGGAAGGTACAAGTGGGTTAACGGATTTCACATGGATTTTCTGTTACAGAACATAAGTAATAAAGTAACAACTCCCAAAGGGGTTTGGAAGGAAAGTTTCAGGCAGTGAAGGGAGTTCCGAAATTATCACAGCACGGCAAGAATCCTCCCTGGGATATGGCTCTTACAACAAGGGCCATAACAGTATCCCCATGAGAGAGTGACTTTCTCAAAAAATGTGTTCCAGGCAAATGTGTGTAGTTTCAGTGTTTTCTCAAACAAGAAAAGGTAAAATCACTAGAAGACCTTCCCTCTTAAGGAAATGTGGTCCAACCTAGATATAAATAGCTTTGTTAAAATCCTTAGTTGTTGGCAAAGCCAAATCATCGCTAGTGTGAAAATTATTGTTCATGTCCCAGACAGCTGCTCAGGAAGCAATCCTGCACGCGTCTGGAATTGGCACACCTTCACCATCTAAGGACTACTGCATGTTCTATAACCCTCATTGGACAGCTCTGCCAAGAACCCTAGAAAATGCAGTAAGTACATCACAGTTACTATTTCTTTGTAAACAAAAATATTGAAAGGTGAAAATGAGTGATTATTATTATTTTCAGTGTATGAACTAGTTGTATATGTGATTAATAAATAGTAATTGTTTTATTGCTTTAGCTTAAATATTTTTCTCCCTGTGGGAGAAAATATTTCAAAGCCTGATCAGCATGATTTAAAGGAACATTATATTAAATCAATAGATACTTTGTCACTAAATGCATTTAGGGTGAAATACGATATTTACCATGCTAACATTCTTCTTTTCAGACTTCCGTTAGTTTGAAGAATCTAACTTCCACACCACTATGCAACATTTCTGATATTCCTTCTGATGGAATAAAGAACAAAGCAGTTGTGGTTCAGTGGGGAACCTGCCATTTTCTTGAAAAAGCCAGAATTGCACAAACCGGAGGTGCTGAAGCATTGTTGGTTGCCAATAACAGTGTCTTAGTAAGTTATAAAACTACTAGAGGCCCAGTGCACGGAATTTGTGCAAGGGGGTGGGGGGGTGTGTGTCTCAGCCCAACCTATACCATCTTGCAATCCAGGACCGCTGGCCTGCCTGCCTGCCTGAACACCCCTAACCACTCTGCCTACCTGCCTGATCGCCCCTAACCACTCGCCTGCCTGCCTGCCTGCCTGCCTGATCACCCCTAACCACTTGCCTGCCTGCCTGATCACCCCTAACTGCTCACCTGCCTGCTTCATCTCCCCTAACCGCCTCGGCCTTGACCCCCGCCACCATGACTTCATCCAGACTGACTTCCGGAAGATTGTTTGGCTGTCCAGTCTAATTAGCATATTACGCTTTTATCATTATCGATAATAATTTCTTTTGAGCTCATGATATCAAATTTCACAGATTGAACTATCTTCTGTGTGTGTAGTTTAGGAGCGGAGTTTTGAATAATCTAATAGGATTATTTTTAAATAAACATTCTGGTTATGATAGGCATTTAATTGGAATATTTTGTAGTTTCTTTTCTATTCCTAAAGTAGACAAGACTTTGTTAGGAACAAGTATGTATAGTGTGTGTGTGAGAGTTACATATATATGATATACCTGTATATATCAGTTTGAGAACTCTTGTATAATATTAAGAACACTTGAAACTTTGTTTTATAACTTGATAAAGATGTGATATTCTATTGGAATGATTCAGATTTTATTCTGTAAATATGTTAGTAGTTCATACGTTTTCATAATATGTGTGTGTTTTTTTCTTTTAGTTTGCTCCCTCAGGGAACACATCTGAATTTCATGATATGAAAATACTGATTGCATTTATAAACAACAAAGACTTCAAAGATATGAAGCAGGTAAATTAGTAATTACACACTAGACAGTGTTCATACCTAGTACACTCTTTACTTTCAACCACTGATATTTAACTTAAATGATTATACATGCTACACTTGGTAACAAGAAGCTGTGAAGGCCTACCAAGTCTTTACCTGGGAAGTATTCACCTCCCATTTAGCACAAGGTGTTTCTGAGCCCTGACTTCAGAAAAGATATTGATTTGTTTTGACTTTTTTAAAACCTCTGATTGTATGGAATACTGCAGTTTCAAGACTTAATAAACCAAAATATAGCCTCCTAATTTTGACAAGAGAATATGTCATATTGTCAAAACTAGTTCTAGTATTCTTGACTGCCTGATACAGTGTCCATTCCAGAGCAAAATTGGAGTGCTACAGCCATACTCTGTAGTGGGAAGAAAACTAACACCAGTGTTTTAACTCTCATTTTTTGCCTTTCAGACTCTTGGAGATAACATTACTGTGAAAATGTATTCTCCGTCATGGTCTAACTTTGACTATACTATGGTGGTTATTTTTGTAATTTCTGTGTTCACTGTGGCATTAGGAGGATACTGGAGTGGACTACTTGAATTGTAAGTTTAATTAAACTTCAGTGTTTTTTGTGATAAATGGCTAAAAATTATTACTTGAAATTATTTTAATCATATAACAACATTTAAATTCCACCTCAGAAAATAGTGTGGTTAAGATCAGATTGCAGTTTGTTCTCATACAGGTCATTCGCCTTATCACTGAGAAGGGGGTCATAGGTTCCTCTAATTCTTCAGCTGGCAGGGAAACACGGACGTTCTGTCAAAGACTCTTCAGTTAAGATGTTCAGTGATGTCTCCCAGGAAGGTGAAGATACTTAGTTCCCTAACATGCCTGTTTATTTAGATTGGAAGACAATAAGTAAGAGAAGGTGAGGGATTTCCCAGCTCCTTTTGAGTTAAGTCAATACAGTGTGACCTCCTCATTCTGTTCAATGCTTTAGGGAGAATATTAAACATGTCCATATTTTAATTTAAATGTAGAAATTTCAAATGTACATAAATTTGGATTTCCCTATTTAATAACAACCTAAACCCAATCTTCTTACAGTTATGTACCTTTGGCTCTAGATTAAAGTAGGCAACATAGTAGAGAAAGATCATTTCATACTTATAACTCTGAATTTTAAAAAAGTGCTCAGAGCATATTAATTCATCCATAAAGGACAATATATTCACTTTGTGAATTGATCTCTAGATCAGCAGTCGCCAACCTTTCGGACCTCATGGACCACCAGTGGTCCGCGGACCACCGATTGGCGACCGTTGCTCTAGATTTCATTAAAAAGGGCTTATTTGCAAGCCTAACCAATGGACATAAGACACTGGGGAATAGGGGAGGCTAGGGGACTGTCTAGGGCGGGGAAAAAAATGGACACATATGTAATACCCTTTGTAATAAAAAATAAAATTTGAAAAAAAAAAAAAGGGCTTATTTGCAATTAAATGAAGCTAATAAGCTTACTTATAATTTTTAAAATACTGAAATTTGATTTATTTACATCAAGAGAGAAATCTTGCCCAAACCGGTTTGGCTCAGCAGATAGAGCATCAGCCTGCGGACTCAAGGGTCCCAGGTTCGATTTCGGTCAAGGGCATGTACCTTGGTTGCGGGCACATCCCCAGTGGGGAGTGTGCAGGAGGCAGCTGATCGATGTTTCTCTCTCATTGATGTTTCTAACTCTCTATCCCTCTCCCTTCCTCTCTCTAAAAAAATCAATAAAATATAAAAAAAAGAGAGAGAGAGATATCTTAGGGTTTAACAAGTATAGGTTTCCTGAGTATTGAGCTTTAAATATTTTACATATTTGGGAAACATGTTTCAAAATATATGAGTCACGTGTTTTCCTGTAAACATTGTTTTTTCTTCATTAATATTAATCTTTAGAAAACAAGGCATGTAACTAGGTCTCTGGTTATTTTCTAGATTATTTGTTGAAACTTTATAAGTAATTTCCCAAAAGCTTCTAATTCATTAAGACTCTTTTTCTATTTAATATAAATTCACCCTGTACTTCCATTACTATGTACATTGTTTCTTTAAAGTAGTGCTTCTCAAACTGTAATATGCATACAAACTGTCTTGAGATCTCATTAAAATAGAAGTTCAGATTTAGGAGGCTCGGGTTGGGAATGAGATTCTGCATTGCTAACAAGCTCCCAGGTGATTTTGCTGGCCATGGACCACCCTTTGAGTCAGCAAGGCAGGCTTCACATATATATCAGGGCAGTTTCCTCAAGAAAACTGGAGATGGGAGAGGAGTACATACAAGCTTTTTTATTTATAAAACATCATGAGAGGCAGAAACAGATTTTGTTGCCTTCAATAGCCAGGTTGGGAGAGGAGATGTCCTTTACCTCTAAGATTATGGATTTTAATATTGAGGTAGCTGAGTCTAAGAGTAAGATAAAGAAAGAAGTAAGTGTATGTGTGATTGGGGTAGGGAGGGTGACAACATATAAAAAAAGGGAATATGAATCAGTGATAAAAAGAAAAAATTTCCATAAAAAGTAGAATTATTAAGAACATAAGGATTATCATTTAGCAAGTAAAGAGTAACTGAAAGAGAAGGGAAA
>NW_006285258.1:2316159-2324842 GCF_000327345.1 Myotis davidii
GAATAAAGCGCAGGGAAATTTTGCCAGAACAGGACCTCATAACCCAGAATTACCTTGCCAAGTGCAAGGTATACGTTATACAAAAGGGAAGGATGCCTTTGTTCCATATAAAGACTTTTCAGTAGAAATATGAAGTCTTACTATAATGAGATCACTGGTCCTCAAGTTTTCTAAACTCACGATGGCATGGAGGAGAGCTTAGCATGTGGCTCTTGAGAAATTTAAGAGAACATTTTTTAAAAAAGATGAATTCTAGTATTTTCTTTTTTTTTTTACATGAATTGTAGTGTTTTAATCTGATATCAGTCTAGTACAGTGGTTCTCAATCCTCTTAATGCCGCGACCCTTTAATACAGTTCCTCATGTTGTGGTGACCCCCAACCATAAAACTATTTTCGTTGCTACTTCATAACTATAATTTTGCTACTGTTATGAAGCATAATGTAAATATCTGATATGCAGGATGTATTTTCATTGTTACAAATTGAACATAATTAAAGCATAGTGATTAATCACAAAAACAATATGTAATTATATACGTGTTTTCCAATGATCTCAGGCGACCCCTGTGAAAGGGTCGTTCGACCCCCAAAGGTCGGGATCCTCAAACTACGGCCCGCGGGCCACATGCAAATACAAATATTATATTTGTTCCCGTTTTGTTTTTTTACTTCAAAATAAGATATGTGCAGTGTGCATAGGAATTTGTTCATAGTTTTTTTTTAAACTATAGTCTGGTGCTCCAACAGTCTGAGGGACAGTGAACTGGCCCCCTATTTAAAAAGTTTGAGGACTCCTGCCCAAAGGGGTCGCGACCCACAGGTTAGCGAACCACAGGTTGAGAACTGTTAGTCTAGTATATGTTTTCCCTTCAAGAAATTGCCTCGTGCTTTCTATTACACTGAATACGAACATATAAATCTTCATTATTATGGCTTACATGTGTACTCTGATTTAAAAATGTCTTTAAGTATATCTAATATAATAATAGAGGAATATGCAAATTAGCCTGGACACTGTAAAGTCATGACCAATCTATAGGAGGGCGGGGCAGCGAGCTATGAGCGAGAGAGCTACCAGCCGCAGTGGGTGGGGTGGCCAGCTGAGGCAAGTGGCAGCGAGTTAATTTGTTTATATAGCTTTGCACAGTAGCAGTATCATAGCCAAAGAGATTTATCCGAGGTGCGATTATTGCTAATTGAAAAAATAAATTAATAAGTAAGTAAATAAATAAATATATTTGTTTATAATGATAGATACCATAGGTGGCACGTTTTCCCACTTGGGTATCACTTTTATTGAAACTTACATTAATAACTGTGTAGCTATACAGTTTCAGGGAGGTGCTGTTGTGTCTGTCCTCAGACTCTCCCTTCTCTTATCCCCGGTAGCCTGCCTAAAGTCACAGATGCTTAATGTGGCGGCCATCCCAGTTAACAAGGTTCTCATAAGGTAGTGGCATTTGGTAAAGAAGCAGTTTGGCAAATATGTAATTTGATGAAGTAAACTCTTTTTTAACTAACGTTTGTACTGAGCCAAGGCGATGAGGGGTCCGGGAGTGCACACTGGTAGACCAGAGTTGATGGGATTGGGGCTGGAAAAGCATGTAGTGGCTTCCACACAGCTGGGAGGAGACAGTAGGTGACAGAACAGAGACTGCTCAACAAGGGGCCCTTGAGGCTCTTTCCTCTTCAACTTCAGTCTCTCCCTTTTATTAACTGTGTGACCTAGAAAGCAAGGATTGTTGGAAGAATTAAAAACAGCGTTTTGCTGTCTTAAATCAAGGTTGGACAAAGCTATGTCTTGAACTCCTGTGAGTCCTTCATAATATACTGATGAGCATACAGTAAATACTGAGTTGATAGACAACTTTTAGTGTTTCCATTTAAAAGAAGCTAATTTTAGTACTTGACTGTGTAAATTGATAATATTTAGTGTGTAAGAAGAATTGGTTATCATCTGAAATTTATTCCATTAATATAGTTTCCAAATCAGATAATATAAACATCCACAAAATTTAATTTGTTTATATATGTCATCTGTTTCATCAATTTTGCATCAGAAAAAAATGCTGTTTCAAAAGTCAAAACATTGGTTGAAAATATTATCTCTGGAGGGTAGAATAATAGAGAGTTTTTACTTTCTGGATTAAACATTTCTTTTTGGTGTTTGGGTGGGTTTTTGTTAAGTGTATTACTTTATAATCAATAACAAATTTAAGTTGGTGTTAAAGGTGGATTTTACAAATGATTTTACTTGGAAGAGATTTGCTGAAGTTCCTGTGTTTGTTTACTCAGGGAAAGCATGAAAGCAGTAGCAGACACTGAAGACAGAGAAATGAGGAGAAAGAAGGACGAATATTTCACTTTCAGTCCTCTAACAGTTGTAATATTTGTGGCCATCTGCTGTGTTATGATGGTCTTACTTTATTTCTTCTACAAATGGTTGGGTAAGAAATCATGTTTTATATTTGCTATTTTCAGCAAACAATCTTTTCACTTACTTTGGCAGATTTATCTTTTCCTTCTACCCGGAAAACTTAAGTGAATAAATAAAAAGTGATATTAACTTTTAAATTGTTAGAAATGTTAGGTCTCCATTAATGTGGGGTACAAAAAATATTCAGATTAAAAATATACTGTCTTGAGATAAGAACACTTCTTCATGAATGACTTGAAAGAATTGTTATGGTCCCTATATTTCCCTCCCTGTAGGTAAAGCAGGAAATCCTAATATCTAAAGAGCAGGTTAGCACAGCCAGTGTTGCTTGTTGGTTGAGCATAGACCTATGAACTAGGAGGTCACAATTCAATCTGGTGAGGGCTTATACCTGGGTTGTGGTCTCTATCCCCAGTAGGGATGCGGGATACAGGCAGCAGGAGATCAATGATAAATATCATTGATCTTTATCTCTCCTCCCTTCCTCCCTGAAATCAATAAAAATAGTTTTTAAAAATAAAGAGTAGGCTAAGGACTTCTTGGTGGCTCTGTTTAGTTACATGAAATAGAAGCTATTCAAATTACTGATTTATTGCCTTTGCTTACTCCCAAAGTGTAGTTTATTCTTTTGTCAGTTTATAAATCAAGATGTTATAGTACTTGAATTTTGTTTTACTTGTGTAAACAGTTAGGGTCATACTACATCTAAAGACACACAGGTATTTGCCTGTGATCTAGAGAGTAAGTGATACTTATTCCTTTAAGTAGGTATCGGTAGGAACATAATGGCTTGTCCATCCCCCTGGACAATCTTCTTAATTGTCTGGTAGGATGGAAATCTGCCATTCCTGGCCAACATACAGTACAAAGAGGGGGTGGAGAGACAAGGGAAATGGGGGGTAGGGGGGCGATAGATGAGAACCTGTAAAAACCACCAAAGGCTACAGTGCTTATTTGGAGAACATTAGAATGCTTTCTGGACTAGAAAATTGAGGCCTTAAGGTTCATTTGAGCTTATTCAATTTCTCCTGCCCGGTGGCAGCAATTTTGAAAATATAATCTATTGACATATTTCCAATTAGAAAATAATCATTCTTCGAATATCACTCATATTTTGATCTGTTGTGGTCCTAGGGCAGTGATGGCAAACCTTTTGAGCTCGGCGTGTCAGCATTTTGAGAAACCCTAACTTAACTCTGGTGCCGTGTCGCATATAGAAATTTTTTGACATTTGCAACCAAGTAAAACAAAGACTTATATTTTTGATATTTATTTTATATATTTAAATGCCATTTCACAAAGAAAAATCAACCAAAAAAATGAGTTCGCGTGTCACCTCTGACCCGCGTGTCATAGGTTCGCCATCACTGTTCTAGGGTGTTGTTTGTATTATGTTGTCATTGGGTGGCTCATTTTTCTATTTTAATGGTCTTGAATTGTTTGTGTCTGACCCTCAGTCAATATATTAGTGGCCTTTGATGAAAAAAAAGATTTCTGTACCCTGTCATAAAGCATGTTATAATTTTAAGGTATTTTCTTAAACTGATTGCTATTTTAAAAGTTGACCCTGCCCTGATGGTGTTGCTCAGTTGGTTGGGTGTTGTCCTGTGAACCAAAAGGCTGACAATTCAATTCTGGCTGGGGCACATGCTCAGGTTGTGGCCTCAATCTCAGTAGGAGATATGCAGGAGGCAACTGATCAATCGATCGATGTTTCACCCTCATATCGATGTTCTCGCTCTCCCTCTCTCTTATTTCTAAAAATCAGTTTTAAAAATCTTTAAAATAAACACAAAAGCATACACTGAAAAAAATAGAAATAAGCCTGGCTGGTGTTGCACAGTGGTTAGGCATTGATCCATGAACCAGGTGGTCACCTGTGTGAGACCCGGTCAGGGCACATGCCCAAGTTGCAAACTAGATCCCCAGTAGGGGGTGTGGCAGGAGACAGCTGAATGATGTTTCTCTCTCTCTCTATCCTTCTTCCTTTCTCCCTAAAATAAATAAAAACATTTTTTAAAAAATAAAATAAACTATATATATAAAAGCCTAAGTGACTGGTCAACCGGTCGCTGTGACGCACACCGACTACCAGGGGGCAGATACTCAACGCAGGAGCTCCCGCTGGTGGTCAGTGCGCTCCTGCAGCCATAGATCGGGCCTGATTGCTGTCCGGGCCCAGGGATCCCACCTGTGCACGAATTCATGCACCGGGCCTCTAGTATAATATAAAATAAAATAAAAGTTGACCCTGTTTGTAAATATAATTTTTGATGTAAGAGAAAAATCATTAAACCTCAAGGTTATCCCAGAACATGGGATTTAATTATAACTCTGAGAATATCTTATGTAATTATTGTAAGATTTAATTCACCTTTAAGTGGTGAATTAAATCTTACGAATATCACATAAGGCTCAATATGCTGCCTTTTCTTAATATATTAAATAATGGGACTATACTAAATTGGTAGGGTTCCTCTTGCCATTTTATGATTGTCATGCTCAAGGAAGTAACTAAAGACAGTTATATTAACCAAATTCTTTTCCACACCCAATTATTTTCTTAAGTATAGTATGACACTGAATGAGGCACCTAAAATCTGTTAGGGCCCCAAGAGCCTCATTTCCACCAGTGTTGTAAAACTTGGGTTGGAGACCTGTGATGGATGACTTACCAAACTTAATTTGACAATCTTTGACTCTCTATCTTACTATTCATATTACCGTATATAACCAACTAGAGCAGTGATGGCGAACCTTTTGAGCTCGGTGTGTCAACATTTTGAAAAACCCTAACTTAACTCGGGTGCCATGTCACATATAGAAATATTTTGATATTTGCAACCATAGTAAAACAAAGGCTTATATTGCCACTGTTGAAGACAGTATGGAGTTTCCTCAAAAAGTTAAAAATGGAACTCCCATTTGACACAGTAATCCCACTTCTAGGAATATATCCCAAGAAATCAGAAACACCCATCAGAAAGAATATATCCACCCCTATGTTCATAGCAGCACAATTTACAAGAGCTAAGATTTGGAAACAGCCTAAGTGCCCATCAGTTGAGGGGAGTGGGGGGAGTCAATCGGGGAAAAAAGAGACATATGTAAAACTTGAGACAATAAAAAAAATTTAATTAAATTTAAAAAAGTGTTTATAATGGCTTATTCATTCTTCTATTTCTTACATTAAAATTAAATAGTCATAAATGTGTACAACTCCCTTCATAAAAATCTTTAACAAACATGTCAGTTTGAGTGATAGTAAATGGAGAGCCAGCTTCACAACCCTTTAAGCAATCATCCTTCCAATGTATAAAGGAATTGAAACAACACAAATTACTCTTAAAAACTCAAGATGTAAATATTAAAAAAAAAGATGTAAATACTTTCAGTTTAGTAACCAATTCAGATCATAATATGGCCAGTGCATTGAAAGTATCATGATCCAATGAGAAAGCTAAAGAATTGATATTGCTGTCTAAATATTTTCTTGTTACATTTTTTTCTGTTCTCATATAATTTAGTGTCTTGTTTTGTTTTCTTCTAGTTTATGTTATGATAGCAATTTTCTGCATAGCATCAGCAATGAGTCTATACAACTGTCTTGCTGCACTAATTCGTAAGATACCATATGGACAATGCACGTATGTATCTCTTATGAGGCATCCTGTAATGTTGGTTTTTGTAATGTAAAACAATACAAGAAAAAGTAGTCTTATTTTAAATCCATGCAGTTTAGTATACATGTGGCTATTTAAATTTAAATTAATTAAAATTAAGTAAAATTACAATTTAGTTCCTTAGTTTCATTAGCCACATTTCAAGTGCTAAATTGCCACATGGCCAGGCCAGTGTGGCTCAGTGGTTGAGTGTCAACCTATGAACCAAGAAGTCATGGTTTGATTCCCGCTTTGGGCACATGCCCAGGTTGTGGGCTCGATCCCCAGTGGATAGCATCCAGGAGGCAGCCAATCAATGATTCTCTCTCATTATTAATGTTTCTCTCTCCCTTCCTCTCTCTGAAATCAATAAAAAAAAATATTTTTAAAGAAATAAAATATGTTTTTAAAGAAATAGCCCTAACCGGTTTGGCTCAGTGGATAGAGCGTCGGCCTGCGGACTCAAGGGTCCCAGGTTCAGTTCCGGTCAAGGGCATGTACATTGGTTGCGGGCATATCCCCAGTAAGGGGTGTGCAGGAGGCAACTGATCGATGTTTCTCTCATCGATGTTTCTAACTCTCTATCCCTCTCCCTTCCTCTCTGTAAAAAATCAATAAAATATATTTTAAAAAAAGAAATAAAATATATTCCATATTGGAGTCCCATATGGAATATTTGTATCATCACAGAAGGTTCTATTGAACTGATAAACATTTTCTTATTTTATTACATTTTATTTAAAATCAAGACTTTTAAATTGTTACTGCAATAGTTTTCTTGTGACTGTGGTTAATATTTGTCATTTCTCACAGTAAATAAACATTTTATTTCATCTGCAAGGTAAACTAACCTATTTCCATGTGTTTCTTTTGTTGTCGTTTTAGGATTGTGTGTTCTGGCAAAAGCATTGAAGTGAGACTTATTTTTCTCTCTGGACTGTGCATAGCAATAGCTGCTGTTTGGGCCGTGTTTAGAAATGAAGATAGGTATAAGCACTTAGTTTATTTGCTTTTAGATTACAGATGGATTATTTTATGTCTTGTCCTGATAATTATTCATTATGATTATTATGGAAGTTTTTGCTTTTATCCCAGAACACCATAGTCTTGAAAAAAGTTACTTGTTAAATAAGCAGATTTCGTCGTATTAATGGATTTGAGGTCATATAGAGAAGGAAATAATGAATCATAATTTAAGCATCTAAGCTGAAATAGACTTAATTACATATATGCTTAATTATGATGTAGCCATAATTTATTATACAATGGAGTACAATACAACTATAACGAATGAAGATCTCTATGAATTGATATGCAGTCATTTCCAGAATATATTTTTAAGTGAAAAAAATGCAAGAGAATATAAGTATACTAGAGTAGGCTACCTCTTATTTAATAAAGAAGGAATATAAGAAAAATATATAGGTATTCATCCATTTACAGGAAGGATAACCAGAAAAAATATATATTTAAGTTTCTTTAGTGTTTTATTAATGAAATTAGTAAAGTCCAAAGGATTTAATACCCTAAAATTTGGGAGCAAAGTTCATACATTTTAGGCAGCTTCAGGTATGAGAAGTCATTTGGGAATTATGCATATCCATTTCTGATAGAGTATGTTGCATAGCTCTTGTTTCCTTTATGTTCTAGCTACCTATCCTTTGTTATACACCACCTTTCTAGAAGGAGACATGTATAAATTCAAAGATTAAAGATAAATATGCATTTATGTCTGATAGTATAGTAGTATTAATTATTCTATTAAGGCAGTAAATTACTAAATATGAAAAATAGAGGTTTTTCATTTTATTTTTGTAATTGCTGCTTGATTATTGAATAATCAAATCATAGCAATTGAACAATTTTACTTTAGTGATCTATTCTTTTGAAAAGTTCCACCTGAGAAATAGACTGACAGGGGAGGTGGGAGGATGGGAAAAGATTAACCAAAGACTTAATGCATATGTGCACAGCCCATGGACACAGATAATAGTGTGGTGAAGGCTTGGGGTGTGGCGGGGGCTGGGTGGAGAGGGAAGTGGTGGGAAAATACTGTCAACAACAAAAAAATAATAGAGTAACTTCTTTTGATTTTAGGTGGGCTTGGATTTTACAGGATATCTTGGGGATTGCTTTCTGCCTGAATTTAATTAAAACACTGAAGTTACCCAACTTCAAGGTAAGATATTCTACTCTGGCAGATAAAATAATTGTTTCTTTTTATGTTTTTAAAATTATTGATTTTAGAGAGAGAGAAAGAGAGAGAAAGAGATAGAGAAGCATCGATGTGACAGCAAAGCATTGATTGATTGCTTCTTGTAAGTGCCAAGACCCAGGGACGAACCACAATCTGGGTATGTACCCTGATTGGGAATCGAACCCGGGACTCTTCAGTGCACAGGACAATGCTTCAACCAACTGAGCCATACTGTGTGGCGGGGGCTGGGTGGAGAGGGAAGTGGTGGGAAAATACTGTCAACAACAAAAAATAAACTTAAAAAAGAAAAGGAAAGTTCCATCTGAAAATAACTGGATAAAATAATAGAGTAAGACATGGACAACAGGGGGATGGGAGCATGAGT
>NW_006285258.1:2324942-2335713 GCF_000327345.1 Myotis davidii
AATGTTAAAAAATCCTCATCCAAGGATATTTTTTCCATTGCCCCTTCCTTCCTTCCTTCCTTCCTTCCTTCCTTCCTTCCTTCCTTCCTTCCTTCCTTCCTTCCTTCTTTTCTTTTACAGACAATGGAAGGGATTTTTAAAATTATTGATTTTAGAGAGAGAGAAAGAGAGAGAAACATCAATGTGAGAGAAACATCAATCAGTTGCCTCCCATAAGTGCCCCGACTGGGAATCAAACCTGCAACCTAGGTATGTGCCCTGACCAGGAATTGAACCTGCAGCCTTTTGGTGTGTGGGACGATGCTCCAACCAACTGAGCCCCCTGGCCAGGGCGATAATATTTTCTTTTTAAAACAACTTTACTGAGGTATAATTTACATATAATTATACCCATCTAAACTGTGAAGTTTATTAAAATTTTACAAATGTTTAACTTTGTCACCACCATCACAATCAAGTTAAACAACATTTCTCATCTCTCCAAAAGCTCTATCTTGCCCTTTTGCAATCAATCCTAAACCCCAGTCCCAGGTAACTACTGATTTGCTAGCTAAAATATTTTAAATCATTTATATAATATGCCTAATTTATAAAATTCTTACAGGACTAAATATCAGGAAAGAACATTTCTTTGATTCAGTGATTCTTTTTTTATATAAAAAGAATAGGATAAAGAACATAAAAGTTTTAATGGGGTTTATAGAGAAAACTACAAATAGTAATAACCATTAATGCTTTTAAAAATAGTGTTCAAATGTATGTTCATATGTTTATTTATAACTTGAAAAATAATCTCTTAATTTAGATATGGGAAGTTTGACCTTTAATTTTGTTTCTTTCAACAGTCATGTGTGATACTTCTAGGCCTCCTCCTCCTCTATGATGTGTTCTTTGTTTTCATAACACCATTCATCACAAAGGTATGATATTTTGAAACCCATGAGAAACATGCTAAAAGACGAGAATCTTAAACCTGCTCTTAGATTATTGGTTTTGCAGATGTTTACCCTGAGTGAGTTCTAACTCTTTTAAGAAAATTGTCATTGAAATTGGTGCTTTAATGGAGGAATTTTTTTTCAAGCCTTTAAGCCATTCTGCGAAGTAAAAAACGTCTCCTGACTGATGTGAATATGAGAATATCTATAAATTTGCTTCCCACCCTTTTTAAAGTATCTTTTCTTATTGTGAAACAGTAAATGTTTGCCGTAGATAAAATAGACGACAATAATAATGAAAATGTGGCATTGCTACTCCCATTTCTGTAGCTGTCATCTGAGAGCACCACACTGGAAATCTGAACACCTAACGTGTACCCTCGTAACCCTGGATAAGTCAGATAGCTCTTTGTGCTTCAGTTTCCTAATCCATTGTGTGAAGGCGTATTACTAGCATTTCATCCTCCCTCTTCCACCAGTAAAATTCTTTTGGTTGCAACTAACAGAACCCAACCTACCCTTTCTGTACCAAAAAGGTCCCGTCTATCCAAGCTGTGTGTAGAGGCCAAGATGGGACTGGCCTCTGCAGAAACTAGACGCAGGGCTACATCTGCCCCCTTTCTGCTTCTGTCCATGTGTTCATGGTCTCAGACTGGCTTTTTCCATTATGTTAGAATCATAACAACTGGCATCTCCTAGGTCATCTATTTGCAGCTCTGCCACTAGCTCCTCAATAAAATGAAGGTGCTGTTCTCAGGATAAGGGAGAGGTGTTGGGTGAATGTGATAGTCTTTAATTATTTGCCCAGTTTTTCCACTTTGTCCCTATTCCTATCTCATGAATATATTTTAAATTATTGTCTAATTCTCTCACTTCCCCTATTTTATTTTGTGTCTTGCTTTGTAACTTTCTATCATCTCTTTATCCTTTGTCACTTTCACATATTTAATATTTGATATTATAATCACTACTTTTTCCCCCATTAGTTCTTTATCCATTCTTTAGCCCCTACCATCTATAAAATCACTGTAAAACTCTGCACTTCCAGTAGGTACTTGCTAAAATGGCGTAAGTCAAGCCTATGTCCCATTGGAGAGGTAAAATTGGCCCAAATCACAACTACTCCAGCCATCTTACTAGCACCTTTCTGTGCCTTGATGATGAGCCATTTGACTAATCGACTTTATTTGCAATAGTACCCCACAAAAGCATAGAACTAGTATTTCGGATTATAACAAAAATTGTTAACTTATTAAAGCATTTTTTTTAAAGTTCTATCTAAAGTTGCCCTAGCCTGTATCAATGTATTTGGTTCAATAAGATGTTTCTGTAAGGCACTCCATCAGAGATCTCATAATGAAAGTAAACTATTCTCTCTATAAAGCCATTATCATAGGTCAACAGATGGTCATAGCATATGACACATAAATTTTACGGTGGCAAGAGCTATATAAATTCTTGTTTTAAAATAATTTGTCCATTCTGTTTTAACACTAGTATCACTTTTTAAATGTCAAACGTGTCTGCCAGCAAACTATTTCCAATCTCTATACATAAAGAGTTTTTGAATTTTAAAAGTATAGGGTAATAATAAAAATATCTTTGAGCCCTCTTTCTTTCTTCTGTGCTTAGGGTATTCTTCATCTCCTTTTTTTCTATCTTAGTTCCCACCAACTAGGAATTCTTAGTCGTCTGATCAGGTGGAAAGATTGAAGTGCTCTTTGCTCTGTTCACTGTTACAGATTTACTTTAACACTGTCTTCTCAGTCTGGTTTGTTTTTATTAAAATTATAGACCTTACTTTTAGTAGGTAACTCTAAATGAAAATCAGATATGCAATTTCTTATTTTGGTTGTTCTCACTGAAAATTTCAAGGATTAACTATTGGACAATCTAAACATGTTCTCAACCCTGGTATTAGTAAACTTTTAATGAGTTAGCAGGGCCAGTATCTATTAGTACTGACAATAAGAGCCTATCTTCATTTTTGTTGTTAATCCTCTCCTGAGGATATTTTGCCATTGATTTTTAAAGAGAGTGGAAGGGAGGGGGTGGATGGGGGAGAGAGAGAGAAACATCGATGTGAGAGAGACACATCAATTGGTTGCTTCCCCACATGCTACCTGATGAGGGCCGGGGATCGAGCCTGCAACCGAAGTATGTGCCCTTGACCAAAATCGAACCTGGGACCCTTCAGTCTGCGGGCTGATGCTCTATCCACTGAGCCAAACTGGCTAGGGCATCATTTTTATTTCATACACCATGGTTTTTATTATAGTATTTTGCAGATAGTAGTTACTCAAATATCTTGGACTGTTTGAGAGGATATCATTGATGTTCTTCAGTTAAATATTTTAAATAACAAAACAAGCCAAACTCTTTTAACTGAAAATTGAATCACATGATGGGAGTTTGCTGTAAGGAACTGTATTAAATATTCGTTTATTTTTCTAAACTCTGTAACTTAACCCTTCAGTAACCCAAAGCTTAACATGAGGAAGAGATTTCTATAGCTCGGGACTTTATCCTTCTTCCTGCTTAGCTCAGGTATCAGCAAAGTACTCCTAAAAACATTCTGGTGACTTCTCCTTTGCACCCACCCACATGTAAAATATTATAGTTAGTAAATCAATTTTTCTAAACTTTAGCATTTATTTACCTTCCCACTACCTATTCTGAAGCTCGCTACCTCAGAATGTTTCCCTTCTCCACAGCAGACTTGGCTGGCAGGAAGTAACTTTAATGAGCTTGTCACAGAGCCCACATAACAAGCCTGAGCCACACACAAGGGAGAGAACTCAGCTAAGGTTAAAGTTTTGATGGGGACATAAAAGCAGGCAGTGCTGATAGTGGACAGTAATTAGGGTAGAGAAGCATCTCAAGTTCTTTAGGGCTGGGTCTCTCAAGTTGGCTTCATTGTTTTGTTATTGTGGGGAGTAGCCAGAGATCAAATGTGTATTTATTCAAATAAAGTTACTAATATTGAATACAAATCTAAATATTAGAAAATAAATATTTCTTGTGTCCCCATTAATTGTTATCGCTAAAAATGACTAAGGACACATAATATATGACATAATATAACTGAAAGCAGAAAAATTTATAGCCCATTAGAAATGCTAGATATGGTTGTCAATACAAACCATTGCGCAAAGCTTCACTTGAATAAGCTGTATATGGTTTATCTGTCAGTTTCTGAAAATTGTTGAGTTCTGATAAAGTGGAACAGTGTTGCTAGGTGGATTTTGTTTCTGGTTACTCCAGCTTATCTACAGAGACTGTTTTAGGAAAAAAGGAGTATTTTATTTTATTTATTTAGTTTTAAAATATTTTTATTGATTTCAGAGAGGAAGGGGGAGGGAGAGAAAGGTAGAAATATCAATGATGAGAGAGAATCATTGCATGCCCCCTACTGGGGATCAAGCCCGCAACCTGGGCATGTGTCCTGACCAGGAATAAACTGTGACCTATGGGTCATACATTGGCACTAACCATTGCGCAACAGCAGCTGGGCTTATGATGCATTTAAAAAATCAATTTATGGTAGGCCATAATCTACAGGGCCAAATCATTCTTGAATACTGTCAGATTGTTCTCTTTAAATGATTGGACAATTTCTTTCATCTTCTCAATTTTAGAACGGCGAGAGTATCATGGTTGAACTTGCAGCTGGACCTTTTGGAAATAATGAAAAGGTAGCGATGGCATTTAAACAGAACTGGCTGCCACTGTATGTATGTGTGTCCAGTTAATAATTTGCCTTCCTGTGTAATTAATTGGTCATGTCGTGCATGTTAAGGTATTGTAAAACTTTATTTCTCACAGAATATAGCCCTTTTCTTAGTTATTCTAAATTATTAAATACCTATTGACTTGGGTTTCATCCTAGAATGATGGAAACTTGGTGGAAGCCACTGGTCAACCCTCAGCTCCCCATGAGAAAGTAAGGATTGTATTTCAGATATGTTCATTGGACTTTAAATTATAGCCTCTGAGACAAGACTCTTCTTTGGGGGAAAACAATCCAGATTGCCAAAAAAAAAAAAAAAAACCTGTTTCAAGGCCTGAGTCATATTTTTGCTAAAAATGGAAAAGAGGTTAGATGTGGGGATACTAGAAGTCATACTGTTAACCCTACACGTGTTTCGTTTTTTCCAGAACTACATATCTCTTTCTTTCAAGCTTCCTATACATTCAGAATATATATGTGTCTAGTTTATGTTTTCTAATTTCAAGTTCTTCTAAATGTCAGTTTTAAAATGTTAAAACAATCATTCTAATATTAATTCTTCCTTTTCTAAAAGGTATGGGTAAAAATTCCCAAGAGGGTTTATTGGTGACCCTTTTTCTTTTCTTTTTTTTTTTAAATAATTACAGTTACCAGTAGTCATCAAAGTACCAAAGCTGGCATATTTCTCAGTAATGAGTGTATGCCCCATGCCAGTTTCCATATTGGGTTTTGGAGATATTATTGTACCAGGTAAGCAATTGTTTGTAACAATTTCAGTAAAAAATACTGATCATTTCAATTTGTCAGATGTATAGTATTTGTTAAAAGTTACCTACTCTGTATTAAGTATCTCTTGGCTAACGCTAGAGCTGGGATCAATGATAAAGAAAGAAAAAAGCATTTTGAGTGGTAGAAGACAAAGCCCAATTGGTAACAACCAAAGTATATCTTCCATGGCTCAAAAAGTCTCTTAGAGGAAGCAACTAGGATCAGTTTGACCTTCTTCCTAAAGGAAGTATAATATATTCGAAACCCTTTTTAAAAATTTAATTCAATAATACCAAATGTATTATAATTTCTGTTACTTCTGTTTTAAAATAATAGTTACGTTTTAGGAAAAGTGGTTTAGTAAAAGTGATTTAGAAACATAGTAAACACTGCCCTATAGGGCACTATAATACAAAACATATAGCATAGTATATGGTGGAGTTGATGAGCTTTTAACATGTCTTCTCTGACCGTTATTGCAGCTCTGCATTATTTTTCTCATTGGGCTACCCGTAGAATAAACTTCACCCCAGCCCACTAAAAATACAGTTTAGAAGTAATTAATATTTCTCAAGTAGCTGACACTTTGTCCTTCCTCACGTTTCTTATCGTTTCCCTGGGTCCTAAGTGCCTGTGGATGGGTAAAAAGTACTAGCTCTTATGAAAAATACGCACACACACCAAAAAAAACATTTTATTTACATAGTAAAGCCAAGTAGAGAGAAAATATAACAGTGTTGTGTTATGAGTTGTGGTGGTGGTTTTAAGAAAATAACGCTGAGTGTTTTTTCTTTTAAGGCCTGTTGATTGCATACTGTAGAAGATTTGATGAGCAGACTGGTTCTTCTTCTTCTATATACTATGTCTCCTCCACAATTGGTAACTTTTTTGTGTGTTTTTTTTATTATGTTGAATTGTGTTATATGTAGGAAAAGGTAGAGGTCTAAAAATAAGGAGCTCTCAATTCTAATTCATCATCACTAACTAATAAGACAAATATTTTTTCCCATCAAAAAGGAATAATTATACTTTACTACCTACTTCACAAGGTTTTTGAGGCTTAACAAGGAAATTATATGTGAAAGAAAAACATTACATTTTATATGTAAAATACTTATTAGAGCAACTGGCACACAAGTAGTCAAATTATATAATACTAGATTTGAAAAAAATACTGTATGGATAACTATGTATTTATATAAATGAACTTATGGCACAATAACATCTCACCTAGGATAGCAAGTAGTTGTTACTTATCTCTGTTTCTATTGTTTGTTTTTTTAATATATTTTATTGATTTTTTTACAGGGAAGAAGGGAGAGGGATAGTTAGAAACATCAATGAGAGAGAAACATTGATCAGCTGCCTCCTGCACACCCCCTACTGGGGTTGTGCCTGCAACCAAGGTACATGCCCTTGACTGGAATCGAGCCTGGGACCATTCAGTCTGCAGGCCGACACTCTATCCACTGAGCCAAACCAGTTAGGGCTATAACTTGTATCTTTAAAAGACTACAGCAATAGGGCAAAGCTGTAGTGAAGGCAGGAATACCAGTGCCAAGTCATTGCCATAATGGTAGACAAAAGATGTAGTCCCCCCGTTTTCCATGGCAGGGAATATCTTCCAAGATCTCCAGAGGATGCTTGGAGCCATAGAAAGTGCCCAACCCTATATATACTGTGTGTTTTCCTATGCATACTTCCCTGTGATAAAAATTAAGTGACCCAACAAAATTATTTTCGTTGCTACTTCATAACTGTAATGTTGCTACTGTTATGAATCCTAATGTAAATATCTGATATGCAGGATGGTCTTAGGCAACCCCTGTGAAAGGGTCGTTCGACCGCCAAAGGGGTTGCGACCCACAGGTTGAGAACCGCTGCTCTAAGGACATTAACATTAAGAGCCTAGCACCAGTTACTGTGATACAATAAAAGAAGACTTGGTGAAAAGGTGAATAATAGGGACTGTGTCACTTCTGTTGTGTCACTTTGGCCAGCTCACTTCACTTCCCTGGTCCTCCATTGCCGCCTCTGTAAAATGAGGAGGTAGACTCAGTTGTCTGTAAAGGCCCTTCCAGCTCCAATATTCTCAGATCCCATGTTCAAAATGAGACCCCGAGTCATTAAGAAAAAATGAAATGATATTTGGTATGCTCTTGTTGCACAAGACCAGGAAATACATAATCAATGTGAGGAAGATTTTTTTCAAAGCAATCATTAGTACCTACGGGTCCAAATTTTAGTTATCTAAAATGTGAGACAACTCAAAATCCTTAATGGTAACAGATACATGAGACTTGAATTATTATATTTACCTATGGTTGATGGTTAGTATTTATACTAACCAGTTTCCAAGTTTTTCAAAAGCCCTATAGAATGTCTCTCCTAATTACAGTCTAGGAAAATAATGACATTATGAAAAGAAGTCATAGGGTAAAATCGTCCTCAAATACTTGAAAACCAGTACTTCAACTAGGGATTTAAAAAATCCACCTTTGGCCCGGCTGGTGTGGCTCAGTGGTTGAGTGTCGACCTATGAACCAGAAGGTCATGGTTCTATTCCCGGTCAGGGCACATGCCGGGGTTGCAGGCTCGATCCCCAGTAGGGAATGTGCAGGAAGCAGCCGATCCATGATTCTCTCTCATCATTGATGTTTCTATCTCTCTCTCCCTCTTCCTTCCTCTCTGAAATCAATTAAAATATTTTTAAAAAGAAAAGCCCTAGCTGATTTGGCTCAATGGACAGAGGGTCAGCCTGCAGACTGAAGGGTCCCAGATTCGATTCCAGTCAAAGGCACATGCCCAGGTTGTGGGCTCGGTCCTCAGTAGGGGGTGTGCAGGAGGCAGCTGATCAATGTTTCTCTCTCATCATTGATGTTTCTCTCTCTCTTCTCCCTTCCCCTCTCTGAAATAAAATTAAAATACATTTTTTAATCTTTTAAAATCCACCTTTGGAAGCATTCAGAAATGACTGATATCTGTTATTCTTTTTGCAGCCTATGCTGTTGGCATGATAATTACCTTTGTTGTTCTGGTGCTGATGAAAAAGGGGCAACCTGCTCTCCTCTATTTAGTACCGTGCACACTTATTACTGCCTCAATTGTTGCTTGGAGACGTAAAGAAATGAAAAAGTTCTGGAAAGGTAGCAGCTATCAGGTATGTGCTTATATTTTAGATGCCAAGTTATCTTATGAAATAATTCAGTGACTAACTTTGGCTGGAACTGCCTATATGTATCTAAGCTTTTATGTGCCAAGTATTTATCTTGGATCTCTCAGGCTGTCCTTTAAGTTTTTTCCACTATTGCCCCTTCCTGTCCACCTGCTGCATCATCAGTTTTCATCACCACTGCAATCTGATGCCAAAATCCTGGTGACTCAGGAAGGAGTGGGAGGGCATCAGGAAAAAGCAAAACATATTTCGACATGTTTTCAGAATGCACACAAATGTAGACTTCATGGAATATAAAACTATGTTTACTGAATTTTGAGACTGACATTAGCTATTTATAGTGAGAGTCCTAAGGTTTTTCAGATAAAAAGTATACCCTTGCTCTGGCCAGTGTGGCTGAGTTGGTTGGAGCATCATCCCATATACTAAAAGGTTGCGTCCCAGGTTGGTCATGTACAGAAGGCAACTGATTAATCCCAGGTTGGTCATGTACAGAAGGCAACTGATCAGTGTTTCTCTCACACCAATGTTTCTCTCTCCGTTTCCTTCCCTTCCCCTTCCTCTCTCTCTCTAAAATCATTAAAAAAAAACCCCACCATATCCTCAGGTGAGGATTTAAAAAAAAAGTATACCCTCTTCAGCATCTAAATGGGCCTAAGTAAATTAAATAGAGCACTCATTTTAGATTGACCTTTTTATAAAATTTCAGGACACAGAAAATCTTAATACCAGACTACTGTGTTTGAGTTGTGCCTTCATTGAAGTTAAACTCCTTTCTTCTTTTTCTGAATGTTCTTGGTATTCGACTAAAGTCTGTTTGCATTGAAATGAAAGAGGGTTGGGAAACCCTCACCATTAAGGTCAGGGTCATGGCATTGATCCCTTCACAAGGCAGTTAGCACTGCTTTGCCCTATTACAACAAACTGCCCTCCTCCATCCACCCCCCATGCATGTGTGTCAGTGGTCACATGAACAAAACAGAGGTACTTTGGGTGGATGACGCAATTCTGTTAGTAGATAAACAGTTCAAAGTTCATATTCATCTTGTAGTTGGTCTGTAGTATCATCTTTATTTAACAAGAGGTGATTAACACATTAAGTTAGACCAGTTGGAAAAGCACTGATCTGGAATTCTTTTTGGATAAATCTTGTAATTTCTCTGAAATTTAGATAAAAATAACAACACCTGCCTTACTTCACAATGCCATTGTCTCAACATGTATTTATACACGTAGAATCAGTTTATGGTCACAAGGTCTGTGACTAAACTTGTAAGATAGGTTGCAACTTTTCCATTAAAAGGACACATAGAATTTTTATTTTTACAGATTTAAAAAAATAAAGTATGTCCTATAACACATATTCTACTACTATACTAGCCTTTGAAAGCCACAACCCAAAAAGTGCTCTTCATCATCATTTTTTAAAAACATCTTTTTATTGATTTCAGAGAGGAAGGGAGAGGGAGAGAGAGAAAAAAATATGAATGATGAGTGAGAATCATTGATTGGTTGCCTCCTGCACATCCCCTACTGGGGATCGAGCCCGCAACCCAGGCATGTGCCTTGACTGTGACCTCATGGGTCATAGGTTAACACTCAGCCACTGAGTCACACCAGCCAGGCTCTTCATCATTATTTTTTAAAATAATTTTATATTTTTTCATTTAGCAAATGTTTATTGAGCAGTTCTGTGACCCAGGACTATTTTAGCTGGTGATAAAATATGAACAAGTTAGAGGTCTAACTCTTAAAAGTGAGAGTGCTGTGGGGAATACAGATGGGATCACTAATGATACGGTGTGATAAATATACTAGTTATGGTAGGTGCCATGAAAGCTAGCAGGGGACACCCATTGCTTATAGGATCATGACTGAGTCAAAGGTGATTTGGGGAAGGCTTTAAAGAATGTTAAATTTGCCCGGGCAGTGTCGCTCATTGGTTGGGTGTTGACCTATGAACCAGGAGATCATGGTTCGATTCCCAATCAGGGCACATGCCCAGGATGTGGGCTGGATCCTTAGTAGGGGGCATGCAGGAGGCAGCTGATCAATGATTCTCTCTCATCATTGATATTTCTGTCACTCACCCTCCCTTCTTCCTGAAATCAATAAAAATATCTTTTTTTTAAATTTTTAATTTTTAACTTTATGTTGAGACTT
>NW_006285258.1:2336931-2338174 GCF_000327345.1 Myotis davidii
TCCCCTCCTGCTATCCTCTTTGCTTCTTATAAACCCTTATGCCCTTCCATCTCTGCAAACCTTCTAAGTTCTATGGGTTCAGGCTTCTGGAGACAAAACCCAGAAATTCTTGGAAGTTACCTTTTCTTTCTGTCTTATCACACCTCCCCCCTTGAGGCAATGGAACAGAGAATCAGCTCCACATTTGAGTAAGAGAAACATACAGAAAAGAAAAAATATATATAAAATAGTAACCCAAAATATTATGCCATCAATCTTTATACCCTCTTCATTGGTGATTCCCAGTTCTAGTTTCCAAATATACTTAGAAAGATGTTTTTTGGATTGTGGCAAAAGTCCTCCAAAACTTTAAAAATTGGGTTAATGCTGGTGAAATTTGAATTTTAAAACATAAATAATGGTTGTGATGAAAGGTCAGAGAATTAAGAGCTGAAAAAAGCATTGTTTCCACCAAAAAGCTGGATAAACTTCAAATTAACAACTTTTCTTGAACTTACCAGAGAACTAATTCAGAGGGAGCAAAAGTAGGTTTACAGTTGTTTGTATGGAAAATAATACAATAACTAATAAATATTTACTTTCTATATGAACAACTGTAAACCCACTTTTGCCCCACCCTGTACAGATTTTGAAGTAGTATTATAAAAATAGTGCTTATTACAGAAAAGTTTGAAAAGACAAGAAAATTAAGTCCACCAGTAATCCCACCACCTGGAGATAGCTACTCCTAAAATGTAGGTGAGTTTTTTTATGCCTTACTAGATGAATGGATAGGTGAATGGGTGGTCCCATCCTATCTAATAATAGACAAACATAGTAATTAGCCATACCTCCAACACGCTTCCCATTGGCTAATCAGGGTGATATGCAAATTAACTGCCAACGAAGATGGCGGCCAGTGGCCAGGCAGCTGAAGCGAGCAGGAGGCTTGCTTGCTCCAGTGATGGAGGAAGCCAAGGTTCCCCGACTGCCGCTGCCAGGCTCAAGGGAGGGCCGTTGGCAGCGATCGGGCTGGCAGGGAAACAGTTAGGTGTTGATCAGGCTGGCATGGGAGTGGTTAGGGCAGTGGTTGTCTGGCAAGCAGAAGCAGTTAGGGGCAATCAGGCAGACAGGCAGGCAGACGAACGGTTGGGAGCCAGCAGTCCTGGATTATGAGAGGGATGTCTGACTGCCCGTTTAGGCATCCCTCTGACTGCCCGTTTAGGCCCGATCCTAGCAGGATCGGGCCTAAACGGGCAGTCAA
>NW_006285258.1:2338444-2340593 GCF_000327345.1 Myotis davidii
AGTGGGACAGCCGCCGAGGGCTGCCGGGCTGCCAGAGGGATGTCTGATTGCCAGCTTAGGCCCAATCCATGGGGAGCAGGCCTAAGCCAGCAAATGGTCATCCCCTGAGGGGTCCCAGACTGAGAGAGGGCACAGGCTGGGCTGAGGGACCTCCCTTCCCCCCGCCCCCCGAGTGCACAAATTTTTGTGCACCGGGCCTCTTGTCCTATATAATAAAAGAGAAACATGTAAATTGACCTCCCTTCGCTACGCTCACCAGCCAGTCAGGAGTGAATATGCAAATTAACCAAAGATGGTAGGTTAATTTGCATACACAGGGGCCAGACAGCAGAAGAGGGAGAGCTGACAGCTTGGGGGCCATAGCTCACTCAGTCGCTCCCAGCACGGGGGGTTGGGGGGACGACCAGGAATTCTGGGAATGGTACTTCTGATGGCAGTCCCAGGACCCGAAGCGGAAGCCAAGAGCGCATGGAGCACCAGGAATGCTGGGAATCATAGTTCTCGTGGCAGACAGATCTCCTATACCAGCAGCTCTCAACCTGTGGGTCACGACCCCTTTGGTGGTCGAACGACCCTTTCACTGGGGCTGCCTAAGACCATCCTGCATATCAGATATTTACATAACAGTGGCAACATTACAGTTATGAAGTAGCAACGAAAATAATTTTGTGGTTGGGTCACAACATGAGGAACTGTATTTAAAGGGCCAGAAGGTTAAGAACTACTGTGACCTAGACACTAGAGCAAATTGAGTCTGAAGCAAGTTACTGTTGCGGGTGGGGGATGGAGAGAAAGCAAAGGTGAGAGACATAAGTAAAATCAGAGTGTCTAGGAAAAATTAAAGGGAAAATATCCTAAACCTTCTAGGAAATCTCCACCAATGAAGCAAAGAAAAAAAAAATCCCTCTATTATTCTGTGAGCAACAATTCAAACTGGGTTGAGGGTCTCAGACAATTCGCTCATATGATTGCAAAGACGGACAGAAACTACCGGATTGGAGAGGGCTCCCCTGACAGCTCCCAGATTGGAGCGGGTGCAGGTCAGGCTGAGGGATACCCCCACAACCCCCTCACCCCCCACCCCCATGCACGAATATTCTAAATAGTTCTCTTATTTCCCCACTGCATGTTAGTTATTTCATTTTAAATTCCTTGCAGAAATCACTTTAATGGCTATGTAGTATTATCTCATATGCATGTGCCATACATTATTTTACCATTTCCTTTGACCCAGTAATTTCTCTTCAGCAAATTGTCAAAACAATAAAAATTTGAGTAAAATTGATGTGAAAAGATGTTCATTCGAGTACTCCTGGTCATCTTTGTTCTATTATAATAAAGTCTGGGTTAATATTATTGGCAGTTAATGAACTAACATTTTTATATAGACTCTAGCCCTGCTTTTACTTTTGATAATTTTTCTTTTTGTGTTTTAATTACAAAGTAATGCATGTGTGCATTTTTAAATTCCACATTATTTACTTATTTATTTTTAAATGTTTTTGTTTTTATTGATTTTAGAGAGAGGAAGGGGTCAGGAGAGAGAGAGAAACATCGGTATGAAAGACAAACATCAAACATTGGTGGGTTTCCTCCTGTATGCACACACCCTGACCCGGACTGAACCTGCAACCTGGGCATGTGCCCTGACCAGGAATCAAACCGGCAACATTTTGGTACACAGGACGACGCTCAACCAACAGCCACACCAGCCAGGGTGATGTTTGCATTTTTTAAATGCAATACAATGGTGTCTGAAGTAAACATAGAAGACCCTTTTCTATCTCTTTTACCCCCACACCCACCCTCAAGGGGCAGCTACTTTGAACGAATTCTGTGGAGCTTCCAGATATTTTTATGCCAACACATAGTATAAAGAGTTGAATGTTTAGAGATGTTATATACATAGATGTAATAACATTGTGTCCCTTTGGAAATATTCTACAGCTTACTTTTTCTCAGGTTTATTGTAGTACCTCTCCTTTATCCATGATGTTTATTTTTTTTATTAATAAATCTTTATTGTTCAGATTATTACAGTTGTTCCTCTTTTTTCCCTCCATAGCTCCCTTCCACCCGGGTCCCATCCCACCCCATGCCCTTACCCCCCCACTGTCCTCATCCAATAGGTGTATGATTTTTGTTCAGT